>NW_028270171.1:23843784-24191284 GCF_037043375.1 Chiloscyllium plagiosum
CACAGCCGAATGAGAGATTAATCAGCCTGGAACTGCGGAATCCACTGATTCTACAAGAATATGAATGTCACGCTTAGGGTGTTTCAGTGCCCTGATTATACAATGCCGCAAAGTTGGGGGGGTGCAAATCTACCTTTTGATTCTCAGTAGAGATCAGTCAATGGAAAGGAAATCCTTGACTGAGCCTTGGGGGAGGGGTCTTACCAATGACAGGAGATTATACTGGGGGAAAAACAAACACACTACTTTTCAGATTATGCACAGGTACAGCAAATTATCAGGAAAGCTAATAAAATGTTTTGTTTTATTGCTAGAGAAAGTGATTGCAAGCATAGGGAGATAATATTTATGTTTTACAGGGCATCGGCAAGACTCAATTGTAATATACAAGATCCTGAGAGCACTTGACTTGTTGGATGTGGATAGGATCATAGAATCTCTGCATAGAATCTCTACAGGCCATTTGGTCCATCGGGTCCACACTAACCCTCCGAACAGCATCCCACCTAGACCCATCCCCCCACCCTATCCCTGTAACCCAGCATTCCTCAAGGCTAATTCCCAAACCTACACATCCCTATGGACAATTTAGCATGACCAATTTACCTAACCTACACGTCTTTGGACAGTGGGAGGAAAACAGA
Source organism: Chiloscyllium plagiosum (assembly GCF_037043375.1). Classification (NCBI taxonomy): domain Eukaryota; kingdom Metazoa; phylum Chordata; class Chondrichthyes; order Orectolobiformes; family Hemiscylliidae; genus Chiloscyllium; species Chiloscyllium plagiosum. The sequence goes on from NW_028270171.1 coordinate 23,844,429, forward strand.
GCACCTAGAGGAAACCCATGCAGACACGGGGAGATGGTACAAACTTCACAGAGACAGTCTCCCGAGGCTGGAATCGAACCCAGATCCCTGGCACTGAGGCAGCAGTGCTAACCACTGAGCCACTGTGCTATACTATATTTTCTCATGAGAGAATCAAGAAACAGGGGGTCACAGTTTAAAAATAAGCGGTTGCCTATTTAAGACAGAGATAAGGAAACTGTTCTTCTTTCAGAGGGTTGTTTCGTTTTGGAATTTGTTTCCACATAAAGCAGTGGTTGCAGAGATCTCAAATATTTTTAAGGCAGAGGTATTTAGATTCTTGATTACCAAGGGGATGAAAGATTATCAAGGATACGCAGGAATCGAGAGCTGAGATCAAAATCAGATCAGCCATGATCTTAGTGGGCGGCACAGTGGTTAACACTGCTGCCTCACAGCGCCAGAGACCCGGGTTCAATTCCCGCCTCAGGCGACCGACTGTGTGGAGTTTGCGTGGGTTTCCTCCGGGTGCTCCGGTTTCCTCCCACAGTCCAAAGATGTGCAGGTCAGGTGAATTGGCCATGCTAAATTGCCCGTAGTGTTAGGTAAGGGGTACATGTAGGGGTATGGGTGGGTTGCGCTTTGGTGGGGCGGTGTGGACTTGTTGGACCGAAGGGCCTGTTTCCACACTGTAAGTAATCTAATCTAATCTAATCTAATCTAATCTAATCTAATCTAGTGACTGGCAAAGCAGACTTGAAAGGCCGAGTGCACTACCCTTGTTCCTGGTTTGCATTATCCCACCAAGTTGTCAATCAACTTGTTGTGATGCAGTAGGAGTTCAGATCTAAAGGAAGTTCAGATAGCATGTGTGCACATGAACATTGGTTTAGGGAGAACCACTAGGACCCCTGAAAAGTTAGGTGACATTTTTCCCACAGACCTGTGCAACATCCCTTTAAAAACAGTTAATCCAATGCCCCTGTTATAATTATAAGTGAATCTGCTTCCATCCACTGCCAGGCAGTGCATTGGAGATCATAGCTCAGTTCCAAAGAACTCCAAATCACCTGCTGCCCCACCTGAAATCCCAAGAGGGCTTTCACTCAGTTGACATCAGGTTTGGAGGGACTGTCTTATGGAGAAAGGTTGAATAGATAGGGGCTGAAAAAATCCACCTTATTGGAGAGACATACAAAATTCTTAGGGAAATACAGGGTCGATGTGGAGAGGTTGTTTCACTTGCGGGAGTCTAGGACCAGAGGATATAATCTCAGAATAAAGGGTTGCACATTTTAAGACAGAGATGAGGAGGAATTTCTTCTCTTAGGAGGTTGTGAATCTGTGGAATTATTTACAGAGGGTTGTTAAGGTGGGTTATTAAGTATGTCCAAGGCTGAGATAGACTTTTAGTCAGTAAGGGAATGGAGAGTTGTTGGGGGCAAAGCAGGAAAGTGGAGGTGAGAATTATCAAATCAGCCGTGATCTCACTGAATTACGGAGCAGACTCTATGGGCTGAAAAACCTCCTTCTGCTCCTATGTCTTATGCTCTTTTGGTTACTTTTCAACTCCTCTAGTATTGAATGAGAATGAAGAACGTCAGGAAATATTCCACCCATTGATAATGCCTCGGACTCTCAATTATCAAGTAATATCAAGCCAAGAACTGCGTGGCAGTGAGCTGCTTTCTTCTGGATGAATACCCAACACTAGATGGCTCCTCCGAATGGGGAAATGTCAAGGGTCACTAAGCAGTGAATGTTTATTGTGCAATACCAGATTTAAATTAAAACATCTTTGTTCCAGATATAAGATTTGTGACTGCCAATGCTTTCTTGACACTTGCCTCAGTAAGGGGCCAGAAAAGACCACTCCCTCCGTGACTCTCTCATCAGGTTCACACCTCCCACCAACCCAACCTCCACTCCCGACACCTTCCCCTGCAACCGCAAGAAATGCAAAGCTTGCGCCCACATCTCCCCCCTTACTTCCCTCCAAGGCCTTAAGGGATACTTTCATATCCACCACAAATTCACCTGCACCTCCACACACATCATTTACTACATCCGCTGCATCCGATATGGCCTCCTCTATATTGGGGAGACAGGTCGTCTACTTGCGGAACGTTTCAGAGAACACTTCTGGGATACCCGGACCAACCAACCCAACCAGCCCGTGGTTCAACACTTCAACTCCCCCTCCCACTCCACCAAGGACATGCAGGTCCTTGGACTCCTCCATCGCCAGACCATAGCAACACGACGGCTGGAGGAAGAGCGCCTCATCTTCCGCCTGGGAACCCTCCAACCACAAGGGATGAACTCAGACTTCTCCAGTTTCCTCATTTCCCCTCCCCCCACCTTGTCTCAGTCCCAACCCTTTAACTCAGCAACACCTTCCTAGCCTGCAATCTTCTTCCTGATCTCTCCGCCCCCCCCACCCCCACTCCGGCCTATCACCCTCACCTTAACCTCCTTCAACCTATCACATTTCCAACGCCCCTCCCCCAGGTCACTCCTCCCTACCTTTTATCTTAGCCCGCTTGGCACATTTTCCTCATTCCTGAAGAAGAGCTCATGCCCGAAACGTCAATTCTCCTGCTCCTTGAATGCTGCCTGACCTGCTGCGCTTTTCCAGCAATATATTTTCAGCTCAGTAAGGGGCCAGATGACATCAGTAAGATTGCAGAATACAGTATCTCTCGGGAACAAGTTGTACCACTGCAAGACAGCATCACCCCTTATGACCATACATGTCTGAAAACGCCTGATCTCAGAAGCTAAGCAGACTCAGGCCTGGTTAGTACTTGGATGAGAGACTGCCTGGGAACACCAGCAGCAGTAAGCTTTTTGGGCCTTCTTGCAGCACAATGGTAGTGTCCCTATCCCTGGACCCAGAATGCCAGGCCCAGAGGTGTGTAATAACATCTCTGAACAGGTTAATTAGAAAATTAGGTTAATTATTTTTTAAAAAATTCACCTCTTAAAATTTACCTAATGCAGTTCATTGGAATAACCATATGGCTACTTTCAAAGATGCCAAGATGAAAGGAAAATGGGTCAATAATATTTTGTACACATAGATTGACTAACTGTGCAGCTGTTGAGTACGTTCAGAACAGAGATCCATAAATTTCTAGACATTTAAAGACATCAAGGGGTAAAGAATAGTGCAGGAAAGTTGCACGGAGGTAAAAGAAACTATGATCTAGTTGAATGACATTGCGGCCCTGAGGAGCCAAATGTCCTACTCCTGTTCCTATTTCCAATGATCCTAGACCCAACAGATTTTCCTCATTTTAGCTCAAAATGGTGTCCTTGCAAATTCCACATCTGAACGAAAATCCAGTGTTGAAATGGAATCAATAATCTGTCTCACTTAGTGACCACCAATCTCTCTCCTCCTATCAAGCTCTTGACAGTTCTGGGCTGTGGAACCATAGAACTTCCTCTGGGAAGGATTCTATACCACCAAGTTTATGGATAAAGGCCTGAGGTTCTTGTTTAATTCACCTCAAAAATTCCAGCATTGGCATCAAAACAGCTAGCATAGAGAATGGCATCCTCCCTCTGGTGGAATTTTGCAATCTTGGCCTCTAGGCTCTTGTGCAGATTCTAGGGAAAAAAGAAGAAAAAATTGAGGTTAGATCAGCAATACTGCTCACATCAACCAAACTAATCCTGCCAGGAAATCACAAGATACTTTCCCAATCAGTAAACAAGGAGCCTTTCCATTCATGGAGGATTGTTGCTGAGATCTGTTGTGTTTAAAAAGTCACATCAATTAGTGCTCCTAGTAGCAGTGAAAGAATTTGGGACGTTTGTAAGAAAATGTAGCTTATGACTTTGCATTGGGAGCAGTTCCGAAAGGTTCACTCAACTGTTAAGCAAATTTGGGTTTAGAGGAGAGAGAGGTGATTTTATTAAAACATGGGTGCATGCTGGGAGAATGCTTCCTTTCACTGGGGAACCCAGAAATCGTGGGGCACAGTTTTAAGATGAGGGGTCTCTGAATTAAGGTGGAGATGAAGAGGATTTCCTTCTCTCAGAGGGTTTTTAGTGTTTGAAATTCTCATCCTCAATAAGCAGTCGGTTCCCACTTCTCTGCTCAGTGTTAAGGGATAAACAGAAAGAGGACGCTGCATTAGGCCAATTGTGAAAATAGAAGAAAGCAGTTGGGTCCAACAACCTTTGTCTGGTCTAAGAAACCCTGGTGAACTGACCTGGGTGCCGCAAATGAAACGGACAGAGCTGAGTCCTGCTCCATATTGATTCAGAGCGTCGATTCCTGACTGTATCACTGCGGGGTCACTCGAGAGGCCCAGGTAGTTGTTTGCGCAGAAATTCACAATGGCTGAATGGAGAACAGGGAGGGAGAGAAAGTATATCAGAGAGAATGGACACCAGTAAATTGTTCCCTAGATATTCAATTACCCAGCTAACAGCAATCACGTTGGAATAATTCAAAACAAAGTATAATGCAAAGGGACGAGAGATGCCCTGCCATCTCAATGAGTAGTAGTATCATGCAAACACTGGAAGCTTTACTGACAACACAAGCAGGCCACTAGCTAAAGTTACTGACCAGTCCCGAAATCTCCCACCCAGCCAATCACCGTTGTTACTAACGGTTCCCATCTGGCTGGTGTTCTGCATGCTGCGATATCTGAATTTTACAACATCCTGGAGCCCACAGCAGAGCTTTAGGCAATTACAAAATATTAATCTAAGACAGTGAAGAAAAAAAGCAACTAAAACAAGTTCATTGCTATGATCAAACTAAACAAGCCTCCAAAAGTGAGCAAAGAAAGTAAATACTGCAGCACGAAGTGCACACTGAAATGAAACCCCCTGACTGAGGGGGACTGGAAGTTCTCATGACAGTGCAACCACTATTGTACTTGGTAAGGGTCGGGGATTAGGAATGTCATTGGTGAATAAGTGAGTCCCAAGGCATCCCTACCCTCAGCTCAGTGGTCTGACGCAGCCCCACCCTACATACGGTTTACAGAATACAGCTGGAGCCAGTGTCCACAGAATCTGCGACACCTGAGTATTTTCAGAGCACTCCACATTTGTTACAGTTGGAATCAGTATTAGGAATGGAAAATGGATCAAGAAGCAGGATTAAATCTCCTGATCGCCCTGTTTGGACAGGAGGTTAAAGCTGCGTTGCCCAACACAGTTAAAACATTTGCTAACAATATCGACTTTGTACAAGTTTGGTCACTTTCACGGGGAACCACAACGTTGCCACCTGTGGGACATGGTTGGAACAACAGCACCTTCAGGAACTAATACAGCTGAGGATTTCATGAACCCAAATGTCTCAGCAAAACAGTTTTGACCATGAGAAATGACAGGAATAAACTATTGTAAACTAGTCATTCAGACAATGAGCGACATGAAGGGAGACTCAGTACTGAACAATCAGTGTGCAGGCTAGGGCTCCACATGAACACAATGGTACAGTCTGAGAACCTGCATTGATCATCCTAAAGTATCTGAGGTTGCTGAATACTTTGAATCAATGTCACTTGATGTGTAAACATGACCAATTCTATTCAGGTTTCTCTCAGCTCAGGGTCTCATAAACCCAATAGCAGGATAGGCTTCAAGATTAGTTCAAGAAATATTCAGGATCTTGCATGGTGTAACAAGAGACAGTGTATCAAGGCAAAGAAAATATGAAGAACTTCAATAAAACACTGGTTTCAGCGACAATTGGAGTATTGTGTCCAATTCAGAATATTACACTTCAGAATGAAGGTGAAGGCTTAGGGAGAATACAGAAACAATTTATGAGAATAGTTCCAGGGACAAGAAACTTCAGTTGAATTGATTGGAGTAGATGAGGTATTTCATCTTTGGAAAGAGAAAGTCAAGAAGAGATTTGATACAGGGATTCAAAATCATGAAGGATCATTATAAGGTGGACAGGGGAAAAACCTGGAGGAATGGGAACCAAAAGGAACAGATTAATGTGATCGGAAAAGGAAGCAAAAGTGCCTTTGAAAATCTTATTATGCAGCAAGAGGTCAAGATTTGGAATGCACTGCCCAAGTGTGTGATGGGACAAATCCAGCTGTAAAATTCAAAAGGGAATTGGAAAAGGCATCTGGAGAGACAGATTTGTCGAGTTACCCAAACTAACGTTGCAAAGACACAATGGGCAGAACAGTCTTCTTCAGAGCTGTAAAACATTTTGTGCTTCTGACACAGCTCGTGTGGAGCTTACCCCTTTACCATATTTCCTGAGAGAGAGAGCGAGCAAGAGAGCAAGCGAGCCTTTATTAGGAGGATTGTGGATTGGAAATTTGCTGATGCAACAGCTGAACCAGTCAGACGTCTTTCAGTCGGCAGTTAAACTAAGAGAAAGGAGAGTTATGGTCAGTGTACACACTGGCTGTTTATCTGAGCAACCAGAGAACCAGCCTGACTCTGGAGTTCACAGTCAGATATTCAGTCTGCCAGCTGGCCATTCCATACAGCAAGTGTGAATCCAGTGCAGGCAATCAGAAAATCTCAAATTGTCAAATACCATATCAGTTAGCTGCTGAATATGTGCCACAACCCAATACAGTAACATATAGACCACTGTATATCAATTAGCTAATAAAGGCCTTTCACAATTTGTAAATATTTGAACAAAAGTACACAAAGGATGTGCTTCCACGAGTGGGGGAGAGAAAGATTAGAATCCATGTGTACAACAGTCAACAAGAATTTGAACATATGAACAAGGAACAAGAATAGGCTACTCAACCCTTCAAGCCTGATCCCCCATTCAATAAGATTATGACTGACCTGATTTTAAACTCAACTTTACATTCCTGCATATTCCTGGTAATCTTTCATCTGCTTTGTCATCAAGAATCTAACTTGACATTGAAAATATTTAAAGCTGCTACATTCACTTCCTTTTCAGGAAAAAATGTTTCCTCAAAAAACGTTGGTTGGCATGGTGGCTCAATGGTTAGCACTGCTGCCTCACAGCGTCAGGGATCCAGGTTTGATTCCCACCTTGGGCAACTGTCTGTGTGGAGTTTGCACGTTCTCCCAGTATCTGCATGGGTTTCCTGCAGTACTCGGTTTCCCCTCACAATCCAAAGATGTGCAGGTTAGGGTGGATTGGCCGTGCTAAACTGCCCATAGTGTTAGGTGCACTCGTCAGGGGTAAATATAAGATAGGGGAATGGGTCTGGATGGGTTAATCTTCGGAGGGTCGGTGTGGACTTGTTGGGCCGAAGGGCCTGTTTCCACAATGTAGGGAATCTAATCTCAGTTTGAACCTAAGGGGGCACCCATTTAAAATAATTTAAATTAGGGAACTTAGAGGAAAATTCCTAACTTTCAGACTACTTTCCCTCCGATTTGTCCAGCTGCTGCGCAGACCTCCAAGGTCTGCGTAAAGGGAACACTGGTGGTGAGAACGTGGAACCCTTTCCCACAGGAGTGATTGAAGGGAATTACGTCAGTGGATCTAAGCAGAAGCTGTACAAAGGAGGTAGAAGCAAATCTCCTGGCTTTTGCTGATAGACCACGAGTTAAAATGCTTGGTAAACATAGAAGTTGAGGGAGGAGCAGCAGACCATTTGGTCCATCGAATTGCTCTGCCATTCAGCACTATCATGGCCGATCCTTTATCTCCACACCATACTCCCACTCTATCCCGCGACATCTAGAAATCTTATACCTTCTGAAATATATTAGTGTCCCAACGGCCTTATTTCGTAGAAAATTCCACAGGTTCACCACCCTCCAAATGAAGAAATTCCTCATCCTTAGGCAAGCTATTCAGTCAAACGTTTACAGTGTATGCTGCATATACTATCTCGTCATTCTTCAGTTACATCGGACTCTGTAACCTCACACTCCCTCACAGAACCTGCTGCTGAAAGTCAGAACTGGGCTTTCATTACACCCCCCCAAGACTCAATTATCCAATTCTCTCCTGGTCAGCTTCCCATGCTCTACCGTTGAGCCTGTCCAAAATTGTGCAGCCATATCCAACAGAAAATCATGTACAAATCTTTCCACTGCCTTTTCCCTCCATTTCACTGTAATCGCAAACCTGATAAGTCTCAGATCTCTTGAGTTCCTAATGGGTGTGTGGAAATCTCTTCCCCAGAAAGTGAACACAGGATCATTAAATATCCTTACAGCTGAGTTAGATAGATTCTTGATTAACAAGGAAGTCAAAGTCAGGGGTTGGTATGAAAGCGAGACTAAGACGCCTATGTCCTAAACTCTGGAATTCCCTCCACAAATCTTCATATCTCTGTTCCCAGATACCAAGCTTTTGATCATTTACCGTAATAGTTCCACATCACTTCTGTCTCCTGTGAAAAGGCTTGAAATGTTTTGCAATGTTAAAGGGTCTATTATGGCAGGAGTTCTACATAATTAGCATATTTGGACTATAGCTGATAGCACATCATTATAAGTTTTAAAACAGGGGTTATGTGGCATTGGATTGCTCACCAATATATTACTCCTACAACAAGAACGCTACCTAGAAGCACAAAAAATAAGTAGGCCATTTGGCCCTTCAAGCCTGCCCAGCATTCAATATGATCATGGCAGATCCTCCAACTTTGTGGTCACCATCTCTCCATACTCTTATGATCTCTTTAGACCCAAGAACTATACCTAATTTGTTCTTAAAAACACTCAATGTTTTGTGGTGGTTCTGTTCGCCGAGCTGGGAATTTGTGTTGCAGACGTTTCGTCCCCTGTCTAGGTGACATCCTCAGTGCTTGGGAGCCTCCTGTGAAGCGCTTCTGTGATGTTTCCTCCGGCATTTATAGTGATCACGAGCACCCGAGCTACAAATCTTCTCACAAACATTGAATTCAATCTTTTGGCCTCAACCACTTTGTGTGGCAGAGAATTCCAGAGGATCACCACATTCAGGGTGAAGAAACTTCATTACCATTAGAGGTCACAGAGATAGGGAGGGGACAGACATGGAGGGATTGTTCTTTAGGTGACTCAGGCATGGAGTGAACTCACATTGCAACTGAGGTTGAGGCTGGGATCAGTTCACCTTTTTGTTTAATTGCGAAATGAATGTGACAGCTACTCCTGACAACATCAAGCTTAAAAATAAAATAATGTCAACTGTGGAGATAATGCAGGATTTTCACCAAATGACTCCTCCCGGAGTCTGGCAGAAGAGATAACTCTCCCAAAAATAAGTCAATAAAAGAAGAACACCCAAGGATTTGGGAAAGTGCAGACCCCACACCGTGAGCAGAAGGATCCGAACCCCAGCCCCAGAACCAGCCTGGCAATGTCAGGGGCCAATGGGGAGCACATGGGCAAAGAAACAGACTTTTTCAGCTAAAAATAACGGCCCAGATGAAGCTCAGGACCTCTCCATGTGCTAGTCCCTAACAGGGGCTGTTGTCTCCATTGAGGCAGTAACTCACAGCCGCCTGTAGTCCCCATGTGGGATATCAACAAGGCCACTCGGCCTCTCAGCGCGGGGCGATCCCTCTGATCCTACCTCCGGAGCTGCCCTCCACCCTGATGTGTGGTCCCTGCTTGGAGGTGATGATCCGCTCGTTTTTCCAGGTGCCAGCCCCCCGGATGCCCTCCAGCTCGGCCTCCACTACCGTGTTGAGCTGGGCCAGGGCGCTCCGAGCCCGGGTGATACCCCGACTCCAAGCGGGACATCGTACCACAGCGAACAACCCGGTGTAGAACATGGCGACAGTACGTCACCGCGGGGGGCGGGGTCAGCGGTGTTGCGTCACCGGGACGGGCGGGGTTGTCGTCGGCACGTCGTCGGGGGGGTGGGCGGAGAATTCCGTCACCGAGGTGGGCGGGACGGTCATCAGTATTATTACGTCATATCATAGGCGGGGCCTGTAGTGTGGGCAGGTCCCTCCAGTGTGCGGGGGCGGGGTAAAAGCGGTAAAATGAAGGGTGGAGCCAGTGATGTAAGGTGAAGGGCGGGGGTGTGACCCAATCACATGACCTACGACCCCCCACAACAACAACTTGGAATTATGTAGCACCTTGAGTATACGAATACTCTCACAGGGACTTCACAGGAGTGTTATAGACCAACATATCACACTGAGTACATAAAGAGATGTTACATTGGGTGGAGAAAGGTTTGCTCAAAAAAGGAGGTTTAAAGGTGCGTCTTCCAGGACGAGAAAGTAGCAGAGAGGTGAATGGGGGAATTTCAGCACATATGGCTCAGGCAACTAAAGGCAATGTTGAGGTCCTCTAGCCTTGTGGAGCTCTATAGTTGAAAAATACCAGGCACTGGCTTCTCAAAAGAACTCCAAAACAATGAAGAAGATTGTGATGTTGGAAAAGCACAGCCGATCAGGCAGGATCTGAGGAGCAGGAGAGACGATGTTTCAGACATAAGTCCTTCATCAGGAATGAGGTTTGTGGGCCAAGGGGGCTGAGAGATAAATGGGATGTGGGTGGGGCTGGGGGAAGGTAGTTGGGAATGTGATATGTAGATGAAGGTGGGGGGTTAAAGTGATAGGTTGGAGAGGAGGGTGGAGTAGTTAGGTGGGAAGGAAGATGGGCTGTTCAAGAGGGCAGTGCAGAGTTGGAAGGTTGGAATGGGGATAAGGTGGGGGAGGGAAAATGAGGAACCTGGTGAAGTCCACATTCATCCCATGTGGTTGGACGGTCCCAGGGGAAGATGAGGTGTTCTTCCTCCAGGTGTTGGGTAGTTAGGGTTTGGTCATGCAGGGGGCCCAGGATCTGCATGTCCTTGGGGGAGGGGGAGTCTGGAATACATTTGGAAACATAAAGGTAAATTATAACAAAATGACTGTTTTCTGGCATACTCACTGTAAATTAATCTTGTGATGATGCTGTCACTTTAACAAGATTACTTTGTCCTTGGTTCTTTTTTTAAGAAAGGTTGTAAAGCTAGAGGCACCAAAATGTCTCAGAAAGAGCCTATTTTAACAATGGCAGGGGAGTGGCCAGTTATCCCAGTTCAGGTTTCTTGTAATTTGGTTTAGATGTAGCAGAGGAACTGCTGGTAGCAGATTGTTAAAAACTGCAGAGGAGAAAAGGTTCCATGCTTCAGCAGATGATCCGTGCCTGATTTTTCTCCCTGAAATCTCTCCTGCCTGTAAGAACCTGTGTTTGAATTTGCCTTTAGCTAAGGGATTTTTATGGAATGTTGCAGGAATTGGCACAGCTCCTTAGTTAAGTTGCTATAAGGAGTCAGTTGGGTTTTCAAATAGTTAAGTTATTCTAAATTCTGTTTTCCTTTGTTGGTGTTTCAACTGTAGTGTTTAAATAAATTCTGTTTCGCTTAAAGCCAAATAGTTTTACCAGCTGCATCACACCTGGAATACTCACTCCACATCTGCTATTAAAATAAAAAAAAATTAGGATCTAGGCTACCTTAAAATATTTCAGGGTAGGTCTAGCCTGATCCATAACCGATTAGGGCTCTTGTTGGGATTGATTCGGTCATTCCAGTTTGGGTTTAGGGTTGCTGGACTCAAAGGTAGTGAGTGGTAGATGGTAGTGTCTTTTCCTGTCGGGTGTTGAATTCGGTTGGTTTAAACAGTGTTTGGTGTAGTAATGGCTCTTTCAGTCACTCAGAGTTTTCTAGGGGTGGAAGAAGTGACATTGGGGGCTTTATAAAAGGTGACCAAGGCAAAGCTGGTGGAATTGGCAGACAAGCTGGAAGTGGAGTTTTGACTTCATCTGTGAGAAAAAGAGTGATAATTACAGCCACAGCTTGGCATTTAAATTTGCTGGAAAGGCTATTAGATTCTTTGGAAATGGCTAAAATTTAATTGAAAATGAAGCAGCCTGAGTTAGAGCCAAGAGAAAAAAGAGAGAATCCCTACAGTGTGGAAACAGGCCCTTCAGCCCAATAAGTAACAAAGAGGATTGATGAGGGCAGAGCAGTAGATCTGATCTATATGGACTTCAGTAAGGCGTTCGACAAGGTTCCCCATGGGAGACTGATTAGCAAGGTTAGATCTCATGGAATACAGGGAGAACTAGCCATTTGGATACAGAACTGGCTCAAAGGTAGAAGACAGAGGGTGGTAGTGGAGGGTTGTTTTTCAGACTGGAGGCCTGTGACCAATGGAGTGCCACAAGGATCGGTGCTGGGTCCTCTACTTTTTGTCATTTACATAAATAATTTGAATGTGAGCATAAGAGGTACAGTTAGTAAGTTTGCAGATGACACCAAAATTGGAAGTGTAGTGGACAAAGAAGAAGGTTACCTCAGATTACAACAGGATCTTGATCAGAAGGGCCATGGGCCGAGAAGAGGCTGATAGAGTTTAATTCAAATAAATGTGAGGTGCTGCATTTTGGGAAAGCAAATCTTAGCAGGACTTATACACTTAATGATAAGGTCCCAGGGAGTGTTACTGAACAAAGAGACCTTGGAGTGCAGGTTCATAGCTCCTTGAATGTGTAGTCGCAGGTAGATAGGATAGTGAAGAAGGCGCTTGGTATGCTTTCTTTTATTGGTCAGAGTATTGAGTACAGGACTTGGGAGGTCATGTTGCGGCTGTACAGGACATTGGTTAGGCCACTGTTGGAATATTGCATGCTTTTCTGGTCTCCTTCCTATTGGAAAGATGTTGTGAAACTTGAAAGGGTTCAGAAAAGATTTAAAAGGATGTTGCCAGGGTTGGAGGATTTGAGCTTTAGGGAGAGGCTGAACAGGCTGGGCTGTTTTCCCTGGAGATTCGGAGGCTGAGGGGTGACCTTATAGAGATTTACAAAATTATGTGGGACTAGATTGGGTTGGGATATCTCGTCAGCATGGACGGGTTGGAATGAAGGGTCTGTTTCCATGCTGTACATCTCTATGACTCTATGATTCTTAAGACCACACCAGCCTTCCAAAGAGTAACCTACTGAGACCCATTCCCCTACATTTAACCCCTGACTAATACATCTCTGAACACCGTGGACAATTTAACACAGCCAATTCACCTGACCTGCACATCTTTGGATTGTGGGGGGATTCCGGAGCACCTGGACGACACCCACACTGACGTGGGGAGAATGTGCACACTCCATACAGACAGTCACCCGAGTCTGGAATTGAACTCTGATCCCATGAGGCAGCAGTGCTAACCACTGAGCCACCATGCCACCCTGAGAGAAAAGGAAATGAAACAGTTTGAATTACAGTTAAAAGCAGAGGAAAAAGAAAAATAACAAATCAGTTTAGCAGTACAAAAATAGAAAGAGAAAAAGTTTGAATTTCATAAATTGACACTTAGATATAGAAGCCGGCTTAAAAGGATGGAAATGAGGGTAGAAGGTAGGCTTAGTGAGGAAGATAGTGAGGATGAGCAAACCCAAAGTAACCAAAGGCTTGGTGGGGATCTGTTTAAATATATCCAAGCATTGCCTAAATTTGAGAAAGATGTAGAAGCCTTTTTCATTTCATTTGGGAAGGTGGCTAATCAAATGAATTGGTCAGTGACTATGTGAGTTTTGTTCCAAACAGAACTGGTAGGTAGAGTAAGTGACGTATTTGCAACACTTTCAGAAGACGTAACTGAGGAGTATGGGGAGATGAAGAAAGCCATCTTAAGTGTACACGAACTTCTGCCAGAAGCCTATAGACAACGTTTCAGGAATCTAAGGAGGGACCTTGGTCAAAAATACATTGAGTTTGAAAGGATCAAACAAAGTAATTTTGATAGGTGGATAAGGGTATTAAAAACTAAATCAAACATATGACACTCTTAGGGAGACGATTATTTTGGAGGAGTTCAAAAATTCATTTCCTGAAGTAGTCATAGTCATAGAGTCATAGAGATGTACAGCATGGAAACAGACCCTTCAGTCCAACCCGTCCATGCCGACCAAATAGCCCAACCCAATCTAGTCCCACCTGCCAACACCCAGCCCATATCCCTCCAAACCCTTCCTATTCGTATACCCATCCAAATGCCTCTTAAATGTTGCAATTGTACTAGCCTCCACCACTTCTTCTGGCAGCTCATTCCATATCCGTACCACCCTCTGTGAAAATGTTGCCCTGAAAGTCTCTTTTATATCTTTCCCTTTTCACCCTAAGCCCTATGCCCACTAGTTCTGGACTCCCTGACCCCAGGGAAAAGACTTTGTCTATTTATCCTATCTATGCCCCTCATAATTTTGTAAACCTCTATAAGGTCACCCATCAGCCTCCAAAGCTCTAGAGAAAACAGCCCCAGCCTGTTCAGCCTCTCCCTTTCGCTCAAATCCTCCAACCCTGGCAACATCCTTGTAAATCTTTTCTGAAGCCTTTCAAGTTTCACAACATCTTTCCAATAGGAAGGAGACCAGAATTGCATGCAATATTCCAACAGTGGATTAACCAATGTCATGTACAGCCGCAACATGATCTCCCAACTCCTGTACTCAATACTCTGACCAATAAAAGAAAGCATACCAAACGCCTTCTTCAATATCCTATCTACCTGCGACTCCACTTTCAAGGAGCATGAACCCTGCATTCCACGGTCTCTTTGTTCAGCAACACTCCTTGGGACCTTATCATTAAGTGTATAGTCCTGCTAAGATTTGCTTTCCCAAAATGCAGCACCTCGCATTTATCTGAATTAAACTCCATCTGCCACTTCTCAGCCCATTGGTCCATCTGATCAAGAACCCGTTGTAATCTGAGGTAACCTTCTTCGCTGTCTACTACACCTCCAATTTTGGTGTCATCTGCAAACTTACTAACTGTACCTCTTATGCTCGCATCCAAATCATTTATGTAAATGACAAAAAGTAGAGGACCCAGCACCAATCCTTGTGGCACTCCACTGGTCACAGGCCTCCAGTCTGAAAAACAACCCTCCACCTCCACCATCTGTCTCCTACCTTTGAGCCAGATCTGTATCCAAATGGCTAGTTCACCCTGTATTCCATGAGATCTAACCTTGCTAATCAGTCTCCCATGGGAAACCTTGTTGAACGCCTTACTGAAGTCCATATAGATCACATCTACTGCTCTGCCCTCATGAATCTTCTTTGTTACTTCAAAAAACCCAATGAAGTTTGTGAGACATGATTTCCCATGCACAAAGCCATGTTGACTATCCCTAATCAGTCCTTGCCTTTCCAAATACATGTACACCTTGTCCCTCAGGATTCCCCCCAGCAACTTGCACACCACCAACCTCAGGCTCACTGGGCTATAGTTCCCTGGCTTGTCCTTACCACCCTTCTTAAACAGTGGCACCACGTTTGCCAACCTCCACTTTTCTGGCACCTCACCTGTCACTAACGGTGATACAAATATCTCAGCAAGAGGCCCAGCAATCACTTCTATAGCTTCCCACAGAGTTCTAGGGTGCACCGCTCAGGTCCTGGGGATTTATCCATGTGTTTCAGGACACCTAGCACTTCCTCCTCTGTAATATGGACATTTTTCAAGATGTCACCATCTATTTCCCCACATTCTATAACTTCCATGTCCTTTTCCACAGTAAACACTGATGCAAAATACTCGTTTACTATCTCTCCCATCTCCTGCGGTCCACACAAAAGCCTCCTCACTGATATTTGAGGGGCCATATTCTGTCCCTAGTTAGCCTTTTGTCCTTAATGTATTTGTAAAAACCCTTTGGGATTCTCCTTAACCCAATTTGCCAAAGCTATCGCATGTCCCCTTTTTGCCCTCCTGATCTCCCCCTTGCGTATGCTCCTGCTGTCTTTAAAACCATCTAAGGATTAGTGAGAACTCATGTGGAAGAGCAAAATTAAAATAGCAAGATTAGCAGCTGAAGTGGCTGATGGTTATGAGTTGCTTCATAATTCAAAGTTTGGCTTCAAAAATCAATTTCAATCCATGAGGGATAGAAATTGGTGAGAAGAGAAATCTTCACATGGAAAGGGAAAAGTAGATCGCGATGAAGATTACAAAGGCAACTTACCACAGGGTAAAAAGGAAACCCATGAAGTGGAAACAGAAGTTAAAAAGCTCTGGTGTTTTCACTGCAACAAAGTAGGCCATGTGAAATCACGGTGTTGGTGGGTTAGAAAAAGCACTGGGAAAATGGATGCAAGAAAACAGGATAAGCCAGTGAATTTTGTTGAAGTGGTAAAAGAAAGCACAGTGGAGGGTAAAAAGCCGCACGAGAATGTGCACCTGCGTGAAGGTTGGTTAAGGAGGAAGTGCCAGATCTTCTTAAAACATCTACTTGCAAAGGTAAGGTTGACTCACATAGGCTAGGAGCAGCAGGTTAACAGGTTCCAGTATTCAGAGATACGGGGTCATGTCAATCTTGGATGTTGAAAAATGTCAGAAGGACGACTACCAGGAAATGTGTTATTATGTGGAATTCATGGTGAGACAAGAAGTGCTCCATTTTGTAAAGTGAGATTAGACTGCCCAGTGAAAAGTGGAGAAGGGATGGTAGCTGTAATGGCAGAACTCTCAGCTCCAGGAATACAATTTATCCTTACCAACGATATAGATGGGTCACAGGTAGGAGACGCATCTACTTTGCTTTGGTTGAAAAACCAGTAGAAAATCAGGCAACTGAGGTAGTACAGGAAGCATATCCTGGAATTTTTCCTGACTGTGCGTCATCAAGGTCACAAATTCACCGGTTGAAACAGGAGGAGAAATCAAAGACTACAGATAAGAAAGTTGAAGTAGAATTATCAGAGACCATGTTTGATTAAGTGGCTGAGACAAAACCCGTGCAGGTGGAGGACAACTTGAATATTTTTAGCTCAGAGAAATTAAATGAGTTACAACAGAAAGATGAAAAATTATATCAAAAAGCGTACATGGAAGAAGAATCTGAGTGTATACCTGAACGCTTGTATCTTAAAAATGATGTCTTGATGAGGAAATGAAGACAATCATTGGATTATAGAAAGGAGGTGTTGTAGGTAGTGCATGAACTACCAGTAGGAGGTCATTTAGGGGTAAGAAAAATTCAAGGTAAAATACAGAAACATTTTTACTGGCCTGGAGTGCATAAGGATGTAGTTGAATTTTGCCAGATATATCATACATGTCAGGTAATTGAAAACTGCAGGCAGTAATAAAACTTGTACCTTGAATACCCATTCCTGCATTTGAGGAACCTTTTACAAGGGTCTTAATTGATTGTGTAGGACTCTATCTAAAACAAAAGTGGGAATCGGTATTTAATAACAATGATGGACTAGATTTCCAGAGGCCATTCCATTATGGAATATCACAGCTAAAAGGATTGTAGAAAAGTAACTCAAATATTTCACTTGATACGGATTCCCCACTGAGATACAATCAGATCAAGGGTCAAATTTTACATCAAAATGATTCAAGAAGGTTATAGACAATTTAGGAATAACAATTCAAATCCACTACATACCATCCAGAATTGCAGGGATCACTAGAAAGGTGGCATCAGATATTAAAGACCACGTTAAGGACTTACAGTGAAGAATATCTAGATGATTGGAATAAAGGAATTACATTTGTACTGTTTGCCATTTGAGATGCACCAAATGAATTGACCAAACTCAGTGCCAATTGAATTAGTGTTTGGGCATGAAGTGAGCAGACTACTAAAATTGATTAAGGAGAAATTGGTAAGACAGAATTCAGAGACCACATGTTTGCACGATGTGTCAAATTTCAGGGAACGGTTAAGTGTAGAGGGGGAGTTGCCTAGACAGCATTTAAAATATCACAGTACAGGGGAACCTCGATTATCCAAATGAGATGTGCGGGCATTATTTCGTGCGGATAATCGATTATTCGGTTAATAAATTGAATGCCTTTCCTTTGGGGCTCGGAGATTTTAAAGTCTGCTCCCCGTTCAGGAGACTGCAGCAGCACACAGTGCTTGAGACCCCGTCCCCCCAACCCTGCCCCCCCCAAACCCTTTCCAACCTGCCCCCCAACCCAGTCCAACACTGCCCCCCCATCCCCAAGCACAAATGGCACGAGCCTCTGCCCCCAATACCACCCCCTGTCCCCCCCAACCCCGCCCCCCCACTCTGCCCAACACCGTGCCCCCATACCACCCAAAACCACCCCCAACTCCATCCAACACGGCCACCCGCCCCCCAGCCCTCCCAGCACTGGAGATTGAGTGAGGTGAACATAGAACATAGAACATTACAGCGCAGTACAGGCCCTTCGGCCCTCGATGTTGCGCCGCCCTGTCATACTAATCTGAAGCCCATACCATCTACACTATTCCATGTGTGTCATTTGCCTGTCCAATGATGACTTAAATGTACTTAAACTTGGCGAATCTACTACCGATGCAGGCAAAGCATTCCATACCCTTACTACTCTCTGCGTAAAGAAACTACCTCTGACATCTGTCTTATACCTATCTCCCCTCAGTTGAACTAAGGACTCTAAACAGAAATAAATCTCAGAATATCATGTGAACATACTAAAAGGGTATTTTGATAGGGAAGGAAAGTAAAAGTAGACTGTTACTGGTTACAACACAGAGTGAAGAACCAAATTCAGAGGATTCTGAACTGGACATTCTTCCAATTAAATTGGACAATGAGCAAGTTGTCAAAAATTGGGATAAATTATTGAGTTACTTTCCAGAGAAAAATCAAAATGACCTGAAAGAGTTATTGCTATCGCATAGGGAGATATGTGGAAATAAGCTGCGAAGTACTAATCTAATTATACGTGATGTACATATAGGAAATGCTGTTCCAATTAAGCAATATCCTTATAGACTTAACCCTCTAAAATTGGCACAGGTTCAAATGAGATTAAACACATTCTTCATGATAACATACTCGCAGTGAGTTGCAGTGACTGGAGCTCATTCATGGTAATGGTGCCAAAACCAGATGGAACCCAACATTTATGTATAGACTAGCGCAAAGCCAATGCAGTTACTAAGTCTGATTCATATCTGATTCCGTGGTTGGAAGATTGTATTGAGAAAATGGGACAAGCAAAGTATATTTCTGAGTTGGCCCCCCACTTTAAGGATACTGGCAGGTTCCAATATCTGAAAGAGCAAAGACAATTTTGGCTTTCATAACACCAAACGGACTGTATCAATTTAAAATCATGCCATTTGGTATGACAAATGCACCAGCCACATTTCAAAGACTAACCAATAAAGTAATTTCTGGATTACCTAATTGTGTGGTATACATCAGCGACCTGGTGATTTTTAGCCATATGTGGAAGGAACATTTGCAGCATTTATCAGACTTATTCGATCGACTTGCCACTGTTGGAATATTATGTGCAATTCTGGTCTCCTTCCTATTGGAAAGATGTTGTGGAACTTGAAAGGGTTCAGAAAAGATTTAAAAGGATGTTACCAGGATTGGAGGATTTGAACTATAGGGAGAGGCTGAAAAGGCTGGGGCTGTTTTCCCTGGAGTATCGGAAGCTGAGGGGTGACCTTATAGAGGTTCACAAAATTATGAGGGGCATGGATAGGTTGAATAGGCAAAGTCTTTTCCCTGGAGTCGGGGAATCCAGAACTAGAGGGCATAGGTTTAGGGTGAGAGGGGAAAGATATAAAAGAGACCTAAGGGGCAATGTTTTCACAGAGAGGGTGGTACGGGTATGGAATGAGCTGCCAGAGGAAGTGGTGGAGGCTGATACAATTGCAACATTTAAGAGGCATTTGGATGGCTATATGAATAGGAAGGGTTTGAAGGGATATGGGCCGGATGTGACAGGTGGGACTAGATTGGGTTGGGATATCTGGTCGGCATGGACGGGTTGGACCAATGAGTTGGTCCATGCTGTACATCTCTATGAGTCTATGACTTCATGAGGTGATAAATCTGGCGAAGAGTGAATTCGTCAAAATCCAAGTCACGTTTCTGGGCCATGTTATCAGATATGGACAGATGGCCCCACATAATGTGAAAACAAAGGTTATTGGGGAGTTTCCCATACCATCAACGAAGACAGCAGTACTATGATTCCTGGGATTGAATGGGTTTTATCAGAAATTCGTACTGAATTTTAGAAGTGTGACTGTTCCTCTCACTGAATTACTGAAGAAATGCAGGAAATTTCAGTGGATGGCAGACTGTCAGAAGGCATTTGACAGCCTGAAAGCTGTGTTAATCTCTGCCCCAGTATTAGCCACACCTAATTACACAAAACCATTCAAGATGGTATCAATGTGAGTGATGTGGGTGTTAGTGCTGTACTCTTGCAAGAAGACGATGAGAAGATAAAAAGACCTATTGGATATTTCTCCAGGAAATTAAGCATTCATCAACAGAAATATTTGACAATTCAGAAGGAGACTGTGAGCTTGGTTTTGGCGTTATAACATTTCAACATTTATGTTTCCAGTAATGTGTCTGAGATAATGATATGTACTAATTATAACCTGTTAAAGCTTTTGGAGAAATTTAAGGACAAAAATTTCAGACTATTGAGATAGAGCTTATTATTACAGCCATTCAATTTGAAACTTATACATGTGGCAGGACGAGAAAACATAATTACCGACGCTTTGTCAAGACTTGGATGAAAAATGGAGATGTTTGGTAGAGGAGTAAACGTACTGAAGTAGAATGTGGTAGTGCATGTTTGCATGGTTATAATCAATGTAATGTATATGTATTGTAGTGTATTAACAAAATAAGACTAAGGGGTTTTAAAATGTAGCCATCTTTGTATTTTGTTGGTTCCTTTTTTGGGGGGGAGGGGTGAAGCTGTGACAATGCTGTCACTTTAACCAGGTTATTTTGTCCTTTCATATATTTTTTAGAGAGAGGTTGTAAAGGTAGAG
Organism: Chiloscyllium plagiosum; assembly: GCF_037043375.1. Classification (NCBI taxonomy): domain Eukaryota; kingdom Metazoa; phylum Chordata; class Chondrichthyes; order Orectolobiformes; family Hemiscylliidae; genus Chiloscyllium; species Chiloscyllium plagiosum. Next base: position 23,865,131 of record NW_028270171.1, read on the forward strand.
ATACCAAAATGTCTCAGAAAGAGCCCAGTTTAACAATGGCAGGGGAATAGCCAGTTCTTACAGTTCAGGTTTTTTCTAGTTTAGTTTATTTGTTACAGAGAAACTGCTGGTAGCTGACAGTCAGAAGCTGCAGTGGAGAAAGGGTCCCATGCTTCAGCAGATGGTCCCTACCTGCAATCTCTCCAGCCTATAAGAACCTGTGTTTGAATTTACGTTTTGCTAAGGGGTATGTTTATGGGATGTTGCAGGAATTGGAACAGATCCTTAGTTAAGTTGCTATATTGAGTCAGTGGGTTTTCAAATAGTTAAGTTATTCTAAATTCTGTTTCTTTTGCTCGTGTTTCAACTGTAGTGCTTAAATAAATTCTGTTTTGCTTAAAACCAAGTGGTTTGACCAGCTGCATCATTACTAGAATATTCACTTCACAACTGCCTTTAAAATAAGAAAATGTTAGGGCCTCGGCTCCCTTCTTAAAATATTTTGAGAGGGTCTGGCCTGGTCCATAACAATCTTAAAGGGCTAATACTGAGGAGCCATAAGCAACACCTACTATGATGATATCATATGGACTTGTGGGTGTGGGTGAGATGTTCTTTGGAGGGTCAGTGTGGACTACTTCCATACCGTAGAGATTGTATGATCATAGGAGAGTCCTTCATGGTGACCTCAGTTAATGGGAATTCAATCCAAGATAATAGCATCACACTGCATCACAAACCAACACTCATCATATGGACAAGTGTTGCAGTATAGCCTAGGAATGAAAACTAATATTTGATTCTCCTCAAGGTGTCAATAACAATATCCATCAGACCAATGTTAAGTAATTTGCTATAACAGTCCCAAGTCCACATTTTTTGGATTTCACCAACACTTTAACATGCCATTTTCTATGTTTAGTGACTGTTTTATAATACATAGAATAGCACACTAGAATGGTTGTTATTGAATACAGAATGGGCAAGTTGGCTGCTTCTCAAAACTTCTAGGAATTACCATGACAAAACATAACTCTTCATCACTCCAGAATGTCACACTTCCCATTTGTATGAACTTTGCAGTCAAGCCAATGGAAAAGAATGTTAAATGAAATGTTTGCCTCAGCCTGTTTTGAACAAAAGAAACTATTGAAACATGTTATGCATGAGATGGTACCAATGACTTAATAATTATAAATAACACAACAGGTTTTGAACAGGACATTAAAACCTACCTCAAACCTACCTCAAACAATGTGGCTAAGTGTTCCTGTAGTTTTGACCTCACTCAAAAGTCTGATTTTTGGATAGATTCCTATATTTCACCTGGAAAGTGATCTAATCCCCAGTTTACAACTGCTGCACCTTTAACTGCATTTCAACTACATTTGAACTCATGAAAAAGGGACTTCCATGCACAGACAATAGAAAGGACCACAAATGGACATGGACTTTAATTCACACAGAGTAATAGAGATGTACAGCATGGAAACAGACCCTTCCATCCAACTTGTCCATGCCAACCAGATATCCCAACCCAATCTAGTCCCACTTGCCAGCACCCGGCCCATATCCTTCCTACTCATATACCTATCCAGATGCCTTTTAAATGTTTCAGTTGTACTATCCTCCACCACTTCCTCTGGCAACTTATTCTAACCACATACCACCCTCTGCATAAAAAAAGTTGTCCCTTAGGTCTCTTTTATATCTTTCCCCTCCCACCCTAAATCTATGACCTCTTGTTCTGGACCCCCCCCCCCCCCCCCCCGATAACAGACCTTGTCTATTTATCCCATCCATATGAATTAATACTAATTTTTTATTGATTGCATAATTTGTAATTTTAACATTTTTTCCCTCTTTCTCTTCATTGTATTCCAGTGTATGTTGTTAAATTATCCCCCTCACTCCACCAGAGTTGAATGCTTGAATAAACCATCTTTTGTATTGTAAAGCTAAAGAGAGCTTGTTGCAAGTCATTCAGAAATTGGCCTTCACGGATAGTATTTGAGGAAACATATGCCCTTAGTTTTAAAAGGGAAAAGAAATTTATGAAAAGAACATAAGCTTATCTAGCCTTTCTTCATAGCTACTATGCTCCATCTCAGGCAACATCCTGGTGAATCTCCTCTGCACCCCCTCAGTGCAGTCACAACTTCTGCAGAGATCAGAACTGCATGCAGTACCCCAGCTGAGGCTGAAACAAAAATCTGTATAGCTCAAATGTTATCCCTGCTCTTACTATCTGGCCTGGACTATATATGACTCTGGACCCACAGAAATATGATTGACTCTTAAATGCGCTCTGGGACGGGCCTAGTCAGTGACTCCATCATTCCGTGAATGATTTTTTAAAAAAACTATGGACAAAACAAACAAATAGAAAAAAAGTTACTTCTTCCTTTTGTGTGTGACAAAGCCAAACAATGAAACATTTGGGCTTTTTTCAGAAAAAAACAAGGTAGAAATAACTCCACAAAGGCTAGTACCCTGTCATCAAAACACCCTTCATTTACATGCAGAAAGCCCTTGACACTGACTTAGTTTTCTCAGAGCCAGCTCCTCGAGTGAACGGGAAAACTGACACTCACATTTATATCTGTCAGCCAGGGCTCCCTATTGGTCAAAATTGACAGCCCCAAACAGGGAACTATGAGGTCCATCTGGTTGACCTCATGACAATCACTTCAGAGGTCAGAAGGTCATTTGGAACAGTGAACTAAAGGCATAATTTCCAAGGAGGCATGTGATCCAGTCAAGTGCCTAGTAGGATACCTGTGAGATTAATGGATGAAATGTCTACGCTGCTGAGTTTACAGCACACAGAGAGAAAAACAAATAGATTAGTGATCATGAGGTCAGTTTTTACTTCAGTTCAAAAGAATGACGTTTTCGGTTCAGAAGGAAATTTCATTCTCGTAGAAGGGATTTGGTTCAGGAAGCCTGCAAGCTATGTCAGTTTGTGTAAAGGTTTTCATGTTGTCAGAAGTAAATGGAGGTTCAGATCAGCGGAGCCCATCAGTGGGGTCTACAAAGCTTCTCAACTTTTTATTGGGCTCATTCCTGGACATTTCATCATATGAACTCCAATCAGCCCACCTGGTCAAGCAGCCTCAGTTTCTCTGCATTTCCAATATTTTTTATCAACAGGACATCAAAGGTAATGAAATAATTTTTCTCAGGGGATGTGGGTATGTACCTACATTTGAGACAGAAGCCCTGGGTTCAGGTCCAGTCCCAGGGCTTGCCAGCTGAGAAAGGTACTTCCATTACACAGTCTGGAGTATCAACTTGTAAATTCTTTCAACACACAGCAATGGCAGGTGAGGAGAATGGGAGAGATTCCTGGTCAGCCACATTGGAATCTCTACCAATACTATCTGCTGCTCCAGACCCCAAGTTCAGTTTTTTATTTATGTATTTAACATGAACTTTTCACACTGCATCTGTAACAGTCTTAATCATGATTGTGATTTTTGATTTATTTATTGTCATTTGTATTTTGTTAAAAAATACAATAAAAAGTGCTGCCTTGTGCGGCAACTCTGCGACTCCCACTTAAAACGCCATAAAAGGAACCAAAGTATAGGATATAAGGGCAGAAAAATAAAGATATAAAATTCAACTTTACAGTCCTTCTGTCACTGGAGTCACCATATCCGGTGCCATCTCACCTCCACTGATGGTGCTGCCACCATGAATCTTCACTGGATCTTGCCAATGCAACCACCCCAGGCCCAGAATTGACTCAATGCTGCCACCAGGAGTCCACTCTGGGCCAATCCTGCCAATGCAGCTGCCACCGATGACACTGGGTCTTATACAGGGCCCCGACGTGCCTCTTTCACCATCTCCATGAGCCTACACTGAATGCAGACCCTGCAGGGAACAAACTAATGGGACTGAAGGTAGACAAGTCACTGGAACCTGAGGGCCTGCATCCAAGGTTTTTAAAGGATGCGACTGCAGAGATAGTGAAGGCATTGGTCAAAATATTCCAGAACTCACAGGCGAGTTCCCGTGAACTGGAAAATTGCCAATGTAACCCCTCTGTTCAAGAAGGGAGGCAGATAAAAACCAGGAAACTGTATGACAGTTAGTGTAACCTCTGTCACTGGAAAATTGTTAGAGTCCATCACTGAGGGAGAAATAGCAGGACTGAAATAACCCCACAGCAGCCAGTATCCCATCACCAGATCACCATTTATTTACATGGGCCCAGTACATTAACTCTGACTAGCCAGGTCAGAGTAATGTTGGAAAAGCACAGCAGGTCAGGCAGCATCCGAGGAGCAGGAGAATCGACGTTCCAGGTAAAAGTCCTTCATCAGGAATGGAGGCAAGGAGCCTCCAGGGTGGAGAGATAAATGGGGGGGGGGGGGGATGAAAGTAGCATAGAGTACAATAAGTGAATGGGGGTGGGGATGGAGGTGATAGGTCAGAGAGGAGGGTGGGGGAAGGTAGCAAAGAGTACAATGGGTGGTTGGAGGTTGGGACGAAGATGATAGGTCAGAGAGGAGGGTGGAGCAGATAGGTGGGAAGGAAGATTGGCAGGTAGGACAGGTCATGAGGATGGTGCTGAGCTGGAAGTTTGGAACTGGAGTAAGGTGGGGGGAAGGGAAATGAGAAAACTGGTGAAGTCCACATCGATGCCCTGGGGTTGAAGTGTTCCAAGGTGGAAAATGAGGCGTTCTTCCTTCAGGCGTCAGGGAGTGGCAGCGGAGGAGGCCCAGGACCTGCATGTCCTTGGCAATCCCAACCTCACCATCAAGCCAGGGGATAAAGGGGGTGCAGTGGTAGTTTGGCACACTGACCTCTACACCGCTCTAGCCAGACGCCAACTCAAAGACACTGCCTCCTACCGCCTCCTCGACCATGACCCCACCCCTCATCACCAAACTCATCACCTCAGGAGATCTGCCACCCCCACAGCTTCCAACCTCATAGTTCGGGAATTCTACATCGCCCTATTCTACCTCCTTCCCAAGATCCACAAGCCTGACCACCCCGGTTAACCCATTGTCTCAGCATGTTCCTGCCCCACTGAACTCATCTCCACCGACCTTGAAACTGTCCTATCCCCTCTAGTCCAGGAACTCCCCACATATATTTGAGACACCACCCACACCCTCCACCTCCTCCAAGACTTCCGTTTCCCCGGCCCCCAACACCTCTTCTTCACCATGGACATCCAATCCCTCTACACCTCGATCCGCCATGACCAGGGCCTCCAAGCCCTCCGTTTCTGCCTCTCGCGATGTCCCCAACAGTACCCTTCCACTGACACTCTCATTTGTTTGGCTGAACTGGTTGTCACCCTTAACAATTTCTCCTTCGAATCCTCCCACTTCCTCCAGATCAAAGGGGTAGTCATGGGCACCTGTATGGACCCCAGCTATTCCTGTCTCTTTGTTAGCTACGTAGAACAGTCGATCTTCCGTAATTACACCGGCACCACTCCCCACCTCTTCCTCCGCTACATTGAAGACTGCATCGGTGCCACCTCATGCTCCCGCGAGGAGGTTGAGCAATTCATCAACTTCACCAACACATTCCACCCTGACCTTAAATTTACCTGGACCATCTCTGACACCTCCCTCCCCTTCCTGGACCTCTCCATCACCATTAATGACGACCGACTTGACACTGACATTTTTTACAAACCCACCGACTCCCACAGCTGCCTGGATTACACCTCTTCCCACTCTACCTCCTGCAAAAATGCCATCCCCTATTCCCAATTCCTCCGCCTCCGCCGTATCTGCTCCCAGGAGGACCATTTCCACCACAGAACACACCAGGTGGCCTCCTTCTTTAGAGACGGCAATTTCCCTTCCCACGTGGTTGAAGATGCCCTCCAGCGCATCTCATCCACATCCCGCACCTCCGCCCTCAGACCCAACCCCTCCAACCGCAACAAGGACAGAACGCCTCTGGTGCTCACCTTCCACCCTACCAACCTTCGCATAAACCACATCATCCGCTGACATTTACGCCACCTCCAAAAGGACCCCCCCACCAGAGATATATTTCCCTCCCCACCCCTTTCCGCTTTCCGCAAAGACAGTTCCCTCCGTGACTACCTGGTCAGGTCCACGCACCCCTACAACCCACCCTCCCCTCCAGGCACCTTCCCCTGCCACTGCAGGAATTGCAAAACCTGCGCCCACACCTCCTCCCTCACCTCCATCCAAGGCCCCAAAAGAGCCTTCCACATCCATCAAAGTTTCACCTGTACATCCACCCCATTGCTCCCAATGCGGTCTCCTCTACATTGGGGAGACTGGAAGCCTCCTCACAGAGTGCTTTAGGGAACATTCCGGTACACCCACACCAATCAATCCCACCGCTCTGTGGCCCAACATTTCAACTCCCCCTTCCACTCTGCCGTGGACATGAGGTCCTGGGCCTCCTCCACCGCCACTCCCTCACTACCCAATGCCTGGAGGAAGACCGCCTCATTTTCCACCTTGGAACACTTCAACCTCAGGGCATCAATGTGGACTTCACCAGTTTCCTCATTTCCCCTACCCCCACCTTACCTCAGTTCCAAAGTTCCAGCTCAGCACCATCCTCATGACCTGTCCTACCTGCCAATCTTCCTTCCCATCTATCCACTCCACCCTCCTCTCTGAACTATCACCTTCATCCCAACCCCTATCAATCCATTGTACTCTTTGCTACCTTCCCCCACCCTCCTCTCTGACCTATCACCTCCCTCCCCACCCCCCCATTCACCTATTGTACTCTTTGCTACCTTCTCCCCAGCCCAACCAACCCTCACTTATCTCTCCACCCTGGAGGCTCCCTAACTCCATTCCTGATGAAGGGCTTTTGCCCGAAACGTCAATTTTCCTGCTCCTTGGATGCTACCTCACCTGCTGTGCTTTTCCAGCATCACTCTAATCTAGACTCTGGTTTCCAGCATCTGCAGTCCTCACTTTTGTCTAGCCAGTTCCGAGCCAGTCTCTAGAGTGAGAAGAATCCCTGAGACTCCTGTTTATATCTGTCAGCCACGACTCCCCAGATTTGCCCAGGTTAACAGCCCAGTAATGGAACTCATACTCAATGAGATCAACCTGGATAACCTCATTCCAATCACTACAAGGACGTATAGATAAATCTAACACAATCAATTCCCGCCTCAGGCGACTGACTGTGTGGAGTTTGCACGTTCTCCCCGTGTCTGCGTGGGTTTCCTCCGGGTGCTCCGGTTTCCTCCCACAGTCCAAAAAATGTGCAGGTCAGGTGAATTGGCCATGCTAAATTGCCCATAGTGTTAGGTAGGGGGTAAATGTAGGGGTATGGGTGGGTTTCGCTTCGGCGGGTCGGTGTGGACTTGTTGGGCCGAAGGGCCTGTTTCCACACTGTAAGTAATCTAATCTAATCTAATCTAATCTAATCTAATCAAACAGCATTGTTTTTTTGAAAGGCAACTCATGTTTGACAAATTTGCAAGAGTTCTTTGAAGATAGTCACAGGTGAGGTGCTGGAAGACTAGAGGTTGGCTAACGTGGTGCCACTGTTTAAGAAGGGTGGTAAGGGCAAGCCAGGGAACTATAGACCAGTGAGCCTGACGCCAGTGGTAGGCAGGTTGTTGGAGGGAATCCTGAGGGACAGGATGTACATGTAGTTGGAATGGCAAGGACTGGTTAGGGATAGTCAACATGGCTTTGTGCATGGGAAATCATGTCTCACAAACTTGACTGAGTTTTTTGAAGAAGTAACAAAGAGGATTGATGAGGGCAGAGTGGTAGATGTGATCTATATGGACTTCAGTAAGGCGTTCGACAAGGGTCCCCATGGGAGACTGATTAGCAAGATTAGATCTCATGGAATGCAGGGAGAACTAACCATTTGGGTACAGAACTGGCTCAAAGGTAGAAGTCAGACAGTGGTGGTGGAGGGTTGTTTTTCAGACTGGAGGCCTGTGACCAGTGGAGTGCCACAAGGATCGGTGCTGGGTCCTCTACTTTTTGTCATTTACATAAATAATTTGGATGCGAACATAAGAGGTACAGTTAGTAAGTTTGCAGATGACACCAAAATTGGAGGTGTAGTGGACAGCGAAGAGGGTTACCTCAGATTACAACAGGATCTTGACCAGATGGGCCAACGGGCTGAGAAGTGGCAGATAGAGTTTAATGCAGATAAATGTGAGGTGCTGCATTTTGGGAAAGCAAATCTTAGCAGGACTTATACACTTAATGGTAAGGTCCTAGGGAGTGTTGCTGAACAAAGAGACTTTGGAGTGCAGGTTCATAGCTCCTTGAAAATGGAGTTGCAGGTAGCTAGGATAGTGAAGAAGGCGTTTGGTATGCTTTCTTTTATTGGTTAGAGTATTGAGTATAGGAGTTGGGAGGTCATGTTACAACTGTACAGGACATTGGTTAGGCCACAGTTGGAATATTGCATGCAATTTTGGTCTCCTTCCTATCGGAAAGATGTTGTAAAACTTGAAAGGGTTCAGAAAAGATTTACAAGGATGTTGCCAGGGTTGGAGGATTTGAGCTTTAGGGAGAGGCTGAACAGGCTGGGGCTGTTTTCCCTGGAGCTTCAGAGGCTGAGGGGTGACTTTATAGAGGTTTATAAAATTATGAGGGGCATGGATACGGTAAATAGGCAAAGTTTTTTCCCCGGGGTCAGGGAGTTCAGAGCTAGAGGGCATAGGTATAGGGTGAGAGGGGAAAGATACAAAAGAGACCTAAGGGGCAACTTTTTCACCCAGAGGGTGGTACTTGAATGGAATGAGCTGCCAGAGGAAGTGGTGGAGGCTAGTACAATTGCAACATTTAAGAGGCATTTGGATGGGTATATGAATAGGAAGGGTTTGGAGGGATATGGGCTTGATGCTGGCAGGTGGGACTAGATTGGGTTGAGATATCTAGTCAGCATGGACGGGTTGGACCGAAGGGTCTGTTTCCATGCTGTACATCTCTATGACTCTTTGGCTCTATATCTTGAGCTGGGTTGATAAAGGGAAACCAAAAAATGTGGTGTATTTGAATTTCTAGAAGGCCTTCAGGAAGGTGCCAGGTAGAAGGATATTGCACAAGATAAGAGTTCATGGTATTTGACTAATATATTGGCATAGATTGAGAAATGAAAAACCCTAAGAACTGTGGATGCTGGAAATCAGAAACAAAATCTGAAATGGCTGGAAAAATTCAGCAGGTCTGGCAGCATCTGTGGAGAGAAAGCAGAGTTAATGTTTCAGGTCCTGTGGTCCTTTCTCAGAATGTATCGATTGATGATTAGTTAACACACGGAAAACAGCAAGTTACAATTAATGGATCTTTATCAAAATGGAAAGATGTGACCTGTGGATCAATCCTAGGGCCTCAATTGTCTATTATGATTATTTGAAGGAGGTGAGAGTGTAATGTATCAAAGTTTTCTGATGATACAAAATTAGTGGGAGAGCTTGTTGTGATGGGTCATAAGGAGTCTGAAAGGGTTATAGGTTAGGTAAGTGTGCAATAACTTGGCAGCTGGAGTTTAATGCAGAAAAGTATGAAGTCACGCACTTTGGTAAGAAGAATCAAAAAGCAGATTAGTTAAATAGGGAGAGGCTCCAAAGTAATACAGCGCAAAAGGATTTGGGTGTTCCTGCGAGTGAAACACAGAAAGTAAGCATGCAGGTGCAACAAGTACTTAAAAAAGCAAATGAAATTTTGACCTTCATCAGTAGAGGGTTGGAATTTAAAAACAGGAAAACCTTGTTACAGTTGTACAGAGTGTTCGTGAGGCCACATCTGGAGTCTTGTGTTACTGTTTTGGCATTTACAAAAGAATATACTAGTATTGGAGGCTTTTCAAAAGAGATTCACTGTGCCGAGTTCCTAGAATGAAAAGGTATATTTATCACGAATGGCTAAACTGGTTCTGCCTTCATTCAGTTTAGAAGAATGTGGGGTGATCTCATTGAAACATACAGGATTCTGAAAGTCTTGATAGGGTAGATATTCTTATGCTCTATCCTCCCACAAATCTTTGATTTTACTCAATACCAGAATTGTTGGGGGGGTGGTGCAATGTAGGAGCATCACACAAAGTCTTCTCCTAGTGATGTAATAATAAAAATGCATCATCAATATGCAACTGCCTTCATCCAACTGTTAATAATTGATACCTTATCGGACTAAATTTGTTTTTAAAAGAATAAAATCTGGACTAAAATGGCTGCTGTGATCACTTGATCAGGTTGAGTCAAGCTCATGAAACCATCAGTAAAAAGTAATTGGACTAAGCCCAATCAAGCAAAGTTATAAAAGAATACTAAAATACAGAGCTAAATCTTCTACAAAGTTACATATTAGGATAAAAGTCATGTCCAGATCATCTAGTTTGAAGAAAAACAATGGAATCAGACACAGGAATATACACTGAGCTATATTTCACTGCTGCATCTGAGTAGCGAGGCAGAGACAAGGAAAAATGGATATGCAAACGGGAATTGGAAGACACTCTCTTTCTCTCTGCTTATCTCTCTCAACCTTTAAAGCCCAGTGAAAAATCACAATTTTCCAAAAATTCAAGATTTATAAACTTCACCACTGTTCCAAAATAAAAGTCAACAATTAAACAATTGGTCACAGGCTTTAAAACAAACTCTTCAAGGACCTCAAAAACTTTAAACTGCAACTGTCGATATCTTCCTGTCCATCGAGATACCCTCCTCCATCTTTTTAAATGAAATACCTCAAAATTTACAGATGACACAAAGCTGGGTGGAAGGCGAGCTGTCAGGATGCTGCAGAGATGCTGCAGTGTGATTTGGACTGGCTAAATGGGCAAATATATGGCAGATCCAGTATCATGTGGATAAATGTGAGGTTATCCACTTTGGTCACAAAAATAGGAAGGCAGATTATTATCTAAATGGCTGTAAATTGAGAGAAGGTAGTGTTCAATGGGACCTGGGTGTTCTCAGACACCAGCTGCTGAAAGTGAGTGCATAAGTGCAGCAGACAGTAAAGAAGGTAAACTGCATATTGGCCTTCATCGCGAGAGGATTCAAGCAAAGGAACAATGATGCGAATACACAGGGTATTGGTGAGGCCACACCTGGAATGTTAAGCGCAGTTTTGGTCTCCTTATCTGAGGAAGGATGCTCTTACTATAGAGAGAGTGTGGCAAATATTTACTAAATTGATTCCTGGGATTCCAGGATTAACATTTGGGGAGAGATTGAGTGGGTTAGGATTGTATTCACTGGAGTTTAGTAGAATCAGGAAGGGAGGACACCTCATAGAAAGCTATAAAGTTAGAACAGGACTAGACAGGCTAGATGCAGCAAGAATGTTCCGATGGTAGGGGAGTCCAGTACCAGAGGTAATAGTTTCAGGATAAGGGATAAATCTTTTACGACTGCGGCAAAGAGAAATGTCTTCACCAAGAGAAGGATAAGCCTGTGGAAGCCACTCCCACAGAAAGTGGTTGAGGCCAAAATATATTTTTTCAAGAGGAGGTATGTATAGATCTTGTGGCTACAGGGATCAAGGGAAATGGGGGGAGGGTGGGATTTAGGGTATTGAGCTCGATGATCAGCCATGATAATTTTGAATGGCAGACTTGGGTCGAAGGGTTGTGTGGCCTATTCCTGCTCCTACCCACTGTACTTCAATGTTTCAACGTTTAAGCTTATTACCCATGAATGTGTGTGTTTATGATGTTGCAGTTTTATTCTTTTCTCGGTATTAGTAGATCACAGAAATCCACTTTCTTTCATTCAGGAAACCTCGCAATTTGGTTCCTTCATTTTGATCCAGTTAATTATACTTGAGCTGAACTGTTATCACAACATGGGAAAGAAAATTGTTACAACTGACTGAGAAGATTTTAAAAAGAGGTGGGCTGAATGCCATTCTTCATCTGGTCACTACATATTTAAAAGATAATGTTCAATGAAAGAAATGTGTTACTAATAACTGGACTCTGACAGGTTCTTTCAACCCGGATCCTGAATAGAATGAAATGACAGTCATAGATGGTGTTCACAGAATGGACACAGAGGCTGAGCAACTCAGACTGACTGACTCTATGCACGCAGACACTGCTCAGGAGGCCAGGATAAATGCTCCCAAGGAGCCAAGTGGAAGCAACGCTGATTCGGCAGTTCCAGAGAGATCGGTTTCATCTTTGGGAGGGAATCAATATCCTGGTCAGATTCTGTGTCACTGAAGGAAACAGGGTCAGTGCAACATTAATTATTGAAAGGTATTGATAGAGTTACACAAACTCCTATCATTCAGTGTTGTTCGTAATTAATATTTGCCTTTTTAACATGTTTGCAGTTTGTCAACTACACCACAGGCTGCCAGGTTTTACTGCTTTCTCTAAGTCAGAGCTTTTACAGCCTGGAAAGAGACCCTTTGGCCCATTCTTTCTGCACTGGTTAGTCAAGGGCTCATTATATCCAGAAGTAATTGCAGCAACAAGTGGTACTGATCAACAATAGCTTGCATTTATGTACTGTTTTTAACACAATGAAACATCTCAAGGCTTCATAGGCATGGTCATCAGGCAGAATTTGATACTGGTATCCCCAAAAGAAGGCATTAGGACAGATAAAACTAAAACAAAAATAGTTGGAGAAACTCAGCAAGTCTGGTAGCACCTGTGCAGAGAGAAATGGAGTTAATGCTTCGAGTCTAGTCATCATTTATCATAACTGAAGTTTTAGTTCTGAAGAAAGGTGACTGGACGAGCAACATTAACTTGGCTTCTTTCTCCACAGATGCTCCAGACCTGCTGAGTTTCTCCAACATTTTCTGTTTTGGTTTCAGATTTCCAGCATTGCAGTTCTTTGTTTTATACAGGGACAGATGAACCTGTTTAAAGAAGGAAGTTCTAAGAAGCATTTTAATCAAGGAGAGAGCACGGCAGAGTGTTTCATTGAAGGGGAACACCAGAATTTAGGGCCCAGACCGCTGATAGCACCACTACCATTGGTGTAGCAATTATAATTTTGAGAGGTTCAAAGTTTCAGAATTGAAGATTTGCAGGGCTGAAGGAGTTCACTGGGATTGTGAACAGATCTTGGAGATGTTTCCAAGACCTTGGAGAGATTAAAACATGGATACAAATGAACTAGTCCTGATTCTGGTGACATTTGTTAGCATTAATAAACTGGTATTGTGCAGATTTAAGATAAGACATCCCCCTGAAGAATATCTGGGAATATTTTGATTTCTGTTGCATTCAGTCTAACAGGGAAGCACTTTGCTTTATTTAAAGTGACTTATCCAGCCTATTCACCGCTCCAGTTCCACATCAAACTCTGCTCTATCAATCAGGCTGCTCCCAGCTTTATTCTTCCTCTCTGTTGAACCAACTAATCCCATCCAGAATAGAAATCAGGATTCTAAAGTTGACTTCATCGACCCCAAGGATCAGGCTCTCAAAGTGACAACCAACTCCTGAGAGCTAGACTGTGACCTGTTTGAATGTACACGGCAGATGAGGGCAAGAGTCAGCCTGTCTGCCTCGAGAATCCTTATTAAATAAGGGTCACTGGAGAGTTGCTTGGACTGAAAAGGACGTGATGACCACAAGTTAAATAAAGATGCAGCATAGAATGAGACCATCCAGCCCGATCTGTCTCTACGAATAATCTGAAAGAGCTAACCAGTTAGCCTCACTCCTCTGTCCCCCTCTACAAGATTTCCTTTGTAACTATTTATCAAGTTAATTTTTGGAAGCTTTTTAGATCTATTTTCATCGCCCTTTCACACAGTATAATTTTGAATGCAACTGGCTAGATAAAAAGTGTTGAGTCATAGAGTCATACAGCACGGAAACAGACCCTTCGACCCAACATGTCCATGCTGACCAGATTTCCTGAAATGAACTAGTCCTATTTGCCTACATTTGGTGCATATCCCTCTAAACATTTTCTATCCATGTACCTGTCCAAATCTCTTTTAAATGTTGTAATTGCAATTCACTTTCTCCTGCAGCTTGTTCCTCATCTCTGTCTTGGTTACTGACCCCCCTGCAGCTGGGAACAGTTTCTTTATCTTTACTCTAGCAAAATCTCTCATCAGTTTTAACTCCTCTCTCCTAAAATCTTGAAAGCTCTTCAAAACATTCTCAACGATAGGGAGAACCACCCAGTTTCTGTGATTCTGAACTCCCTCAGCTCTAATTCCATTAATTCCCTCTGCACTACCTTTCAGAGCTATAGGAGATGATAGCATTGTGGTAGTGTTATTCTGTTAGTAACTCTGAAGATTAAAGCATACAGCTGGGAGTGATGGGTTCAAATCCCAGCATAACCAAACAGTTGTTGCCATTTAAATTCAGTTTTTAAAAACAATGTGGATTCTTTTTCCCATTGAATATCAAGTTTCAGCAATGATGACTATGAAACAATCAATTATTGCTTGTTTTGAGTCCAACTGTTCACTGATGCCCCTTTAGGGAATCAAAGTGCTAGGGACCTGGGTTTGATTCCACCCTCGACCGACTGTCTGTGTGGAGTTTGCACGTTCTCCCCGTGTCTGCATAGGTTTCCACCCAGTGCTCCAGTTTCCTCCCACAGCCCAAAGATGCGCAGGTCAGGTGGATAGCCATGGGAAATGCAGGGTTACAGGGAAAGGATTAGAGGCTTGTCTGAATGGGATGATCTTTGGAGGGTTGGTGTGGGCTCAATGGGCCAAATGGCCTGCTTCACACTGTAGGGAATTCTATGATTCCAAGCTTCCCTTCTTATTTGGTCTGCCCTATGTATGCCTCCAAGCCTACAGCAATGTGGTTGACTCTTAACTGCCCTCTGAAATAGTCACGACAGCACCTCTCTTGCTTTTCTCTAACTCGGCTCAGTTATTGATGGCTTACATGGTGGGTGTGTTTCAACATCTCTTTGTCATTCTCCTAGGGGATATTGACTTTTGTTTCGTACAAGGTGCCATCATGGGCTATTATCTTTGTGTGCCAAATACTCTCTTTTGGCAATAAGTGTGTCACAGAATCACAGAATTCTTACAGTGCAGAAGGAGGACCTTCAGCCTATCATTTCTGCACCTACTCGCTGAATGAGCATTATGACTTAGTGCCCATCCCACTCATATGTATCCCGTGTCTGTCTCCTCAGGTGGTCATTATGGTATCTCACTGTGGCAAGTTGGAATGGGCGATCGATGAGTTGGGCATCATACCCTGTTCTTATGAGGGCGTCCTTCAGCATCTTCAGGTGTCTGTCGTGTTCCTCCTCATCTAAACAGATCCTTTGTATGGGTAAGGTTTGTCTGTAGGGGATGGCTGTTTTAATACGTTTAGGGTGGAAGCTAGAGAAGTGCAGCATCGTGAGGTTATCCATGAGCTTGGGGTAGTGAGGTACTGAGGTGCCTGTCCTTAATGGAGATGTGTGTGTCCAAGGATGAGACTGATTCTAAAGAATAGTCCATTGTAGGTCAGATGTTGGGATGAAACTTGTTGATATCACGTGTAATTGTTTCAGTGACTCCTCGCCATGGGTCCAGCGGAAGAAAATGTTGCCAACATATCTGGTGTATAGTGTTGGTTGGAGGTCCTGTGCAACAAAGAAGTATTGTTTGAACTTGTGGATGAAAATGTTGGCATATTGGGGTGCAGATTTGGTCCCCATGGTTGTTCTGTGTGTCCGGATGAAGAACTGATTGTCAAAGGTGAAGACGTAGTGGTCGAGGATAAAATGGATGGTTTGTAGAGTGGAGCCTGGATTTTGGCAATTATTGGAGTTGAGTACTTAGGCTGTTGCAGTGATGCCGTCATCATGGGGAATGTTGGTGTAGAGTGCCAAAATGTCCATGGTGATGAGGAATGTTCCTGGTTCGACTGGTCTTTGGGTACTGGGTTTCTGTAAGAAATCTGTAGTGTTGCGACAGACGCTTGGGGTCCCCTGTATAGTGGATTTCAAGATGCCCTCGACCTAACCAGAGAGGTTCTCACACAGGGTCCCATTACCTGATACAATGAGACGTCAAGAGTGTTGGCTTTGTGTATCTTTGGAAGGCAGTAGAAGTTCCCAGCACAAGAAGTACACAGGATGAGAGTCTCTAGGATACTCTGAAGGACTGGATCAAAAGTCTCAATCAATCTGTTTCGTTCACAGGTGTTCTTTGGTCCATCCGGCTAGTAGTGATCTTGGTTGTTCAGTTGTCGGTACACTTTCTTGAAGTAGTCCGTTCTATTCTATATGATGATGGCTCCTCCTTTGTCTGCTGGTTTGAAGACAATGTTGCAATTGGTCTTGAGAGCATGGATGGTGTTGGGTTGTGATCAGGTGACATATTGCTCTACATTGTGAGTGTGGCTAATGAATCTGGCATTCACACATTTCCTAATGGTTGAGCATACATCTCAATCCCAGGGCAATGGCCCTCTGGAAGGGTCCAAATCGACTCCTTTGGCTGCTCCACCATGGATCTCTCTGCCCACTGTTCTGGTTCATCAATTGTCTCATTGGGCTCGCTGCTGACGTCTTGGAAGAATTCCCGGAGTCTCATTCATCTGATGAATTCCTCTGTGTCTGCTGCAAGACCAGTGGGGTTAATTTTGGTGATGAGGCAAAAATTGAGCCCTCGGCTGAGAGCTTCAATCTTGTCTGGTTTAAGGGTATGGTTAGATAGGTTGACAATCGATTTCCCCATGGTAGTGCCGTTTTCAACTGTGGTGCCAGGGAAGGCTCGGCTACTGCTGGTGGTGAGTGCCAAGTTTCTCCAGTTTCTTGTTCTTGGTCTGCATGTAGGTGATGTAGTTCCGTCACTTTGCCTGCTTGGCAGGGTCTCGTAACTGTCCTCACTTTCTACTAGTGTCTCGCACCTGTACTGCCATATCTTGAGCCCAAGCTGACAATATGGATTCTTTCTCGCTTTTAAGGTTATGACACCTGCTGGTGTACGAGGTAATTGAGGAGTTTGCGAGATGTGTGACAACGAAGTCTCTCACCGTAGTCTGTGTTGTACGTTGACTTGAATGGGTTTGTGATCCATAGTCCTTTTGGGATCTTTCCTGCTTTCTTAAGTTGTCTCAAGGCTGTGACTTGAAAGAAATTAATCAAAACCTGCATCCCCATTCTAAATGATTAAAGACTTAACAGCAATGTAGGTTTGTCTAATACACTACATAAGTTGTATGATACTTTGATCTTCTACTTATAAATTCCTGTCCTATGTAACTGCTCCACTAGCTACCTGATGAAGGAACAGTGTTCTGACAGCTAGTCCTTTTGAGGATATTGTCTTTTGTATTGTCTCTTCATATTCTTTCTGTCAAAATTAATCACTTCACATTTCTCCACATTAAACGGGATTAGATTAGATTAGATTAGATTAGATTAGATTACTTCGGCCCAACAAGTCCACACCGCCCCGCCGAAGTGCAACCCACCCATACATTTACCCCTTACCTAACACTACGGGCAATTTAGCATGGCCAATTCACCTGACCTGCACATCTTTGGATTGTGGGAGGAAACCGGAGCACCCGGGGATCTTCCACCTATTTGCTCATTTCTCCAACTTTTTAATGTCCTTTTGAGTTCTATACTCTCCTCTTCACAGCTTCCAATACTTCTAAGTTTCGTATCATCCACAAACTTTGAAGTTGTCCTCTGCACACAAAGATCTAGATCATTAATATAAATCAGAAAAAGCAAGAGTCTCAAGACCGACCTACAACTTTTCTCCAACCTGAAAAATATCCATGAATTATTACTCTCTGTTTCCTATTATGCAACTAAATTTATATCCATATTGCGATTGTTCATTACATTCCATGAGCTGTAACTTTGTCCAAAGGTCTGTTTTATGATACTTATTGAAGATTTTTTTTGGAAGTCCACTTATGCAACATCATTGCATTACCCTCATCAATTCTTCACGTTACCTCCCCAATGTCCTGGATGTCTGCGGGCCATCTTTTCATCGCTGCTTCCTGCAACACTTGGAGAGTTGCATCCTGTTGCATTGCTTGCTTGATTTGAACAAGACTTTCAGATTCAAAGAGACTGCTGTCTTGATATCTCCCAGTGCATTTTGAGATGTTGCTGCTGCTTCTTATTGAACTTGGAAGATTTCACATTCTGTCTTAGCCTCAACTGTTGTTATAGGGAGTGCTGCTCTCAACGGCATGTAGGTAATGTGCATCTTTTTTCATCTTTTTTCCTTGCCTGTATGTCCATTCAGATATAGCTGTGCAAATTAAGTAAGATGCTTTGAAGTGGCTTCACTATCACTTTGTTTTCCCAAAACAGTGTAAGGGATTACATATTTTCTTTTTTGGGTAAATAAAACTGAAGTGGAAGTTGGACAACTTTAACTGAAATATCATGAGAGATTAGCAATTTAAAAATCAAGTACTGATGTGACACAATGGCTCAGTGGTTAGCACAGCTGTCTCACAGTGTTAGAGACCCAGGTTTGATTCCACCCTCGGGCAACTGTCCATGTGGAGATTACACTTTCTCCCCCTGTCCGTGTCTGTATCTTACACAGTCCAAAGATGTGCAATTTAGGTGGATTGACCATGCTAAATTGCTCATAATGCCCACAGGCTAGATGAATTACTCTTGGGAAATGCAGAGATAGGAAAATGGGGTGGGTCTGGGTGAAATGCTCTTCAGACGGTCTTTGTGGACTTGATGGGCTGAATGGCCTACTTCCACACTGTAGGCATTCTAGGGTACTGAATATTTTTTGAGATGATGAAAGGGAACCTGATAGAGTATAGGGGCATGGATAGCATGGATAGAAAGGCACTTATTTCCATTACAAGGGTCGCAAGATTAATAGAAGAGTTGAAGAAAAGGTCTTTCACTCAAAGATTTGTGGGGGTCTGGCATACACTGCCTGAAAGGATGGTTGAGTTAGAAACACTTGTAAAATTTAATCAGTATTTAGATTTTCACTTGTATTGCCAGCCTCCAAAATTCAGAAAATTGAATTTGTGTAGTTAGGTCTTTGTTGATAGCCACTGACACAGATAGAGACAAAAAAACCTGCAAATGCTAGAACCCAAAGTATACAAGCAGGAGGCTGGAACAACACAGCAAGCCAGACAGCATCAGGAGGTGGAGAAGTCAACGTTTAGGGTGTAACACTTCTTCAGAACTGGGGGTGGGTGTAGGGGGAGTTGCAGATAAGGGAGGGGAGGGGGCGGGTTATGGGTGGGGAGAGGGGCAGGGTAGGAATAGGTGAACACAGGTAGTAGTACGACCTCATTGGTTGGTGGGAGGAATGAATCCGATTGGTAGTTTGAAGATAGAGTCGGTCAGTGTAATAGAAGGGAGGGGAAGGGGATGGAAAGGAAGGTTATTTGAAATTGGATAACTCAATGTTGAATCCTCCAAGCTGTAGGCTGTCCAGGCAGAGGATGAGGTGTTGTTCCTCCAATTTGTAGTCTGATTCGCTGTGGCAATGGAGGAGGCCACGGATGGTCATGTCAGAGAGGGAATGGGAAGAAGAATTAAAATGGGCAGTGACTGGGAGGTCAGTTTGGCCCTTGTGGGCCTGACTGAGATGCTCAGTGAAGCGTGCCCTGAGTTTACGTTTTGTCTCGCTGATATAGGGAAGACCACATCGGGAGCACTAGGATGCAGTAAACTAGGTTGGAGGAGAGGCTGGTGAACCTCTGTCTCACCTGGAAGGTCTGTTTGGGACTCTGGATGAAGGTGACGGGGTGGTATGCTGACAGGTTTTGCATCTTTTATGGTTGCAGGGGAAGGTACCTGGGGGTTTCGGGGGGGGTGGGGGGGAGGGGGGGTTGGTGGGGAGACTGGTGCAAACCAAGGACTGGTGAAGGGAATAGTCCTTGTGGAAGGCAGAGGGAGTGGGGTTTACAGCAGTGGAACGGGGAATGGAGGAGGTGTGGTGGAGGGCTATCTACAGACAGAGAGGGGGAAAGCACGTTGATGTGTCAAATAGCACCCTTCTGTGCTGTAAACATCTATGAGTCTTTAAGAGACTGCAGACAGAAAACACCTATATCTAACTACACACTCTCCACATTGGAAAGATACAGAAACATTTTAAAAACTTAAAGTAAGTAATTCTAAACCAAGAAAAGATGTAGGTCCACTGAATTGAAGAATAGCCATCAATATTGTCATTGTTAAAATCATAAAGATGTGAGAAAGTAACCTTCCACCTTGTAGTATGGGCTTTTGTGCTTTGGAAACTTATTTATTCCTGAAGAAGGGCTTATGCCCGAAACGTCGATTCTCCTGCTCCTCGGATGCTGCCTGGCCTGCTGTGTTTTTCCAGCACCACATTTTTCAACTCTGGTATTCCAGCATCTGCAGTCCTCACTTTCTCCAAATTTATTTAACCTGTCTATAACGTTCTTCAGATCATGATTGTGTGTGGAGTTTGGGGTTTTGGAGGGGAATAGTTCATATTTCATCGTTGTGGAATAGAAATCCTTTCTTTTTACTGCTCCTATTAAAATTAAGAGTCTTACCATAAATAGGGTTATGAATTGCTTTTATCTGGAGTAATGGCCAATCAGGCAAGTTGGTCGTTTTTGCGGTCTCGTTTGGATTTCACACATTTGATGACAGCTTGTGGAGAAGTAGGGTATAATTATTGGGCATGCTGTTCCCAGTTACATCATGACAACAGGAATTGATTAAAATACTTACAAAGCAAAGAGTGCCAGGCACTCTTTCTCAATGTGAGCACATTGTCATTCAATTTGTTCTTATACCTGGTTGTCCCTCTCTGTATATGGGTTTTTCCAAGTCCTCTCTCAGCGGAATCACATTGCAAAGTGACTTCATTATTAGTATCTAGTTGAGTAATATCTTTACGTGATCAGGTTTACATATGACTCCAGAGCTGATTGACCCTTAATTGTCCTCCGTGCATTTAAAGATGGGCAATAAATGGTGTCCACATCCAGCAAATCTGTAAAGAAAAGAAATGTTTGTTCTTTCCACTGCATTGAGCTCTCAGCTTAATTTATCCTCTTGCCTCATCTATTGTTTCATTGTGTAGCTTCAACACTCCAGAGGGCATCATTTTCAGGTCACCCTGTTAAGCTGCTTTGCATTGGTGTTGTAATCAATAACAGTTTGATTCTAGTGAAAGCTGTTTCTTATTCTGTTCCCAAATACCATCCTTACCAGTGAGCTTGTGTAGACATTCACACTCTGATGGAAAATTAGGCCAATAAATTATTGTAATGCTATTACATCTGTTAGTCCCTGTGTCTCTGTTGCATCTCTCACCTTGACAGGGTCTTTTACTCTCAGTGTTGGATCGATGTACTTGACGTTCAGGCATCTTCAATTGCATCTTTTATTCCTGTTCTACTTTAGGTTCAGCTGGTATGCTCTGTAGATGTTGAACCAGATTCCGGTTGTGGTCTGTGATGGCTCCTTCCATTGTGTCTCCACATTCATAGACCAGAAGATTGTCCGTAATAACTTGCACTCTGGGAAGATCACTATTGCATGCTGTCTACGTTGATATTCTTCTGTAGCAGGGGCTATAGAAAACAGCATGCACAACCATCTGTATCTCTGACATTTATGTCAGAATATAGTTTAAAACAACTGTTACCTTCCATCCAGCTTCACTTGCCAGTAACCATCATTTACATCAAGGATATTAAAGATCTTTACCTTGGCAAGTTGTGGCAAATTTTTCTTACATATTTGGCACAGGACAGTGAGATCTCTTCAAAGCTCTTTTGAGCTTTTTGGATTCATGTAAACTTTTCAGTTTTCCAGGTTTTTCAGGGCTGCCGTGCAGCTAATCCAATCTTTTGAGGATTCTCTTCTTTTCCAGCTTTTCTATGTAGTCTTTCAAGTTAGACTTTAGGGCATCTGGATCTCATTTTGGCAGATGCTGTGCTACTCTCACCCTCATCAACTTCAAGATGATATTCACTGGGAAAATATCCAGGACTGGTAAAAACATCTTTGTAATCGCCCAGGATTTGTTCAGCACTTAAGGTTTATTGACTGCAACATGCTGTAGGCCTCTTCTGGCCTGTTTCGGGTTATTCCTCCAAACGTTAGACTTGCTTCAGCTGAAATAAGTGGATGTTCCTCAATATCTATTATCTGGAACTCCAGATAATGTAACTGAACTAGTAATCCTGACCCTAGATTAACATTTTGTAGGCGCGGGTTCAAATCCCACCATAGCAAATGGTAAAATGTCAATTCACTAAATATCTGAAATGAAAATGTTGCCTAATGGTGATGATGTAACCACTGTTAATTATCATAAAAACCCACCTGTCTCAGTAATATCTTTATCTAGTTCGGTCTACATATGATTCCAGACCCACAGCAACCCTTAACTATCCTCTGGGCAATAAATACTTCCTTTGATGATCACATTCAATGAATGCATAAAGGAAAGAAAATGTTAATTTTCACTGCATTGGGTTCTCAGCTTAACTTGTCCTCTTGCCATACGTATCATTCCATTGCATCACTTCAGTGCTCCTTTAGAGGACCTCCTGTTTGTGTTATTATCATGAGCCATTTTGCACAGGTTGGTGAAATTCATAACATGGCACAAAGCACCAGTTCCTTACCTGGCACTTCATGTTCAGTTGACGGTCTCCTTCTGCAGTCATCATTTTAACAAGTACAGTCTATCTCTAAACTTTCGACTCAATAGTGTGGTCTCAGCACTGATGAGAACAGTACACTGGAAATCAAGCCACACCAATCTCAAATTGTCACAAACATATAACTTATCAATTTAATCATGGCAATTAATTTGCCTGACTTTGACCACTACCTAAGATAAATAAAAGAGACTCGCACCAAGTTTAATTAATAAACAAGGAAACAAAAACTGTTTTTATTATAGAAAACTCATCCTTGACAAGAGGAGTGGCAGATGGAGTTTAGTTTAGATAAATGCGAGGTGCTACATTTTGGAAAGATAAATCAGGGTAGAACTTATACATTTAATGGTAAGGTCCTAGGGAGTGTTGCTGAACAAAGAGACCTTGGAGTGCATTGTTCCTTGAAAGTGGAGTCGCAGATAGATAGGATAGTGAAGAAGGCATTTGGTATGCTTGCTTTTATTGGTCAGTGAATTGAGTATAGGAGTTAGGAAGGAAAAGGTGAGAACTGCAGATGCTGGAGATGAGAGTCAAGAGTGTGGTGCTGGAAAAGCACAGCAGGTCAGGCACATCCGAGGAGCAGGAGAGTCGGTGTTTCGGGCATTAGCTCTTCAACGATCTGCAAGAAGGCATCCTGTCTCCCTTCTACATCATTTCAGAGAACATCTCTGGGAGATCTGCACCCACTGCCCTGTAGCTGAACACTTCAACTCCCCCTCTCACTCCATCCACATGTAGGTCCTGGGCCTCCTCCACTGTCAAACTGTTACCACCTGGCACCTGGAGGAGGAACGCCTCTTATTCCACCTTGGACGCTGCAACCACACAGGATAAATGTAGATTTTAACAGCTTCCTCATTTCCCGTCCCCACATTATCCCAGTTCCAAGCCTCCAAGTTGGCACTCTCCATACCCATCCATCACTGCCCCCTCTGACCTATCACCTTCTCCCTCACCTTCATCCGCCTATCGCTTTCCCAGCTATCTCCCTCCAACCCCACCCCCCCTCCCATTTATCTCTCATCCCTGACCCACAAGCCTCATTTCTGATGAAGGGCTTATGCCTAAAACATCAATTCTCCTGCTTCTCGGATGCTGCTTGACTGGCTGTGCTTTTCCTACACCACACTCGCGACTATAGGAGTTGGGAACTCATGTTGTGGCCAAACAGGACATTTGTTAGGCTACTACTGGAATACTGCATTCATGTCTGGTCTCCCTGCTATAGAAAGGATGTTGTGAAACTTGAAAAGGTTCAGAAAAGATTCACAAGGATGTTGCCAGGTTTGGAGAGTTTGAGGTATAGGGAGAGGCTGAATAGGCTGGGGCTATTTTCAATGGAGTGTCGAAGTCTGAGGGCTGACCTTATATAGGTTTATAAAATCATGAGGAGCATGGATAGGGTGAATATCCACTGTTATTTCCCCAGGCTACAGGAGTCCAAAACTAGAGGGCACAGGTTTAGGGTGAGAGGAGAAAGATATTAAAAGGATCTAAGGGGCAACTTTTTCACATAAAGGGTGGTGCATGTATGGAATGAGCTGCCAGAGGACGTGGTGGAGGTTGGTACAATTGCAGTATTTAAAATGCATCTGGATGCATCCATGGATAGGAAGGAGTTGGAGGGATGTGGGCCAAATGCTGGCAAATGGGACTAGATGAATTTAGGATATGTGGTAGGCATGGATGAGTTGGACTGAAGGGTCTGTTTCTATGCTGTACAGCTCTATGACCGCATGACTATAAATAGCAAATTAGATTATTACTATTAAGCAAATTTAAACTGTATCCTTTTAAATTCCAAACACTCTCACGTTCATTCACAAATAGGATTGACAGGACACACAAGGAATATAAAAGATGGGAAACATAAATAAAAGAGACCAATAGTTCCAACCAGAAGTGTGGAAATGATATGCCTTTGACACAGCTCCTTTGGGTTTTGGTGATGATATCAAGTTCTTGTTGATTTTAGAAATCCTTAATTCGATCGCCAGTTCGATGAGCCTAGGCTCTTGCTTGAGTTAGAAGTCCTTTTTTTGATCAGAATCCTTTAGTGCTGGATCTCTTCCACTGATAGACTTGAGGGGGGAAGACAGAGACCTGTCTTCTTGCAGATTTTTAGATTTCTGAGTTCAGTGCTCTTTTCTCAGTTCTGTGACATAAATGCAGCATAACACAAATCCAAATGCTGTTGCTGGACAGTTGTTTTTAAATGCAAAGACCCCTGGTGCCAGTGTGTTTCACAAAAGTATCTCCTTTCTCAGCAGACATGCTCTTCCAGCAGGATGCCTTATGTCTAAGACAATCACGTTGCTGATTAAATCATCTGTCAGTCGTTGAAACTCAGAGGATTCACTTCGATGTATCAGCACGGTCACATATTGATCAATGATCTCCCTTTGAACTTTAATGTTGGATAAATAATGTTCATATGTAACATTAATATGGAGTTCAAAGAGTATCTTCAAAGCTGACGAATCATGACAGTATGTTTTTTTCCGTCTCCTTAATGAAATGTAGGCTGCAATACAATTTGTGACATTCTTTTCCAGTATTGACAGCACTGCTGCAGCACTTATATGCTCAGACTTTTAATTAATTCCGCAGCTATTTCATACTTCTGTCACTGAGAGAAAAAAGAAATCGAATTCAATTCATATCTCACTTCATTTCTATAGCAATAGGGAGTGGAAAATGCACAGCCATTTCGACTCTTTCAGTAATTCAAAGTTACAGACTTCTTAAAAAGTCTTCCATGCTGTTTCTTTCAGTGGCTGTATATATTACAAATTCACACATTTTCAGTTGTACCATCTCTGACACCATGTGATATGTATTTAATGACCCTACAAATTGTACATAAATAAAGGCACTTACAGCAAAGGTAGACATCATATAACTGCAATACAACCAGTACACTGAATGGCATTTCTCAAAGTTAATTAGCATCAGGTCTGTTGCAAGCATTGATTGTAAGCTGTGGGGCCTTACAAGTCATTGCAACGTCTGAGGCAGATTACCCACTGTGAGAACAAGGGAATGATCTACCTGTTAGATATGTTATCCTTGTGATGTCTTTTAAGAATGAGGGTTCAGAAGCAATTCACTCAGGCTGTGTTGGAAACTGAAACATTCTCCTGGAATCTTTGATCAAAATTACTGTTGAGTATCTTTGAAGGAGAAATGGTACCATATCAGACAAATACGCATTGCTGTTGATGTGTCAATGTTACAAGACAGATATTCCAGTATTTGTTCTGTAATTGATGTTCTAATTTGCCATGTTTGCTCAGCAAATATGCACATTGTAAATCTTGATTTCGGTTAGTGCTAAATAAAACTGCACTGAATATTTTCAGTCATTCTTTCACAGGATGTGGACATTGCTGGCACTACCAGAATTTGTTGCCCATTCCAGTTGCCCTTGATGAAGTAGTAGTGAGCTGTCCATGTAGAGTAGGTACAGCCATAATACTGTGAGGAACGGTTTTGAGAGATCTTGACCCACTGAAACTAGTTTGCAGTCAGGGTAGTGTGTGACTTGAAGGATAGTTTGCAGAAGGTGATGATCTTGTGAATCTTCTGCCCTTATCCTTCTAGGTGGTAGAAGTTTGGGGTTTGAAAATTGTTGTTGCAAGAGCCTTGGTGAGTTGCTGATAAAATTCAATTTTTGGCCTATCCCAAGCTCCACAGGCGCTCTAGAGCCTCAGGCCCTGGTTACAAGGCTAGACCAGACCTAAAAGTTGAAGTTCTAAACTGGAGAAAGGCCAATTTTGACGGTATTAGGCAAGAACTTTCGAAAGCTGATTGGGGGCAGGTGCTCGCAGGTAAAGGGACGGCTGGAAAATGGGAAGTCTTCAGAAATGAAATAATGAGAATCCAGAGAAGGTATATTCCTGTCAGGGTGAAAGGAAAGGCTGGTAGGTATAGGGAATGCTGGATGACTAAAGAAATTGAGGGTTTGCTTAAGAAAAAGAAGGAAGCATATGTAAGGTATAGACAGGATAGATCAAGTGAATCCTTAAAGTATAAAGGCAGTAGGAGTATACTTAAGAGGGAAATCAGGAGGGCAAAAAGGGGACATGAGATAGCTTTGGCAAATAGAATTAAGGAAAATCCAAAACGTTTTTACAAATACATTAAGGACAAAAGGATAACTAGGGAGAGAATAGGGCCCCTCAAAGATCAGCAAGGAGGCCTTTGTGTGGAGCAGCAGAAAATGGGGGAGATACGAAATGAGTATTTTGCATCAGTATTTACTGTGGAAAAGGATATGGAAGATATAGACTGTAGGGAAATAGATGATGACACCTTGAAAAATGTCCAGATTACAGAGGAGGAAGTGCAGGATATCTTGAAATGAACAAAAGTGGATAAATCCCCCTGACCTGATCTGTACCCGAGAACTCTGTGGGAAGCTATAGAAGTGATTGCTGGGCCTCTTGCTGAGATATTTGTATCAACGATAATCACAGGTGAGGTGCCGGAAGACTGGAGGTTGGCAAACATGGTGCCACTGTTTAACAGGGTGGTAGGGACAAGCCAGGGAACTATAGACCAGTGAGCCTGACCTCGGTGGTGGGCAAGTTGTTGGAGGGAATCCTGAGGGACAGATGTACATGTATTTGGAAAGGCAAGGACTGATTAGGGATAGTCAACATGGCTTTGTGCGTGGGAAATCATGTCTCACAAACTTGATTTGAGTTTTTTGAAGAAGTAACAAAGAGGATTGATGAGGGCAGAGTGGTAGATGTGATTTATATGGACTTCAGTGAGGCGTTCGACAAGGGTCCCCATGGGAGACTGATTAGCAAGGTTAGATCTCATGGAATGCAGGGAGAACTAGCCATTTGGATACAGAACTGGCTCAAAGGTAGAAGTCAGACAGTGGTGGTGGAGGGTTGTTTTTCAGACTGGAGGCCTGTGACCAGTAGAGTGCCACAAGGATCAGTGCTGGGTCCTCTACTTTTTATCATTTACATAAATGATTTGGAAGTGAACATAAGAGGTACAGTTAGTAAATTTGCAGATGACACCAAAATTGTCATCTGCAAAGAGGGTTACCTCAGATTACAACAGGATCTGGACCAAATGGGCCAATGGGCTGAGAAGTGGCAGATGGAGTTTAATTCAGATAAATGCGAGGTGCTGCATTTTGGGAAAGCAAATCTTAGCAGGACTTATACACTTAATGGTAAGGTCCTAGGGAGTGTTGCTGAACAAAGAGACCTTGGAGTGCTGGTTCATAGCTCCTTGAAAGTGGAATCGCAGGTAGATAGGAAAAGTGAAGAAGGCGTTTGGTATGCTTTCCTTTATTGGTCAGAGTATTGAATACAGGAGTTGGGAGGTCATGTTGCGACTGTACAGGACATTGGTTAGGCCACTGTTGGAATATTGCATGCAATTCCGGTCTCCTTCCTATCAGAAAAATGTTGTGAAACTTGCAAGGGCTCAGAAAAGATTTACAAGGATGTTGCCAGGGTTGGAGGATTTGAGCTATAGGGAGAGGCTGAACAGGCTGGGGCTGTTTTCACTGGAGCATCGGAGGCTGAGGGGTGACCTTATAGAGGTTTACAAAATTATGAGGGGCATGGATAGGGGGTAAATAGGCAAAGTATTTTCCCTGGGGTGGGGGAGACCAGAACTAGAGGGCATAGGTTTAGGGTGAGAGGGGAAAGATATAAAAGATACCTAAGGGGCAACTTTTTCACACAGAGGGTGGTGCGTGTGTGGAATGAGCTTTCAGAGGAAGTGGTGGAGGCTGGTACAACTGCAACATTTAAGAGGCATTTAGATAGGTATATGAATAGGAAGGGTTTGGAGGGATATGTGCCAGTTGCTGGCAGGTGGGACTAAATTGGGTTGGGATATCTGGTTAGCATGGACGGATTGGACCGAAGGGTCTGTTTCCATGCTGTACATCTCTATGACTCTATGACTCTACTGGTCCCTGAGGTAGCCCAATGTCATGGACTTTGGTAACTGGCATAAATGGAATAGTCCAGATGTCTATGAAGCAAATGAAGCACATTTGGAATGCTATCTTCTACCCTTTTCTGAATCCATTGCGCTGTGTCTATGGCCTTGAAACACCACACACACAACTAAAGTGAGAGATCATATGATGAACCGTTTGAACACAGACATCACTCCAGTTGTTTTAACCAGATTACTGTCTCCATTAAAACACATGACCAAAAAGTGATAGTGAGCCACATTCTTGAACTAATGCAGCCCTTGGGGTATAGGAACACCCACATCCAGTTAGGAAGGGAGTTCTACGATTTTAAGCCAGTGACACTGAAGGAACAGCAATATAGTTCCATGTGAGAATGGCATGTGGCTTGGAGAGGAATTTGCAGATGGTGGTGTTCCCATATATCTGCTCCTCTCCTTCTAAATGGTACATGACGATGCTGTCACTTTAACAAGGTTATTTTGTCCTTGGGTATTTTTTTAAGAGAGATTGTGAAGGTAGAGGTGCTGAAATGTCTTGGAAAGCGCCTAGTTTAACAAATAGCAGAGGAGTGGCCAGTTCTCCCAGGTGAGGTTCTCTTCTAGTTTGGTTTAGTTTTAGCAGAGAAACTGCTGGTAGAAGGTAGTCAGAAGCTTCTGCAGAGAAAAGGTTCCATGTTTCAACAGATGATCTCTGGCTGACTTTTCTTTCTGAAACCTCTCCTGCCTGTAAGAACCTGCGTGTGAATTTACCTTTTGTTTAGGGATGTGTTTATGGGATGTTATGGGAATTGGAGCAGCTCCTTAGTTAAGTTGTGGCATGAGTCGGTTGGGTTTTCAAATCATTAAGTTGTTCTAAATTCAGTTTCCTTTTGTTCATTTTTCAACTGTAATATTTAAATAAATTCTGTTTTGCTTGAAGCTGAGTGGTTAAATTACCTACATCACACCTGGAATATCCATCCACTTCACATCTGCCTTAAAATAAAGAAAAAGTTAGAGTCTAGGCATATTCTTGAAATATTTTGATACGTTTGGCCTGGTCCATAACAGATTGGGGGCTCATCTGGGATCTATTCTGTCATTCCAATTTGGGTTTAGGGTTGTTGGACTCAAAGGTGGTGAGTGGTAGGTGTTAGTGTCTTTTGTTCCAGGTGTTGAATTCGGTTGGTTTAAACAGTGCTTGGAGTAGTAATGGCTGTTTCAGTCACTAAACGTTTTCTAGGGATGGAATAATTGACTTTGGGGGCTTTACAAAAGATGAGCATTGATGAGAAAAGGAGAGATAATTATAGCCACAGCTCGGCATTTAAATTTGCTGGAAATGCCATTAGAATCTTTGGAAGTGGCTAAAATTCAACTGAAAATGAAGCAGCCTGAGTCAGAGGCAAGAGAAAAAGAAATGAAACAGTTTGAATTATGGTTAAAAGCAGAGGAAAGAGAAAAAAAAACAAATCGCTTTAGCAGCACAAAAAAAGTGAAAGCATGAACTTCATAAATTGGCACAGACAGAAAAGCCAGCTTAAAAGGATGGAGATGAAGGTAGAAGGTAGGCTTAGTGAGGACATGAGTGAAGGTGAGCAAACCCATTGTAGCCAAAGGCCTGGTGGGGATCCGTTTAAATATATCCAAGTAAATTTGATGAGAAAGATGTAGAAACCTTTTTCTTTTCCTTTGAGAAGGTGGCTAAACAAATGAAGTAAGAGACAAAAAAAACCCTGCAGATGCTGGAATCTAGGGTAGTCAGGCGGGAGGCTGGAAGAGCACACAAGCCAAGCAGAATCAAGAGGTAGAGAAGTCAGCGTTTCAGGTGTAACTCTTCTTCAGGACTGGGGGTAGGGGAGGGTTTTGGAAAGGGAGAAGAGCTGAGTGGTGAGGTAGTGATAGGTGAACACAGGTAAGGGTATGGCCCAGTTGGTCAATGGGAGGAATGAATCCAGTTGGTACCAGGAAGGAAGGGTTGGTCATGGGTACTCAGATGGACGCAGCTATGTCTGCCTTTGTCGGCTATGTCGAACAGTGCTTCTTCAGTACCTACACAGGCACTGTGCCCTAACTCTTCCACCGTTATATCGATGACTGCATTGGTGCAGCATCCTACACCCAGGCTGAACTGGAGCAATTCATCAACTTTATCCACAACTTCCAACCCACCCTCAAATTCACTTGGTCTATATTGGACACCTCTCTCCCCTTTTATGACCTCTTCATTTCCATCTCAGGTGACAGTCTACAGACAGACATTTACTATAACCCCACAGACTCTCATAACTACCTGGACTATACCTCCTCCCATCCAGTATCCTGCAAGAACACCATCCTGTTTTCCCAATTTCACCACCTTCATCTGCTGGATGAGGAGATGTTCCACTCCCAAGCATCCCAGATGTACACCTATTTTGAACAACGCATTTTTCCCTCCTCTGTCATCCAGACAGCCCTCCACTGCACCTCCTCCATTTCCCGCTCCACTGCTCTAAACCTCCCCCAGTCATAAACGCAATAAAGACAAGGTCCCCCTTGTTCTCACCTACCATGCCACTAATCTCCGCATCCAACGTATCATCCTCAAATACTTCCGTCAACTCCAATTAGATCCCCACCAAGAACATCTTCCCCTCCAAAAGCTCCTCTGCGTTCCACAAGGATGTTCCCTTCGTCACATCTTGGTTCGCGCTACTCTCCCCAACATCACTCCCCCCGCCCCGAACCTCCTGGACCTATCCCTGTAAAACCTGCTGGCACACCAACCGCCTCATCTTCATCCAGAGCCCCAAACAATCCTTGCAGGTGGGACAGAGGTTCACGTGACTCTCCCTCCAATCTAGTTTACTGTATCTGGTGCTCTTGATGTGGTTTTCTCCACATCGGGGAGACCAATTAGAAACTCAAGGCACATTTTGCCAAGCATCTCAGCCAGGCCTACAGGGCCAACCTGACCTCCCAGTCATCACCCATTTTAAGTCCCCTTCCCATTGTCTCTCTAACATGACCATCCTCTGCCTCCTCTACTACCACAGTGAATCAGACCACAAATTAGAGGAACAACACCTCAAGTTTCGCCTAAGCAGCCTACAGCCTGAAAGACTCAACATTGAGTTCTCCAATTTCAAATAACCTCCCTTCCTATCACCCAACTCCCTTTCCAGCCCCTCCTCCCCCCTTCCATTCCTCTGACCGACTCTTCCACCCCTAGGGATGGATTATTTAGTTATCTTCCAGAGCAAAATTGAAATGACCTGGAAGAGTTATTGCTAATGCATGAGGAAATCTTTGGGAATAAGGTTGAAAGTAGAAATCTAATTATGCATGATGTAGATATAGGAAATGCTATTCCAATTAAGCAACATCCTGATAGACTTAACCCTCTAAAGCTGGCACAGGTTCAAAAAGAGATTGAATGCATGCTCCCAGACAACATAATCAAAGTGAGTTGCAGTGACTGGACCTCCCATAGTAATAGTGTCAAAAGCAAATGCTCCCCAACAGTTATGTGTGGACTATCACAAAGTCAATGCAGTTACAAAGACTGATGCATATCCAATTCCACATTTGGAAGACTTTGGTGAAATGGACAAAATGTATATTTCTAAGTTGGACCTACTCCGAGCATACTGGCAGGTATCTTTATCTAAAAGAACAAAGACAATTTTGGTTTTTGTAACACTAAATGAACTGTATCAATTTAAAGTCATGCCATTTCCTGTGAAAAGTGTGCTAGCCGTATTTCAAAGACTAGGAGAAAGTGAGGACTGCAGATGCTGGAGATCAGAGCTGAAAATGTGTTGCTGGAAAACTGCAGCAGGTCAGGCAGCATCCAAGGATCAGGAGAATCGACGTTTCGGGCATGAGCCCTTCTTCAGTATTGAGGAAAGCGTGCCAAGCAGGCTAAGATAAAAGGTAGGGAGGAGGGACTTGGGGGAGGGGCATTGGAAATGCGATAGGTGGAAGGAGGTTAAGGTGAGGGTGATAGGCCGGAGTGGGGGTGGGGGCGGAGAGGTCAGGAAGAAGATTGCAGGTTAGGAAGGTGGTGCTGAGTTCGAGGGTTGGGACTGAGACAAGGTGGGGGGAGGGGAAACGAGGAAACTGGAGAAATCTGAGTTCATCCCTTGTGGTTGGAGGGTTCCTAGGCGCAAGATGAGGCAGACCACTCCCTCCATGACTCCCTCGTCAGGTCCATACCCCCCACCAACCCAACCTCCACTCCCAGCACCTTCCCCTGCAACCGCAAGAAATGCAAAACTTGCGCCCACACCTCCCCCCTTACTTCCCTCCAAGGCCCCAAGGGATCCTTCCATATCCGCCACAAATTCACCTGCACCTCCACACACAGCATTTACTGCATCCGCTGCACCCAATGTGGCCTCCTCTATATTGGGGAGACAGGCCGTCTACTTGTGGAACATTTCAGAGAACACCTCTGGGACACCCGGACCAACCAACCCAACCACCCCGTGGCTCAACACTTCAACTCCCCCTCCCATTCATGCAGGTCCTTGGACTCCTCCATCGCCAGATCATAGCAACACGACGGCTGGAAGAAGAGCGCCTCATCTTCCGCCTAGGAACCTTCCAACCACAAGGGATGAACTCAGATTTCTCCAGTTTCCTCATTTCCCCTCCCCCCACCTTGTCTCAGTCCCAACCCTCGAACTCAGCACCACCTTCCTAACCTGCAATCTTCTTCCTGACCTCTCCGCCCCCACCCCCACTCCAGCCTATCACCCTCACCTTAACCTCCTTCCACCTATCCCATATTTCAAAGACTAACCAATAAATTAATTTATGGATTACCCAATTGTGTGGTATATATCAACAACCTGGCAATTTTTAGTCACACATTGAAGGAACATTTGCAGCATTTACCAGAATTATTCGATTGACTTCAGGAGGCAGGCTTGCTGATAAATCCTGGCTAAGAATAAATTCGCCAAAGCCCAAGTCACTTTCCTGAGCTGTGTTATCAGACATGGACAGATGGCCCCATGGAATGTGAAAACAAGGGTTATTGGGGAGTTTCTCATACAATTGACAAAAAGAGCAGTAATACCATTCCTGGGATTGAGTGTGTTTTATCGGAAATTCGTACCAAATTTTAGTAGTGTGGCTGCTCCACTCACTGAATTACTGAAGAAATGCAGAAAATTTCAGTGGATGGCAGACTGTCAGAAGGCATTTGACAGCCTGAAAGCTGTGTTAATCACTACCCCAAGTATTAGCCACACCTAATTACACAAAACCATTCAAGGTGACTGTCAATGCAAGTGATGTTGGTGTTGGTACTATACCCTTACAGGAAGATGGCAAGATGATAGAAAGGCCTAAAGGATATTTTGAAGGGGTCTGGCCTGGTTCATAACAGGTAGAATTTGTTGATTTACAATGTGCTGCCTAAGGAGCCTTGGTCAGTTTTTGCAGTGTGTTTTATAAATAGTGCACACTATTGCTACTGATCATCAGTGTGGGAGGAAATGAATATTTGTGGATGTGGTGTGAACTATCAACTTGCTTTATCCTCAATGGTATCAATCTGCTGAAACTGCACTCATCCAGGAGTACTCCGTTACACTCCTGACCTGTGCCTTGTCGATAATGGACATGATTTGGGGATTCAGAAGTTGAGTTATGCACTACCAAAGTATTATGTATTAAAGGCATTATCATCACAGATAACCTGTCACTTCTTTCCATGCAGGGAATTTATCCCTGGCATCCTGGCCAATATTTAGCCTTTCATTAACATAATAAAAAATGGCACACAAGGCTCCCAAGAATCTTTTAACTCAGAAACATAAGTTTATTACAGAAAAGAAAAAAAACGCAAATATATATTGATTATGTTAGTCAATTTGAAAATATCTTAACATAAACTTCAAAAACACAGATTCCATCTTTTTACCTCAATACCCTTTTCAGATATTCAATCGCAGAAAAAGATCACTTCTAATGCAGAAGTGGAAGTAGACCATTCGGCCCATCGGGTCCTCACCAACTCTCCAAACAGCATCCTCAGACACACCTCCCTACCCTATCCCTGTCACCCTACATATCCCATGGCTAATTCACCTCACCTACACATCCCTGGACACTATGAATGATTTAGCATAGCCAATCCACCTAACCTGCACATCTTTGAACTTAACACTTTAATTTCTTATTTAACTGACTCCAATTTTTCTTCTTGAAGTATTGAGATAGTTTTAAGACTTACTTTCAGTTCTGATCACTTAAATGTCTTTCAGTTCTCAACATTTAAAAACTGTTGTACAAAAACCCACAGATTGGAGATTTCACAAATGAACCTGTCCTTCTGGAGTGAAACTATTCTCTTGATCTGAACACCTTGTTCTTCTGCTAAGATGAAACTGAAACCTGAAACTGAACTCAAACTCAAACTTACCAATGGCCCTGATCACTTGTTTTTCTCAATGTCACAAACTCAGCTGTATAAATACTTCATCAATTAACACCACAGGTAATTGGCGAGATATTTACTAAGTCACATACTTGGAAATGATGTGTTTAGGTCATCTCTTTTCCCTCAAATTACTTTCTGACCTCTTACAAATAAGAGACTAATAAGATATTGGACTTGACCTCAAATCAGCTAGAATGTAAAGTTTTGATACCATTCTATCAAGATCGAGACACCAATACTGGATACTGCACATCAATTGTCCATGGCTTTGTTAACCTATTAATCTCCCATCCACAGGAAATTCAATTGACTCTCCCAGCTTCAACAGATTACAGATTACCGCAACCTACTGTGTAAATACATGTTTCAGGTGTCATCCCCAACCAGTTGGGTTCTGATTTTAGGGCACTGCCATCTTGTTTTGACCTCCCCATTATTCGTCTCCTTCCCCTCAATCAAAGGGGATTTCCCCTCAATCAGAGGGGTACAATTCCTGTACTCCGTAGAAATGTTACAGACAGCACTCAACCCATCATGTTTGTGTTGGGCAAATAAAACAGCTGCTATTTTAAGTCCACTGATCAAAACCTGGTCTATAGCCTTCCAGGCCATCATACTTCAGGTGCAGATCCAAATTCCTTTTAACTGAGTTGCAGGTTAGCTAGCCGGTAACATAAAAATAAATAGTAAGAGTTTTGACACTTAAAGGAAAAGGCTATCTGAAGTTTGTGTTACTCCCCTACAAAGTGAGTCAGAGGAACAGATAATGAAAAAAATGAGGAAATGGAGAAGGCTTTGAACAAGTATTTTGTTT
The DNA here is from genome assembly GCF_037043375.1 of Chiloscyllium plagiosum. Classification (NCBI taxonomy): domain Eukaryota; kingdom Metazoa; phylum Chordata; class Chondrichthyes; order Orectolobiformes; family Hemiscylliidae; genus Chiloscyllium; species Chiloscyllium plagiosum. The sequence continues at coordinate 23,900,875 of NW_028270171.1, forward strand.
TTTCGCCAATCAGTGTAAATCTTCACTTCCTAAAGATACTTGAAAAGAGGTTTGAGGGAGAGAGAAACTCGAAACAATTGCCATCAAATGGGAACCATTTCTAGAATGTTAATTAGGGCTAAAGACTGACAAGCCACCGGGACCAGTTTGCCTGCAACCTAGGGTCTTAAAAGAAGTGGCTGCAGATACAATGGCTATAATTTTTCAAAATTCCTTCAATTCTATAAAGGTTCCAAAAGGATGGAAAACCTATAGCCAAAAAATGAAGCAGACAGAAAGTGGAAAACTATAGATTAATTAGCCCAACATCTGTCATTGGAAAACTGCTAGAATCTATTATTACGAGTGTTATAGCGGAAAGCTTAGAAAATCATAATGTCATCAGGCAGAATCTTTGTACAAGTCAAATTTTGGTCAACTTATTTATTGGAGTTTATTGAGGAAGTAACAAGCAAGATGGATGAAGGGAAATCTGTATATTTAGTTTAGTTAGGTTTCCAAATAGTATTTGATAAGGTGCCATATTGAAGATTGAGAAAAATGCACGGTGTGTGGAAAGCATGTTAGCAGAGGCAAAGGATTGGTTAACTAACAGAAAGTAGAGAATGAGCCTTTTTTGCCATAGGGATCTGTGCTGGTTGATGTGGATTGAGAGACCAAATGTATGACAACTAAATTTGCTAATGATGTCGAGATAGTTGGGAAATTAAGCTGCCAAAAAGAGGTAGAAAGTCTACAAAGAGGTATAGACAGACTTTGAGATTGTGGAAAGAATTGGGAGGAAAACTTTGGTAGGAAAACTTTGGTAGGAAAATTAGAAAAGCAGGAAACTATTTAAATTAAAATTGCAGACCCCTTCAATACAGAGAAATCCGATTGTCCTGGTATGTGAATCACAAAAGAAAATGAGGCATATAGCAAGTGATTAGGAAGGCAAATAGACTAACATTTATTGAAAGGGGAATAGAATATACAAGTAGAACGTTTTATCTGCACAGGGCCTTAATGAGGCCACATTTGGAATACTGTTTGATAGTTTTGGTCTCGTTTGTCAAAAATAAATGTTAGAAGCAATGTAAAGAAGGTTCACTTGTCTCATTCCTGTCATGAAAGACTTAATTTAGGAAGAAAGTTTGAATAGGTTAGGCCTATACATGATGGAGTTTAGAAGAATAAGAGATGATCTTAAGGAAACATATAAGATCCTGAGGGGACTGGATAAGGTGAATGCTGAGAGGATGTTCCAACTTGTGGGAGAGACTAAAATCAGAGACACATTTACACAATAACAGATCTCACTTTTTGTACAGAACTTTTTTCTTCCTAGAAGTTTGTTACTTTGTGAAATTCTCTTCCCTATAAAGTAGTGAGTCTTTGATCATTGAATTTATTCAAGGTAGAGTTAGATATATTTTTGATCAGGGAGTTAAGGGTTATGAGGGCCAGCCACGAAAATGAAGTTGAGATCAGTCATGATATACATTTACCTGTGAGTTGTAGCTTGTGGCTATGGATATTGATGGTAGTGGCTCCAATGTTTCCATCCCATAGCTGATCAGGAATCTCTCCACTCTTAATATCTGCTGTTGGCATGTGAAGAAATTTGCAATCTCATGCTCAACGTTATGAATACACCTTTCCTGGCATCAGATCCTGAGTGAGATTAAAACCTAAGGCAGGGATACTGGCCATTGCACAACATGATTTCTACCTTTCATTTAGAATCCAAAGCAAAAGGCCACACTCCTAACAGTGCAACTCTCTCAGTATTGCACTGGAGTGTCAGTCTAATGTGGTTTCTCTTCAAGCCCTGTAGCAGGAGCTGAACCCACAGCTTTACAAGTCTGAGGTTAGAGTGCTACCCACTGAGCCATTGCTGACAGTTCATGACTTGCCTGCAAGAGTGAATACTGTCTCATATCCCTCAACATTCCCACGTAAAAGTGTAGGGCACAGATTAAAAGATGGCAGATGACACAACCTGGAAGCATTGTGGACTGCTAAGATCAGCGACAGATTTCAAGAGGACACAGGTAGACTGAAGAAATTAGTTGATATGTAGTAATGCATAGAAGTGTGAAGTAATTTACTTTGGAAAAATGAGATGGAATAATATAGAGGATAATTTTCCAAAAGGGGGCAGAGCTGAAGGAGCTGGTGTCTATTGAAGGTAGCAGGGCCGTTTGAGAAAGTGGAGAAGCAATATGTAATGGTTTTGTCACCGAAGTAGTAATCTAAAACTCATCTTCTACATGACTTCAAATGGCAGATGGTGAAATTTAGATTCAACAAAAAGCGGGTGTAATGATTATAAATAAAATCTAGCTGGTTCACTAGTGCACTTTTGGGGAAGGAAAACTACCATCCTTACTTCGTCTGACCCGTACTTGATGAAGAGCTTATGCTCGAAACATTGACTCTCCTGTTCCTTGGATGCTGCCTGACCGGCTGTGCTTTTCCAGTGCCACACTTTTTAACTCTGATCTCCAGCACCTGCAGTCTTCATTTTCTCCTGACCTTTATGTGAAGCCAGACCCATTTCAATGACGTTCATTCTTAAGAACCCTGGGCAGTTAGGAATTGGCAATAAATGCTGGTATAGCCAGCATTGCCCACATCCCATGAATGAACTTTACAAAGTGGTTAAAAAAGCATTATGAACCTGGACTTTATATAGACAGGCACAGAGGACAAGAGGAACAAAATGATGATGAACATTTAAGAAACAGTGGTTCAAGCTGGTGTATTGTGTTCAGCATGCTTTAAGAAGGATGTAAAGACTTTAGTGAAGATGCAGAAATAGATTTATGGAATGATTCCAAAGATGAAAGACTTCAATGGAGTATATGGATTGGAGAGACTGCACTCTTCAGAGAAAGTTGAGAGGAGATTTGATGGAAGTAGATAGAGAAACTGTTCCTGTTGTTGGTAGGCCGAGAACCAGAAGAAACTCATTTAAGATGAAAACCAAAAGAACCATTGACAACATAAGGAAAAACGTTTTCACAGAGCAAACTTTTAGGTTCTGGATGGATATTGGACAGTTGGGCAGATATAGTTGGGTATTTTGTAATGAATAGTACCTACTCAGGACTATTGGTACAGGGTAGGCAAATAGCACTGGGTAAATTGTTTTTGGAGCGAGCCATCATGCATATGACAAACCCAATAGCCTCCTTCCGGACTATCCCATTCCATGGTTCTGTGAGAGTTCCAACATTGCCGTATGGAGAAGAATAATTGAACTTTGTCATGTATCAGAGCACCACCAGTGGTGGGAGGCCTGCAACTACAAGGATAAAAAACTCGGAAGATTCATGTGGCTTGGAGGTGCCGGTTTTGGACTGGGGTAGACAATGTTAAAAATCACACAACGCCAGGTTATAGTCCAAAAGGTTTATTTGGGAGCACTAGCTTTCGGATCGCCGCTCCTTCACCAGGTGGTTGTGGAGGTTAAGATCAGGCTCAGAATTTACGTCAATCTGACATGGCATTGGGACAGGCAACCTTCATACCTATTATTTAAAAAGCTGAGCTATCTTGAGAATGTAATTTAAAAGAAGTTCTGGGATTTACATATCAAAGAACAGAAACCAGCATATCCCATCATAAAAGATGAAGGTTTTAATCCAAGATTGTTTACTATATCACATCTCCATGACATCCCTCCTTTGGCTATAAATTCTGTGAGCATGATCTTAACCTCCACAACTACCTGAAGAAGCAGCGCTCCGAAAGCTAGTTCTTCCAAATAAACCTTTTGGACTATAACCTGATTTTTAACCGAGTTTCATGTAGGAGTACCTTCCTGTGTCAGTGTGTGATAGAACAGCAACATCTACAGGCAAAGTCGAGAATTACAGAAACTATGACTACGGTAAAACTGTTAAGTAAACCTGCATTGCTTTTTCAGAGTAACGTGTTTCTAAAGATCTTAAATGCAATTTACTGGATTAACTCAGGGCTTCATTCGATAAATTCTGTAATCTGACGTGTTTGTTTTTAAAATCAGCCGCAGAACTGTTTCGAAAAGAGCACAGCATGTAAAATGCCTGACAAGAGATCTGCAATATTGTCAGATATTTTATAGGGAAGACTAGATGAGGGGGGTAAATTGGAAAGGGGGGGGGGATGGAAACAGGGACAATACTAGAGGCCATAAATATAAGATAGTAACTAAAAAAATCTGACAAGAAATTCACGACAAACACATTTCCCCAGCGCGTGATACGACTGTGGGAAGTTGCTACCACGGGAGCGGTTGAGGCTAATAGCATCGGTGCATTATAGGGATAACCAGATACACCCAAGACAGAGAAAGAAATCGGCGAGTGCTTCCTGTGGAGCATAAACACCAGCATAGTCTGGTTGGGCCGAAAGACCTGTATCTGGGTTAATACATTTTATTCTGGGTTAATACATTTTATTCACACAGCAAGAGCGGGTAAATTACAGCTATTTTGAGAAATGTTCTGGAGGCAATTTTCTCTCTCTCTCCCCACCCAAAAAAAAATTGTTTGCCGTGTATAGGTAAACAGGCAGGACAGCTTACATGAGTAAATGTAGTGGGTGCAAACGAAAGAAACTCAGACCCATTATACCAATTTCTCCTGGTGGTTGAGGTTTGGGGGGGGGAGAGAGCTGGAAATGGAGAGAGGAGCTCCGACGTTTTAACTATCTTTCGCAGGATTTGCTGTCCTCCCCCGGGAGATCGGTCCGCTGAGGCAAATCCTGACCAAATGGATGACTTAGTCATTTGTAACTTTTCCTTTAAACTGAGCAAAAATCTGACCCCGCCGTATACAAAGTCAGCACCGAACAGATGTCCGCCCACTCGTCACATTCAAATCTCCCTGCCTTCAGAGTGGAGAGAGCTGAGCAATGTGGCATTTCAAGTCTATGAGCAGCGCGCTGTTCTCGTCTCAGTGTGCAGACCGATCAGATTTAACTATGTACCCATTTCAAACTGGTGACTGTACATAATATTCGTGCAGTTGAGACGTATTCGATGCCCAAATGTCCCCATTTCAGGCACTTGTCAGCAAGTCAAACCGACACCTTATGGCCTTCAGCACCCAGTCTCGCTGGATTATCCAGTAGCTTCTCTCAACAAAACTCTCGGAAACAAGAATCCAAATGCCCCAATTATTCAGAATCTTTTCAGTTACATTTACCCGCGCGTGTGGAGTCGACAGACATTAAATCTTTATTTAATTTCAATGTCACGCTCAACAGACAACGCACTAAAGACTGTATCCACTTCTTGCAACTTATAAAGAAAGGAATAGGCCCACAATATAATGCACGGGACATCACTCTCCAATCAGATTTAGGGAATATTGATGCTGCGTGATTTACAGCGGCAAGTGCTGACAACTCAATAAAAAGACCAATATCAGGCCCGTTCTGAAGATGGGTCATGAACCTGAAACGATAACTCTGTTTTCTCTCCATAGATGCTGCCAGACCTGTGGAGTTTTCCAGTAATTTCTGCTTTTGTTCCGAATTTTATTTTTGATTAAAGGTTGAGTCAATAGATATAAAACTGGAAAAGCGCGGCAGGTCAGAGCACAAAAGTCAACGTTTCCGGCCGAAACCCTTCCCTTAAAGGTTGTTTGTAGTGGTTCTTGAGCAGGATCCCTGATAGTAACCAGCATTCTGAACCTTCTATTTCTAGGCAAAAAGACAAAGAACTGCGATCCCTGGAAATCTGAAACAAAAACAGAAATTGTTTTTAAAACTCTCAGCATGTCTGTAGAGTGAAAGCAGAGTCAACGGGTTCTGAGTTCTGAAGAATGGTCATTACCGTTTCTCTCATTACAGATACTGCCAGATCTGCTGGGTTTTCCTAGCAATTGCTGTTTTTGTTTCGGATTTTCAGCTTCCGCAGTGCTTTGATTGTTTAAAATTGAAAAATGGTAACTGAGAAAGTGTAAACTCAGTTTCTCTCTCCAAAGATGCTGCCAGACCTGCTGAGTTTCTCCAGCAATTTGTTTTTCCTTCTATTTTTGGCATGCTCCGAAAACAGTTCAGGTTTGTGCCTCTATCCATTAAAGAAGACATTTTAAAATTAGAGTAATTACGCTGGTTACGTTGTAAACAGTTAATCCCTTTTCCGTCGTAAAGGTGCAGTCCGCTTTAACTCAGAAGTAAACTTTACAAAACGCTTTCCTTTTAATGGGCATCACGGAAAGCTGGATTGGCATGTGTTTGCGTATATGTGTGTGTTGGGGGGGGGGGGGGGGGCGGTGTAGATATCAAGGCAGTGTTACTGGTAGTGAGATTAAATATGATGGAGGAGCTGGTGTTACCACTAAACTCGACTGTTCATCACACTCCTGACTAGTTTCTCACATTCCAACCTCAGGTCATCGCAAAACTTCGCTGCCCCTGTCTGAACTTGGTCCAGTTTCTCCTATCAATCCCTCTGCTCGCTGACCTAACCGGTGATCTTAAAATTCTCATACTTTTTTCAAATCCCCTCGATCTGTAATCTCCTTCGCAACCCTCCAATTCTGGCATCCAGTGCATTCCCAGTTTAGATCCTCCCACCCCTGGTGGCCACGCCTCAGCCCCTCTGAGCCCCTATTCCCCTACCCCATCACCTCAATGCCTCCCATTCCTCCTTGAAACCTACCTCTGCGGCAAGACCTTTTAGTCATCTGATTTAATGTCTTCCTTATGAGTCACGGTGTCACATTTTGCTTTGTCACTCTGCGGCGGAGCGTCCTTGAGTCGTTTATGACGTTGAAGGCGTTGCAGAAATGTAAGTTGTTGTTGCCGGCTGTTTGTTAGTCGGTGGGTCTCACCCAGTCCGTCTCACCAGCTTATCGTCGATAGGGGGAGCTCCGCGTTGCCTGATTGAGCCCATTGAGTTGAGCCACCAGGCTTGCAGTTTGAACACCTATATTGAATAACTCCTCAGAGGCAGTCATTGTTCCTGGGTCGAAGAAGCCTTTATATCTCTCTTCCTTTCCCAACCCCTTCCTTCACTCCCTTCTTGTGGGACAGATAAAATCCGGTCGCCCAGAATTTAAACAGGATTCCCCCCCCCCCCCCACTCCAAACAAAACACAGCCTGTTCCAAGACGGGAACCGCAAAAGAGCCAACTCCGATGACCCATTGAATAATCTGCAATCTAGGAGAAGAAATTTTAAAATGTGCTTCATTTCACAATAGAAGATAAATTCCTGCAATACCGGATCAAAAAAAAGTCAAGCGTGCACACATTCGCGTAAATAAAAGTTCGCTTAAAAGTATTAACAGGCTGGAGTCAAAAGAAAGACGTTGACGGTTCTTTTTCCGTGTGTGTGTTTGTGTGCCTCTCTCCCTCAGCCCTGGAAATGTCTGAAGAGCGGGTTTCTCTCTCGATTAACAGGGTGTTTGTTAATTACTGATCCCTCATGCCTGGGTCAGTGGACAAAGAGACTGGCTACAAACTCAAACCCGGTATTTACCCCCTTTTTAGTCTCCCTCACACTGAGTTTTCTGACAACATGTTCCGGGAGTTATATAGTCTGAGACCATCCAAGATGGCGAACGTCAAGTTATCATTAACACTCACTCACTCAAATATTTGGAGTGACTGCTACAACAACAACAAAAAAGCCTGAATATTTTTTAAAGTCTTTCATAAATATTAAAAATATAAAAAGAAGCGCGGCACATCAAACTTTCCAACGTTTTCTCCCCTAACATTTCCAGCTGTTGTGTTTCAGATTGCTAACAGGTTCTCTCCCGAGCAGTTTCTTCGGGAGGAAAACAATCTTTCTTTTTTTGTCCCCTTTAAGATAGTCCGATTGTGAATCAAATCCTTCAAATCTGCCCTTGAGTTTTCTGATGTGTCTAAGAAAACAAGTGAAGAAAGCAGTTTCGTGTCTTTTTATATGTACATACACAGAGATTTTAAAAATGCATTTATCCAAATTCTGTGAAAGTGCAAATTCTTCATAAGAATGTTATTAATGGCTAACTATTTTGGGTGATCAGAAGGGGGCTGGAGGAGAAGCGATTAGTGAACTGAGTGAAGAGAGGGCTATGCTATATATAGTTTCAAATTGAAAACTGTGTTCTATCCCGAATGCTTTTAGGCACCGGGGCTTTGTGGAGAGTCCCAGGAATAGAGGTCTTCCCCCCCCCCCCACCTCACTAATAAATACAAACCACATCATATACCCCTTAGTCCCAGTGCCAAGTGCTGCCCGAGCCCCGGGATGTGCCTCCTTCACCCGGTAAACCGGATCCTTAAACCCCACACCCCCCTCCCTTGGCTACCTCAAGGCGTCTCTCAGCAGCTGTCCCGTGTGTTAGTTGCCCCACATTCCGGCCCGATTCCCGACCCTGTCCGAGTGCGGAGGGGACCAGCCGCAGTTGCCGCCGGTGGCCCGGGCCCCGCTCTTCCAGGAGAGGCCGGTCTCGGGCCGGTGGCCTTCCGCGCTCGCCGCCTGTCGCCGCCGAAAGGGCGATTTCACCCGCCGCCGCCCGCCACCCGACCGGCTTTCCGCCCGAACCCGGCGCCGGAGACCGTCTCCGACCGGCTCTGGGCGGCCGGGAACCGAGAGCGAGGATCGGAGAGGCCGGGCGAGAGGGTGCCGGGTCCCGGGAGCGACGGCAAGGGCCCCAGCTGGTCGATTTTGGCGGTGGAAGAAACACAGATGCGAGAAGAGTTGGCCATCTCTGCCTCCCCCATTTGCTGCCAAGAGTTGTTGTTCTCAATCAGGTCCGCGCCGAGCCTACAAATTCCTAGCGTCAGCGAGAGCTGCAGATCCAGAAGGGACTGGAGAGCATCCAGTGTGTGCTAGCCAGGGATCCACAAATACAGGCCTGTACCCAACCCCTCCCTGCCCCCACCCATTTCTCTGTCTCCCTGGAGAAAGAAGGCACCAAGACCATGACTGAGAGCTCAGCCACCACAGCTGCCAAGCCCAAGCGCAGCAAGTCACCTAAGAAGCCTGCCAACCACCCCAAGTACTCCGAGATGATCATCTCTGTCATCACGGGGTCCAGCAGCCGCACCGGACTGTCCAGGCAAGCCATCCAGAAGCAGGTCAAGAGCCAGTACAAGCTGGCAGAGAATGCCGACAGCCAGATCAAGCTGTGGCTTGTCAAACTGGTGACCAACGGTGTGCTGGAGAAGACCAAGGGGGTTGGGGCCTCAGGCTCCTTCAAACTGTCAAAGGGCGAGGAGCCGAGAAAGTCGGTGGCAGCTGTGAAGAAGGCCAAGAGGCCAGTCAAGAAGAGCGCTTCGCCTAAGAAGGTGGTCAAGCCCAAGAAAGTGGCCAAGCCCTTGGCCAAATCCAAGAAGGTCAAGGTAAAGAAGCCAGTGAAGAAGCAAGTGAAGAAACCAGTGCAGTCCAAAGGCTTAAAGAAAGCAAAATCGGCAAAGGCAAAACCTGTGAAAGCGAAACTGGTGAAGAGGAAGATGAAGCAGGCGAAAACTAACAAACAGACAGCAAAAAGCAATGCAAAGAAATCAGCATCCAAAAAGAAGTGACAGATTCCATTAAACTGTAGTCACACAGACTTTTAGCCATTTCTGTAAATAGTTGTTTTAATTTTTTTTCTATGAAACTTTGGTTGACCTTACTGCTAGGAGTTAGCGAAAAAAATAGAGCTTTTCTCATCATGAATGTGGTAATACTAACATGGCTGAAATTTGCTGTACTTTGTAGTAATTTTCAAGCTGATTTCATGTTTTTTATGTACAAACATCTGTCAGTTGAGTTGAACCCATGCATATGAAAAGAATTTTCTTATGAATCCAATTGCCGTTCCTGAGTTTCAAATAAAAAAAATTAACTTGGATGATTTGTCTGATGTCTGATTAATTCAGCAGTTAACATCCTTTTATAGATTTGCAGTTTCCTTTCTGTTCCAACTTCCATCCAGCATTAACTTGCTGTGGGATGATTGATTGAACTGGAACTCAATGCTATTTACTCTCCCTTCTTAGTCTTCCAGGCATAGCAAAGAAGGAGGGGTCGCCTCAAGATGGAGCATTTATTCAGTGAGGGGAAGAGGTATTTAAATCAGATGCAAAGGTGGTGGCAGCAGGGTAGGAAGCTGGTCTGTTTGCTTCTTATCACCTAGCCTACCACATACTTTTTTTTCTAACATTCAAGTTCATCTTACCTTTTGGTGGCTTCAGGTGAGGAAGGAGGGTGCAAGAAGCTGCTGCAATGGAGAATGCAGTGTGGATCTAGTCATTCATCATGGCTGCTTCAGCGTTGGCTGAAGATAAGGTGGGTCCAGGCCTGGGATCCAGGTTTCCTTGAGGCTTCTGCAGTGTCTTCATGGCAGCATGGTTGGTCCAGCCAGGCCTGGGACTCCTTTTGGTGGCTTCAGTGGCTGTTTTCGTTGGCATCAGTCTGTGACTCCATGCAGTATTTTCTTCTGCATTGTGATGGGTTCAGCCCAATTGCAATGTGGTTGTGGGGGGAGGGGCGGTTCTTGAGCCCAGAGTCATGGAATTGACTAATTGGACTTTGTCTTCATTAAAGTTTTTTCAGGAGTTTTTTCTTTTCATGCTATCCAAACTTTTTATTTTGCTATTTATTTATTTTTCTAATATATTCCAATGCTGCTTGACCTGCTGTGTATTTCCAGCTCCACATTTTATCAACTCTCGCCTTCAATGCAGCTGGATCTCCGTAATGGAATAAGTGTCCTGGAATTCCTTGTTTCTTGTTCTGTTCTGGACAGTAAAGCATTAGGTGGAGGAGTGGGCCTTCAACATATTACTGGGGAGAAATCAGTTTAGGGCTACCTAAAATGTGGACAGGATCAATTGATGCTTTCATTATTGTGGTTGATTGGGGAAGCTATAAAGGGAGATAGACGAAAGGTGGGTAAATGGAGGTGTGATATAGACTAGTCATAATCTCATAGAATGGCCTCTTGCTTCTTTGTTTCAATTTATGAGCTAACTATTATGGTAGTGGATGCCAATTCCACCAAAATCTTCCACAGATTCATTATTCAAGCATTTTTTTTTCAAGAAAAAGTTCACAGGATATGGCTGTTACTTCATCCAGAGGCTCACTGAAGATATTACCTCGTATGGTGATGAAACATCTGAAAACGAACCTTCCAGCTCAGCGAGAAAACCTACATTTGGAATGGCTGTTACTGGCTAAGCCAGCATTTGGTACATGTACATAATTGCCCTGATGAAGCTGGTGTTGAGCTGCCTTTTTGAACTAGTGCAGTCCATTGAGATAGGTACAACTACAGTGTGCAAGAAAGGGATTTCAAGAGTTTTGACCCAATGGCAGTGAAGGAATGGTGATATATTTTAAAGTCAGAATGCTGAGTGTCTTAAAGGAGAACTTGCAGGCGATGATGTTTCCATTTATCTGCTGCTCTCATCCTTCTAGACGGTAGAGCTTGTACATTTGGAAGGTACTGTCAAAGGAGGCTCAACTGAGTTGCTGCAGTACATCTTGTGGATATTCAGGAGGGATTAAAAGTTGAAGGTGATGGATATGGTGCCAATCAAGTGGGCTGCTTTATCTTGGATGGTGTCAAGTCTCTTGAATGTTGGAGGTACACTCAACCAGACAAGTGAAATATGTCACAACAAACTTCCAACTTATACCTTGTAGATGGTGAGCAGTCTTTGGAGAGACAGGAGTTGAGCTACTCACCACAGAATTCTCATACTCTGACCTGCTGTTGTAAAGATGAGTATTTAAATAGCTGGTCCTGTTCAGTCTTAGATACATTCATGGAATTGAGAAAATGAGAGGATATGGCAAAATTCTCCTGTCTCCTGTATAGACTTAGTGGTCAGCAATATCTTCACAATCTCTACCAGCTCTTGATTAACTTTGAAAATTCAGTGGAACTGGCAGCAGAATAAACTGGAATGGTAGTAAACTTTACAAATAACATTCAAAACAAACCCAACTGGAAGGATGAAAGCCTCCTTTAAGGTTGTCTGGCTTCCATATTAGATCACTGGTACAATTTTGACTCAGTTCTGAATGGACAAGGGTGACCCTCTCTGCTATGTTCCATTTGGTATGGGAGGTTATCGAGTTGAGGTGTGTAAGATGATTTAAAAAAATCAATTAGAACTGTTTCCTCAGATGGGATGGAAGGGTAGAAAGTTGGGGTGGTGGTTGGGAGTGGGGGGAGGTGGGAGCAGATGGTGGAGTCAAGAACACTAAAGCAGAACTTCAAACTTCATATCAGACTGTTGAGGGATGGTGTCAGGAAGCACTTCCTTACACAAAGGGGAATGAAAATCTGGAACTCTTTGCCCCAAAAAGAACTTGATGAAAAGGAGCAAGTGAAGCTGTTTGACCATTCAAACTCAAATCACTTAATTTCTTTAGTGCCTACAAATCCAGTCTTCGACTTGTCTGAAGCCTGAGCAGCTGATGCTAAATGGGGGGTACAGAATTCCAAAGATTCACAAATTTTTTGGTGAAATCATTTTCCTCCCCTCAGTCCTGAATACCCGATCCCTTGTTGTGGGATTGTTTCTGAAAGTGGAGCTCATTGAGAAACTGAAATTGACAGTGGTTTGCTAGGAGAAAGTGAGGACTGCAGATACTAGGGAATCAGAGTCAGAAGGTATGGTGCTGAAACAGCACAGTAAGTCAGACAGTATCCAAGGAGCAGGAGAGTCGATGTTTCGGGTATAATATGAAGACCTTAGCCCGAAACATTGATTCTCCTGCTCCTTGAATGCTGCCTGACCTGCTGTGCTTTTCCAGCACCACACCTTTTGACTCAGAGTTTTGCTAGGGTAAAGATGTTAAGCCATGACCGGATTCTATAGAGGAACACACTCAAGTAGCTGAATGGCCTCCTTTAACAAAAGTTAATTGTTAATCTCAAAGAAAGAAGCCAAAAGATAACTAGGAAGGTAAAAGCATATCAGACTAATAAATGAGGGCCACGTTTTAGACACAGGGATTGAGGCAGATCATCAGGACAGAGTAAAGGGAACTACACACTGCATTTAGCTGAACTATACCCAGGTATGCTTGATGCTGAAACTGAAGATAATAGTTAATGAAGGAAGTGAGAGTGGTGAGTTAATGAGATTCCCAGGTCACATTGAATGGTGGAGCAGACTTGATAAGCTGAATGGTCTACTTCGGTTCTCTGTCTTATGGTCTTGTATATTCCATAGTTCCATTTGGTCTCAGACACCTCTGCGAGACCTTACTAGATTTTAAGGCCAGTGGCTAGAAACAGGCCTTCTCCAGAATCAAGGACCACAGAACTGGTTTACCCCAACCCTCACAAGAACTGCCCCCAAATCAGAAGCTTACATCACTTCATTGCATCAAGTGTCGGCGGCAATGATGGCAGCTGCTGTTGACAAATCCACTGGGTCATAGGACTGACAAGGATTCCACACCTCAGATGAGTGAAGGCAAGACAGGTTGTGTGGTGCCAGGGTCACAGGAGATTGGGATAAGATTACTAACAGCATATTACAGAAGGAATTCTTCCTCATACACATTTCTTTGAACAGGCATTGAGTGCCTTCAAACAAGCCACAACCCCACCTGAGATGATAGGGCTTTGCCTTTCAGGCTTCCTGCATGGTAAGCCCCTCATCTGCTGCTGGTATTCAACCAGCAATAACAGAATGAGGTCCTTAAGTACGCAGTTAATTGCCCAATCAAGGGTCTAAACTGATGTTGGAGTGGGAAGGCTTGTTCCCACCAGAGGATAATACCAGAATTTAAAAGTTGGTCAGATGGAGACCAGGCATACATTTTTCTTGTTCAGAGTTTTATTCCAATTTACACATCATAAAACTCTACTGGGCTGATTATTTGTTTCTTCTATATACTCAGTTCTCACCCACGTATCCCTTAATTAACAAATGATCATCATGTTAACATATAACTATTACCCAGTTAAGACAGAGATGAAGAGGAATTTCTTCTCAGAAGGTCATGAATCTGTGGAAATCTTTACTGTCGAGGGCTGTTGAGGCTGGCTTGTTAAGTATATTTAAAGTTGAGATAGACAGCTTTTTATTCAGTAAGTGAATTAAGGGTGTTAGGACAAGGCAAGAAAATGGAGTTGAGAATTATCAGATCAGCTGTGATCTAGTTAACTGATAGGCTGAATGGTCTACTTCTGTCCTATGTCTTATGGACATATGTTCCATCGTTCTATTTGGTCTCAGGCACCCCTGCCAAACTCTACTAAATTATATCAAGGCTATCTAAATATCTAAAGTAAAACAAAGAATTGCTGGCTGCTGGAACTCTGAAACAAAAACAAATTGTTTGAGAAACTCAGCAGAAAGAATTCTGATGGAGAATCACTGGACTTGAAATATTAGCGCTGCTTTCCTCCCACAGATGCTGAATTTCTCCAGCAATTTCTATCCAAGTGTCTTCCCATCAGAGATGTAATTGTCGTAAATGGTGGCAGGCATAATGATGGTATGGTTTCCACCCTTCTACCTAAGTAAATGCATCCCCCAAGTCCAAATCAATTTCAATGCCAGACATTAAATTCCAACTTGGGTATCTCAACTGGAAAAGCATTCCAATTCCCAATGTTAACATCATTTGCCTCAAGGCGTCCAAATTTTCACAACTAAAACAACAACTGCAATAGAAATTTGCAGCATTGCATCATTTACTGTCTGGCTTCCACTGTCAGTTGCCAGATTAATCTGGCAATCGTTCTAGATTAGATTTTTCAAGAATGTTACCTACTTACAAACTTTCAAGTAAGTTAGTCACTAAAGGTTAGCAAATTATATGGAACAAGGTAGGCCATTCAGCCCATTAAGCCTGCTGTGCCATTCCATTATATTGTGGTTAATCATCACCTCAGTACCAAATTCCTACAACATTATCATGTCTTGATGTCATTAGTCTCTAGAAAACTACCAATTTATGTCTTGAACCTGCTCAATGATTGACCTTCCACAGCCTTCTGAGACAGATAATTCCAAAGATTCACCATCCTCTGAGTGAAGAAATTTCTCCTCATCTCGGTCTTAGAAGGCCTTTCCTTTATGTTGAGATAACACCTGGTTTTAGCCTCACCAGCCTGGGGATAAAATTCTGTGTCTCATGATCTTGTACTCCACAACCACCTGATGAAGGAGCAGCACTCAGAAATCTAGTGCTTTCAAATAAACCTGTTGGACTATAATCTGGTGTTGTCTGATTTTTAACTTTGTCCACCCAAGTCCAACACTGGCTCTTCCACATCCTGTCTGAAAGAGTAACAGAAGTAGTTTCAACAGAAATTTTGAAAAAGGAATTGGACAAATAGTTGAAGGGAAAATATGTGCACGACTTTGGGGAAAGATCAGGTGGAGCAGTGTAATTGGATGGTTTTTTGCAAAAAGCCAGCACAGGCATGATGTATGAATGGCCTTCTTGTGCATTTTGCTTCTCAGAAATTTGGTGTTATGTTAAGATGTTAAGCTGTTAAGGGCTATATATGAGAACAAATACTGACCACCTGCCTGGTGATGTAGGAAGATCAGATTGAGTTGACTGAAAACCTTCAAGACCAGAGGAGAATGAAGAAAATTTAAAAGAAAATATGGATCAAGTGGTTGCCATAGTGTAGAACCAATATCCGGTTACAAGATCTTTATAATGCCTGGAATTTGTGGCATTTTAAGTTTGCAGACCATTTACAGCATAGAAACACTTCACCAGATGCACTGCAAGAACCCATCAAGCCTCTTTCAACAAGCCATTCCAAATCTGTGACCTCTATCACTCAGATAGACAAGGTACAAATAATAGATGGGAATCACAAGCTGTAAGTACCCCTCCAAATCACCATCATCCTGAATCGCAACAGTTCCTTCACTGTCATTGGGTCAAAATGTTAGAATTCATTCCCTAGTGGCTTTGTGAGTGTACCTACCCCACATGGTTTGCAGCAGTTCAAGAAGGCAGCTCACCAACACTGTCTCCATAGCAATTAGTGATGAGCAATAAATGCTGGCCCAGCCAGCGACATGTATATCCCATGAACATTTGAAAAGATATAGCAAATTGACCCAATTGAAAAATGTCTGACACAAAAGAAAACCTCATTTTGTGCAATGATTTTGATAAATTGCCTGGCACACAGAAAGCCACCTGCTAAATGTGCATGTGCAAAAAATTAGGCTTCACTAGATAAAAACAGTTCAAGGGTAGTCACAAGGGACCAGTTTGCAGCTTAGCCTTGCACATGTTTTTCTGCTTTTTGTAATGGGAATCAATTTTGTAGCATCTAGGTTGGTATTTGATGGCAAGCAACTTTTCATTGTTTTTATTCATTCATATTATGTGGCATTGCTGTTTATGTCATCATTTATTGTTCGTCTTATTACCCTTGACAAGAAGGTAAGGAGCTACCTTCTTGAACTGCTGCAATCTGTCTGGGATAGGTAGATCACAATGTGGTTAAAGAGGCAGCTCCAGAATTTTGATCCAGTGACACTGAAGGAACAGCAATATATTTCCAAGACAGAACAGTGAGTGGCTTGGAGGTGAACATGCAGCCACATGGAGGTCCACAAATATCAATCAGCCTGTGGATGCATTGACATCTACATTTGGAAGCTGCACAGTTCAATTGGGTCAATTTGCTATATCTTTTCAAATGTTCATGGGATATACATGTCGCTGGCTGGGCCAGCATTTATTGCTCATCACTAATTGCTATGGAGACAGTGTTGGTGAGCTGCCTATAGACTTAGGAAGTTCATGCAGCACAATAAAATTATAGAGATGTAGCTTGCAGGAGGTAGTGTCCCATGTATCGGTATCCTTATCCTTCTGGTTGGAAGTGGTCATGGGTTTGGAAGGTGCTGAGGAGTCTTGATAACTTTCTGCAGTGCATCTTGCAGATGGTACACTCTACTGCCAATGAGTGTCAGTGGTAGAAAGACTGGATGTTCGTGGAAGTGTTACCAATCAAGTGGGCCTCTTTGTTCAGGATGGTGTCAAGCTTCATAGGTGTGGTTAGAGTTGTCTACATCCATCATATGGAGTATTTCATCACATTCCTCACTTTGCCTTGTAGATTGTGGACAGGCTCTGGAGAATTAGTTGAGTTACTCACTTCATTATTCCTAGTGTTTGACCTGCTCTTGTAGTCACAAAATTCATGTGGCTAGTCTAGTTCAGTTTCTGGTCAATGTTAATCCACAGTATGTTTATTGTGGAAGATTTGGTGATGATAATATCATTGAAAGTCAAGGGACGATAGTTGAATTCTGTCCTGTTGGAGATGGTCATTGCCTGATGCTTATTTGGCATGAATGATATTGCCACTTCTCAGCCCAAACTTGGATATTGTTCAGGTCATCCTGCATTTGGTCATGGACTGCTTCTGTATCTGAGGAGTTGTGAATGGTGCTGTAGATTGTGCAATCATTGGCGAACATCCCCACTTCTGTTCATGTGACAGAAGAAAATTCATTAAGAGGCCGATGATGGTTGAGCCTGGGACACTACCCTGAGATGTCTTAGAGCTGAGCTGACTGACCTCCAACAATCACAGCCATCTTCCTTTGTGCCAGGTGAGACTCCAACCAGATCAGACGTGGGACAGTAATTGGTATGTTGGATTTGTCCTGCTTTTTTCATACATGACATAGCTGGGTAATTTATCACATTGTCAGGTAAATACCGATGTTGTAACACTACTGAAACAGCTTGGCTAGGGGCGTGGCAAAGGCCGGAATGATTGCTGGAATGTTGTCAGAGTAGTATCCAGTGCCTGCAGCCTTTTCTTGATAGCACATGGAGTGAATCGAATTTGCTGAAGACTAGCATCTGTGATTCTGGGCACTTCTGCAAAAGACCAAGATGAATCATCCAGTCAGCATTTCTGGTTGAAGATTGCTTCTGTCTTATCCTCTGTACTGATGTGCTGAAATCATCCAATATTGAGGGTAGAGATATTTGTGGAGCATCCTCCTCCAGTGAATTGTTTAATTGTCCAACACCATTCGCAACAGCATATGTAGACTGCATGCACATAATCCTGTATTGTAGCCTCACCAAGTTGACACTCATTTTTAGGTATGCCTGGTGCTGATCCGAGCATACCTCCTGCACTCGGCATTGAACTAGGGTTATCCCTTGGCTTGATGGTAATTGTGGACTGGGGAACATGCCAGACCACTAGGCTGAAAGTTATGTTGGAAACAATGTTTTAGCTGCTGATGGTACAAGGTCTCAAGTACACCCAGTCTTAAGTTGCTAGATCTGTTTGAAGTCTATCCCATTTAGCATGGTGATAGTGCCACACAACATGACGAAGTGTATCCTCGTTGTGAAGACAGGACTAGGTCTCTACAAGGGCGAAAGTGAGTATTGCAGATGCTGGAGATTAGAGTTCAAGAGTGTGGTGCTGAAAAAGCACAGCAGGTCAGGCAGCATCCAAGGAGCAGGAAAATCGACATTTCCTGTCTGATGAAGAACTTTTGCCCAAAACGTTGATTTTCCTGCCCCTCGGGTTCTGCCTGACCTGCTGTGCTTTTCCAGCACCACACTCTTGACTCTTGGTCTCCACAAGGACAGTGCAGTGGTCATTCTTACTGATATTGTTGCGGACAGATTCATCTGCAACAAGCAGATTGATAAGGATGAAGGCAATTGTTCCCTTCTCCATCATCACCTAAGATAGATCCAGTCTAGCAGCAGTATCCTTTAGGATTTGCTCAGCTTGGCCTGCAGAGATGCTGCCAGGCCACTCTTGTTGGTGGATGTTAAAATCACTCATTTAGGGGAGACAATGGCCTAGTGCTATTACTGCTAAATGATTAATCCAGAGACCCATGCAATGTCTTGGGCATCTGAGTTTGAATCATGCCTTGGCAGATGGTGTCATTTGAATTCAATAAAAATCTGGAATTAAGAGTCTAGTAATGGTCAAGAAGCCATTGTTGATTGTGGGAACAACCCACGTGGTTCACTAATGTCCTTTAGGGAAGATCTGATCTGGGCCTACATGTGACTCCAAATCCACGGCAATGGGGTTGGCTCTTAACTGCCCTCTGGACAATAGGGGATGGCTAATAAATGTTGACTTAGCTAGCAACACCCACATCCCATGAACAAATTTTTAAAAGTCCAGAGTGTTCTGTGTCCTTCTCATCATGTCATGTTTAACATCGTGGAGAATGGATTCATCAGCCAATTTGGGGATGGGTGATGTGTGGTGATCATTAGGAGGTTTCCTTGCCTATGTTTAACATGAGTTCAATAAAAATAAACATTCTTTACACTATCCTGGTAGCAACATATGTATACCATTCAGCTTAAACCTGCTTCACCACTGTGTTCACATTCACAGTGGCTAATCATCCATGGCAATAGCATTTTGTTGCATTATCCCTATTTCCCTTAATTTTATTAGTATCCATAAATCTATCAATTTCTGACTTGAACATACAAAATTATTGAACCTCCACTCTTTTGGAAAGAGGATTTCAAAGATTCACTGATCTTTGAGCGAAGAAATTCTTCATCTCAGTCCTAAATGGCATGTTCCTTATTCTGAGACTGTGTCTGCAGATTTTACATGTTCCCAGGACATGGTAAACATTCTTCCTGCATCCATCCTGTTGAGTCATTCAGTGTTTAGCTTTACACAGTCTCCTTTCACCTGCTGTATGAAAAATATTAAACTTGAAAGGGACTGGAGGGATTAAGCTACACTGAGAAGCTGAACAGGCTGGGACTTTTTCCCCTGGAATATTGGAGGCTGAGGGGTGACCTTATAGAGGTTTATAAAATCATGAGGGGCATGGATAGGAAGAATAGCCAAGGTCTTTTTCCCATGGTAGGGGAGCCCAAAACTTGAGGACATGGGTTCAAGGTCAGTCGGGAAAGATTTAAAGGGACCTGAGGGGCAACCTTTTCATGCAGAGGCTGGTACGTGCAAGGAAAAAGCTGCCAGAGGAAGTGGTGTTTGAGGGTATAATTACAACATTTAAAAGGCATATGGGTGGGTATATGAATAGGAAGGGTTTTTATGGATATGGGCCAAATGCTGGCAAACGGGACTAGATCAGTTTAGAATATCTGTTCGACATGGATGAATAGGACTGAAGGGTCTGTTTCTGTGCTGTACATCTCTATGACTATATATTCATCTCCCCCATCCCTCACTTACATTTACTCCTTTCTTCCTCTTGCAGTTTTCTTTTAGCTACTTAAAAACACTGACAATATTCACCTCAACCTCTCCCTCTGATAGCAGTTTCCAGATTCTCACCATTGTCTGGGTGAACAAGTTTCTTGACAATCTTCTATTGAACTTGTGATGATACTATGGCTTTAAGAGGCATATTTTAACCTGTTCTTTTTAATGAAGAAAAATGAGACAGAGTTGGTGAGCAGCATGCTGAAAGCTGATAAAGTAAGCTATTTCAGGTTTATTTTGAAGTTGGTACATTAGAAGCAGCCTGAATGGATGGGTCAAGCTCCCACAAAACCAGGATTTTTTGTTTTAGTTTCTGGATGTGTAAGCCCTTATTTCTCTTTCTGTTACAGCTAAAAGCCGAGGTTCTCTTCTTGCCGCTAGAATTGCATTTGAGACAATCTATTTTAATGACTTTGCCTTTGCCAAGGATGTGTTTATGGGAAGTTACTATATTGGAGCAGTTAATTAGAGTATTTAATGTATATAATTTTGGTAAGTATTTCAATAATTATGGTTAAGCCAATTCTTTTTATTTATTTTGTCTGTATTTTAACTGTAGTGTAAAAATAAAGTGTGTTTTGCTTAAAGTTGAGTAGTTGGACCAATTGAATTGCATCTGGAATGCAACGCCTTACATTTACTTTTAAAATAAGAAAAAGTTAGGGTCTAGGCTATCTTCATAATATATTTTGAGTGGGCTTGGTCTGGTTCATAACAAATTGATTACTGACTATCTTGTATTTTGGTCATTGTTCTGCACAGAAAGTGGAAACACCTTTTCTGTGACAATCTAATCAAATCTCTTTGAAAATTTTAAAGACCTCTGTCAGTTCAGCTTTCAGTCTTTACTGTTCCAGAGATGAAAGCCTAGACACTTTTATCCTTCCCAGTTGGTTATGATCTTGCAGTTTGGTATCCTTCCTGTCAACTTTAATTGTGTCTCACCTTAATGCCTTTATATCCATTTTTAATATGGATACCTGAACAGTAGTCCACATGCTGTTCAGCCAAGTGTCTATGTAATTTTATCATTTTTCTTTCTTTGTTTTTCAATTCTAACAGACCAGATATGAGTCCCATCATTTTGTGATTTTAAAATTTTTCATAATGACCACCTGGCATCCTATATTGCTATTTTAGCCATTTGTCTATACCCTTAGATCGTTTTGTTCCTTCTACCTGTTTAGACCTTCATTTTCCATACAGCAGTTTGGAGTCTGTCAATATCTATGGTGTTTACTTGATTTATTTCTCCTGTGGGACTGATGCAGCCATGTGTGTTTCTAATGTTTGCATTTACCTTTTTAAATTGCATTTGCAGAGGTTCTGGTGATAGGTCGCACTAGTTAAGGTGATAATTGCAGGTAGTGGTGTTCTGTTTACAATTTTCCTGGAAATGTATCAAGTGACAAACAGGAAATCAGCAATTCCCAATTTTCCTCTAAATTTCTTATCAGACCTGACCCTTCCTCAGGCCAACATCTTTCACTAAGTAATCCCACACATGATCCATGACATGTAATCCCAGCATATGATCCAGGCATGTAATTCTGGTGTATGATCCCAGTGTGTCATTCGGGTATGTGATCTGGGTGTATGAACCCAGTGTATGGTCTGTGTGTGTGTGATCCCAAAGTATGGTCCAGCTGTGTAATTTTGGCATCTCATCCTGATGTGTGATGATGTTGTATGGTCCATGTCTGTGATCTGGAAGTGATAATGTTATGTACTAGTAATGGAGAGACTGGGACTAATCTCCTGAGAACATAAACCTAATTCTCATCAAATGGCAGTGACAGAATGTAAATGTAGTTAATAAACCTGAAATAAAATGCTAATTTCAGTAATACTGATAATGAGACTGTCAAAAGCTAACTCCCTTCAGGTGAGGAAATCTGCCATCCTTACCTGGTCTGACTTGCATGGGACTCCAGTTGACTCTCACTTCCCCCTGAATGGACACAGCAAATTACTCAATTGTATCAAACTTGTACAGTAGCAAAAATACAACACTGAGTATACCTTTACTGTGTAAACTGCCACATTTCAAGAAGGCAGGTCACCACTAAGGGCAATTCAGGATGAGAAATAAAATGCTGACATATCTGTGGAGAGGGCAGATACTGCAAACTACAATTTTTAAACTAAGATGAAAATAATTTAAGAGGATTTTAGAACAGGCAAAGAAGGAATGCTGTTAAAAACATATGTGATTGTTGGTTTTTCATAGAGGAATAGAGAACGAAAGCAAGGAAATCATGCCAAACATTTATAAATCATCAGCTAAGCTCCAGCAAGAGAATTTTGCACACTACACTTTAGGCCTTCAAAAGACTGTAGAAGAGATTTACTAGAATGGTGGCAGGATAAAGCATGTGAAGAAACTGGAAAATCTAGGATTGTTCTCCTTAGGGCTGATAAGGCTTAGGTGAAATTTAAAGGAGTTGCTCAATATTCCTGATGAAGGACTAATGTCTGAAACTTCAATTCTCCTGCTCCTCGGATGCTGCCTGACCTGCTGTGCTTTTCCAGCACCACACACTCGACTCTTGCTCAATATCATGTTCTAATGAAGGAAATAAGCAGCTGTCTCTAGTGACAGGAGGGTCAATAATTAGGGAATACTGAGTGATTGACAAAATAACCTGAAGAGATGGAGAAACCATGATTACACTGGAATGCACTGCTTGAAAGAGTGATGGGAGCATATTACACAGAAATTTTGAAAAGTGAATTGGACAAATACTAGAAGGGTAAATGTTTTTGGGGCTACAGCAATGGAATATGCAAATGGAATTAATTGATTGCTCATTCAAAAACTCTGCACAATCCTGAAGAACTGAATGGTCTCCACCTGTGCTGATAGTCTGATTTTACAGTAATGTGGGCAGTCACCTGACTGCTCAAGAACAATGCATAATTGCACTATCTGGGCCTTCAGATGTAGCCAATGATCTCTCACTCTCTCTGAGATCTAACTGACTAGAGATCTTAATGACAGAATCCCTACCTTGCAGGAACAGCCCATTTGGCCCATCGAGTCCACACCAATCTTTTGAAGAGCATCCCAACCAGACCCATTGACAGTGCTATCACGCAACACCTGCTCAGCAATAATCTGCTCAATATTCCTGATGAAGGACTAATGTTTGGATTCCACCAGGGCCGCTCAGCGCCTGACCTCATTACAGCCTTGGTTCAAACATGGATGAATGAGCTGAATTCCAGAGATAAGATGGGAGTGACTGCCCTTGAAATCAAGGCCACAGTTGACCAAATGTGGGTTAAAGGAGCTCTAATAAAACTAGAGTCAATGGGAATGGGGGTGGGTGGAATCTTACAGTGGTTGGAGTCATACCTGGCATATAGAAAGATGATTGTGGCTCTTGGTGGTCAGTCATCTCAGCTCTAGGACATCTCTGCAGGAATTCCTTAGGGTAGTGTACTAAGCCCAACCATCTTTAGCTACTTCATCAGTGATTTTCCCTCCATCATAAGGTCAGAAGAGGGGATGTTTGCCAAATATTGCACAATGTTCAGCATAATTCACATCTCATCAAATATTGAAGCAATTTGTTTTTAAATGCAACAAGACCTGGACAAATGTAATAACCAAGTTTGGGCTGAAAAGTGGAAAGCAATATTTATGCCATACAAATGCCAGGGAATGACCATTTCCAACAAAAGTTAATCTAGCCATCACCCTTTGATTATTGATAGTGTTATCATCACTGAATCCTCTATTATCAATATCCTGGGTGTTACCACTGATCGGAATCTGAACTGGACTCGCCAAATCAATATAGTCACTATAAAAGCAGGTCAGATGCCGCAGTAAATAACTCACCTGCTGACTCCCCAAAGCCTGCTAATCATCTACAAGACACAAGTCAGGAGCGTGATGGAATAGTGCTCACTTGCCTGGATGAGTGCATCTCCAATATCATTCAAGAAGCTTGATACCATCCAGAACAAAGTTCCCCTCTTAATTATCAGCATATCCACAAGCACCCATTCCCTCCACTATCAACACTCAACAGGCAGCAGAATGTACTATCTACAAGATGCACTGCAGAAATTTGCCAAAGATCCTTGGGCAGTACCTTCCAAACCCACAATCACTTCTATCTTAAAGGACAAGGGCACCAGGCACAAGAACACCACTACCTGCAATTCCCCCTTCAAACCACTCATCATTCTGACCTGGAAATATGTTGTCATTTCTTCACTATAGGTGGGTCAAAAACCTGGAATTCACTCTCTGTTGGAATTGTGGATCTACTTATATCACATGGAGTGCAGCAATTCAAACAGGCAGCTCACGACTCCCTTCTCAAGGGCAACAAGGGGTATGCAATAAATGCTGGCCCAGGCAACAATACCCACATGCCATGAGTGAATTTAAAGAATACCTGAGAAGGCAATATATTAAACAGGCAGTTGGGAGATCAAACCATTTCCTGTGAGTGTGTGTTTACATCTTTCATTTTGACCATATCAATTTCCTTCATCAGTTTAAAGATCTCTGTCAGGTTATACCTTGGTCCTCTCTTTTGTTGAGAAAACAGCCTAAGTCTGTGCAGACTTCCCTGATGGCCAAAACCTCTCAGTTCTACCATTGTCATTCGTATTTTTTAGCACCTTGTCCAAAACCTCTCTATCGTTTTAATAACATGAAGAGCAGAAATGTGCTCTGTACTGTGTCTGGTCTAACCAAAGCTGATAAACATGGGAGTTGAAAGATTATTGGGAGTTGGCAGGAATGTGAAGTAATCAGACCATTCATGATCTAAAGAATGGTAGAACAGCCCTGGGATCCAAGTGGCCTATATCTGCTCCTAATGCATACATTTGTACGATACAAGTTTAAATGAACTGATTTACTTTTAATTGTAACCGTTTAAGACATCAATGCTTTCTTTGCCTTATTTGATGCCTTTTTGTTAACCTATTTGCCCTTGTTGAAGAGATTTGAGGGTGGTTCAATATTCTGGGATTGTGGGATAGTAATTTCTCGTAGAGTATTAAAAAGCTGAAATAGAGTTTATCATCATAAGCAGGATTGTAGAAGAAGTAGGTGAGCTGAATGAACTCTCTTCTTGATACTTGTTCCTTTAATGTGATCCATCCTGATATGTAGGAAGTGAATAGTTAACATCACAATTAGGTACAATATAAACAAAAATAATCTCAGGAGTGGGAATATTGGCTTGATTTTCCTCTCCTCATCCTTAGGGAACAGTTACATTAATTTAAGCATGGCACTATAGTCCTGACACAATAATAACAACAATTAGCATTTATATAGCACCTTTAATACAATAAATGTGCCAAAGAACTCCACAAAAAAATGACACTGAACTATGTTAAGAGATGGATGGTCAAAACCGTTAAAACAGGAGAGATGTGGAGAGGTGGGGGGATATTGGGAGTGATTCCAGATTGAGTGCCAAGGCATGGCAAATGATGGTTCAGTAGTTAACATTGAGGATGCAGAAGAGCTGAATGTTAGAGGAAAACAGAGATGTCTTCTACAAGGCAAAATGGCAAGCAGTAGAGGGTTCATCCTCAATGTAGTTGGTAGGTGGATGCCACAGAGCTGTTGAATATGGACTACAGCAGGTGTGTGAGGATAGCACAAGACAGAGAAGCACGATGTACCATGAAAGCTGATCTCTTGGCAGGAAGAGCTACAGACAACAGCTGTAGCAGCAGGTTGCCCAGAATTAGATGGCTGGAGGACATTACAGATGTACAGAAGAGGCCAGGTTGGAAAGGAATTCAAAATGTTAAGGAAATTTAGGGCATGGGCAGCAGAAATTTGAACAAGCTTCAGATAGCAGGTGTTGAAATCATTGAGTTTAAAGGAAACAAAGGTAGGGTTGAGGTTTTCAGCGGCAAAATTACATAGAACTTAAAGCACAGAAACAGACTATATGCCAAAACTGGTTGAAAATACTATTTGTTTTCCAAACATGCTTTTAAGCACCCTACTTCATCTTACCTGACCAGCTTATCCTGATCTCCCTAATATAGTTAGCCAGTTACCGCTCAAATCATCTTGGTGACAACTCAAAGTGATTTCCATATTCTAACTGCCCTCTGGGTGGTGAGGGATGAAATGCTCAAGTTGGTTGACTTGCTTTGGAGCAAGTTTGCATCCAGCCCCGGTGCTTGGCGATCAGCCTGGGCCGACCAGTACACTCGCTCAAAGGAGCTCCAGCGGCTCTTTCACAGCAACTGTGAGTTTCCTCAACAAATTCCCGGAGTTCCTCGAGAGGGATGAGGGTGGGCATCTGGGACTCAAACATCTCGCTGGAGACAGACTCTGGGTCATCCCCAGTGCCCACCACCGAATCCGAACCCTCCTCCGGGAAGTCACCCTCAGCCACGGGCTCCTCCTCCACCGTGAGAGTGGGGGCTGGTAGCACCGCCAACTGGCCTTAAATACAGGCAACATATTTAAAAAAACACCTGGACAGGACTTCACTCTTTGTAATTTGGGATCATTAGTCAACTTCTGGTTATCAGCGCTGAAAATGTGTTGCTGGAAAAGCGCAGCCAGGTCAGGCAGCATCCAAGGAACAGGAGAATCGACGTTTCGGGCATAAGCCCTTGAAGGGCTTATGCCCAAAACGTCGATTCTCCTGTTCCTTGGATGCTGCCTGACCTGCTGCGCTTTTCCAGCAACACATTTTCAGCTCTGTTCTCCAGCATCTGCAGCCCTCACTTTCTCCTCCAACTTCTGGTTATCAGCCCCATATGCTTCTGGAGGTGTTAAAGACCAGACAAGAAGCAGCGCCACACTTTAGCATTGCCTCCCAAGCATTCTCCTTAAGGCTGCCCAGAAGAGAAGGGAGTTTTTTTCTCTTGGGATGGCAACGAGGCCATCCTGACTGATGAAGGTATCTAGGACAGAGATGACTGCAGAAGTCTTTGCTGTTGGATGGCTGAAGAAAACGTGGCTCCAGTTCAGCAAGAAGCTGAATGAGCCACCGGCTCCATAAGAGTGTATATCACTCTCCTGGGTGTGAGTTAGCATTGTAAGGTTGTCACTGTAGAGGACTGTTGCACAGGAAATTAACTACCGGACATCTCCATTGAATATCGCATGTATAATTAATGTCTGTCACTTCACTGCAGTTATCACTGCAGCACTACTGGCACCAGATGGTCCAGTTTCTCGCACATCTGCCAGGGTTCACACTTAAGTCATGAAAGGAGCTATAGCACTCAGCTTGTGCACCATTAGCTCTCTGACCTTTCATCACATCTTGGATGGCTCTTCGTCAAAGGCTTGCATGAGACAGTGACACAATCACAAAAGATGGCCTTTAAGCTCAGTCCTTTTTTCAGTTCTGTCCCATTTGACTGCTTTGGTCAGGTTTTCTGACATCAGCCCACGTTGTTGTCTTGCTTGGGCAGATTTATCGGTCTGACCAGGCTTCACCCCAACATTGTAAACTTTAACATGAAATTAGACTGCATAAGAGTGAGAGGTTGCATGAATGATTAACCTAGACAGCCTGCAGCCATTACACTGTCAGTGCTTGTGTAAATAAATGTCTTGGTTATGAAGCAGTCAACAGGATCTGGACCAGATGAGCCAATGGGCTGAGAAGTGGCAGATAGAGTTTAATTCAGATAAATGCGAGGTGCTGCATTTTGGGAAAGCAAATCTTAGCAAGACTTATACACTTAATGGTAAGGTCCTAGGGAATGTTGCTGAACAAAGAGACCTTGGAGTGCAGGTTCACAGCTCCTTGAAAGTGGAGTCACAGGTAGATAGGATAGTGAAGAAGGCGTTTAGTATGCTTTCCTTTATTGGTCAGAGTATTGAGTACAGGAGTTGGGAGGTCATGTTACAGCTGTACAGGACATTGATTAGGCCACTGTTGGAATATTGCATGCAATTCTGGTCTTCTTTCTATCGGAAAGATGTTGTGAAACTTGAAAGGGTTCAGAAAAGATTTACAAGGATGTTGCCAGGGTTGGAGGATCTGAGCTATGGGAGAGGCTGGCTGGGGCTGTTTTCCCTGGAGCGTAGGAGGCTGAGGGGTGACCTTATAGAGGTTTACAAAATTATGAGGGGCATGGATAGGATAAATAGACAAAGTCTTTTCCCTAGGGTCGGGGAGTCCAGAACTAGAGGGCATAGGTTTAGCGTGAGAGGGGCAAGATATAAAAGAGACCTAAGGGGCAACGTTTTCACACAGAGGGTGGTACGTGTATTGATTGATCTGCCAGAGGATGTGGTGGAGGCTGGTACAATTGCAACACTTAAGAAGCATTTGGATGGGTATATGAATGGGAAGGGTTTGGAGGGATATGGGCCGGGTGCTAGCAGACTAGATTTGGTTCGGATATCTGGTCGGTATGGATGGGATGGACCGAAGGGTCTGTTTCCATGCTGTACATCTCTATGATTCTAAGTGACTGAAGATGTTTGTAGTCACCAAAACTTGAAATTGGCAATACTTTGGCCAGAGTAAATTTGTCAACAGATCAACCCTTATTCTTTCTATAAATTATTGTGCATGTTTCAAATTTGACATTCTTGCATTTGTCCAGAGTGAAAGACAAAAAGCTTTAAAAACAAGTATCTCTCCTCAACCCTGTTAATGTTCTGTGTCACAAAAACATTTCTCTGATGCTCTCCTCTTTCGTTGTATGACTTCTACTTGTCACCTTCCCTGTGGCATAGCAGTGATCAGAAACCCAGAATATAGAAAAGTCACTGATGCTGTTTGAATGGAATAGTTATCCATATGCTAAAACAGCCCTCACATATGTATGGTTGCAGCCCATCATGTCAGCTGATCATCACAGACTGCAGGAGAAGTACGTATATACTGCCAACACAACTAGATTGGGGATGAGTGGAACAGAGAAACAGAGTCTGGAATAAAAATATAAAGTGCTAGAGATGCTCAGGTCTGGCAGCATCTGGGGTGATGGCCATAGCCAGCATGGATTTGTGAATGGGATATCATGTTTGACAAACTTATTGGAGTTTTCTGAAGATGTTACTAACAACATTGATAAAAAAAAGTGCTGAAGAACATTGCATACTTCGATTTTCAAGTCCCTTACAGGAGGCTGATTAGAAAGATTAAAGCACATGGCATAGGAAGTAATGTACCAGCACGGTAAAAAGAAGTAAAGTCACCCATGATCCCACAAGACCATAGGGTGCTCTGTCATAGAGAGAAACAATTGGTGTTGGGTTTAATTTGAAGGTCTCCAAGCCTCAGATGATGAGTGAGATTGAGAAGATGGGGCCTTCATAGTAACCTCAGTCAGTGTGGGAATTGAATCCGTACTTTTGGCGTCACTCTGTATCACAAACAACCTGTCCAACTGAAATGATAAATGCTTGGCTAGCAGACAGAAAAAAAAGAGTATGAATAAACAAGTCTATCTCACAATGGCAGGCTGTGACTAGGGGGGTAACACAAGGATCAGTATTTGGAAAAACACAAAGAACTGAAACAAAAACAGTAATAATTGGAGAAACTCAGTTGGTCTGTCAGGCATCTGCACAGAGAGAAACACAGTTGATATTTAGGATCCAGTGCCCCTTCTTCAGAATGCAGAAGGGTCTGAAACATTTGACTCTATTTTCTCTGCACAGATACTGCCAGACCTGCTGAGTTTCTCCAGCAATTTCTGTTCATGGATCAGTCATATTTCCAAAAGGTGCGGATGATACAATGCTAGGTAGGAATGTTTGTTGTGAGGAAGATGCAAACTGGCTTCAGGAGGATTAGGACATGTTTAGTGAAATGGCAACAACATGTCAAATGAAATTAAATGGTTGGTTATCCACTTTGGTAACAGAAACTGTTGTACAGAGTATTTCTTAATCTACAACTAGGGGTACAATTTATAAATAAGATCCATTGGAGATATGGAGAAATGATTTACTCAGAAGGTTGTGAACCTTCAGAATTCTCCACTAGTCAGGGCTCAGTCTTTTAGTATGTTGAGATTAACAGATTTCTGATTATCAGTGACATATAGAGTTATGGAGAAGGGGTGGGTAAAAGGCAAAAGTGTTTGATCAGTCATGATCATATTAAGTGGGCAGATAGGCTCAATAGGTTGAATGGCCTCTCTCTGTTCCAATTTAAAATTCCCAAGTTGTCATATCAGACTCAAACTCTGCTTCTTTCTCTGCAGACGCTGCCAGATGTTCTGAGTTTCTTTAATACTTTCAGCATCTTAACTATTTTCTTTTTTTTAATTAGGGGGCCAGGGACGAGGGAAGTAGGTGGAGGTGAAGGTGGAGGCTGGGCGTGAAACTGGCAGATGGAGATGGAAGCTAAAATAAGAATAGAAATTGCTGGAGAAACTCAGCAGGTTTGGCAACATCTGTGGAGAGCGAAACAGAGTTAATGTTTTGAATCCAATGGCTCTTCTTCAGAACAATAACTTCCTGGAAGTAATAAGGGAATGGCAGGATCAGTTGTTGTGCCTTTTGCACCTTGCCCCATGCTGCTCCTTGAGGAGAAAGTGAGGACTGCAGATGCTGGAGATCAGAGCTGAAAATGTGTTGCTGGAAAAGCGCAGCAGGTCAAGCAGCATCCAAGGAACAGGAGAATCGACATTTCGGGCATAAGCCCTTCTTCCTGTTCCTTGGATGCTGCCTGACCTGCTGCGCTTTTCCAGCAACACATTTTCAGCCATGCTGCTCCTTCTCCCCTACACCCCCCTCTTCAGCTGCTGCTCCTGCTATCCCTCAACCCCCTTCCCTAAACCCCACCTGCTCCCCTCCCTAATCCCCACCAGATCCCCGTCCTCCCCATCCTTTCCCTCCCCTCCCTAATCCCCACCAGATCCCCGTCCTCCCCATCCTTTCCCTTCCCTCACTAAACATGTCCTAATCCTCCATCAGATCCCAGTCCTCCCCCCATTCCCTGCCAAATTACCCTGTTTTCCCCCTCATCTAATCCCCACCAGCTCTCCTTGTCCTTTCCCTACCCTACACTGCACCAGCTCCATCTCCCCCCAATCCCCACCAGCTCCCCTTGTCCTCCTCCAAACCCCACCAGTTACCCCATCCCCAATCCCAATTAGCTCTCCCCGCAATCCCCACCAAATTCGCTTGTCATTCCCCCTTGCTGTCGCTGCCGATGAAGAAGTGAAACACCTCCAGGTTTGTGTCGCCAATCCGTGGACCATTATAGTGATCACTCCCCACACAACGTGATTCCCGCACTCACACACGATGCGGGGTTTGATTTCTTCCAATGGAATAGGTGCCTCATTTTCCGGTGATCCAGCACGTTTCTGCAGCGCCATCTTGCAGAGTGGCTGCTGCTCGCGGAATGACCGTTAGGGTTTCTGTCCGCGAGCGCTCGGCAGCCCTTTTTGAAAAACAACGGTTGGTTTGGGGGTTTAAAAAAAACCTCTTGTTTTTGTTTCAATGGATCTGCTATTTTTCTATGTGTTGTCATGAACCACAAGGGAGCTACAGTCGAAGCTGACAGGGTAAATCATTTTGAAGACACTGCTACAAAACTTGGAGATGTTTACAAAATTTAGTGAGGGAGACTCACTTTTTAAAAATTTCCTTTTGACTTCTTCCCTTCTGAAACTCATGGATCTCGACCTCTTTTAACCTATAATATTCCTGAACCCAGCTATTCCCATCCCCATTGTAAATCTCTTCTACATAATGAATATTATCAAGTTTAATCCTGTTTCCTAACTCTGGAACTACCTTTATCGAGGCACTCCATCTCATTTTTCACTTCCACCTAGCCCTATTATTAAAGACGCCATTTAATATGATGAATCTTTTCAACAGAGTCTTCATTGTAATAGGGATAAATTGCAATTCAAGATTAAGATGGGTTATTTTTATGCTTGTCCTTTCAAGCTCTGTTCATAAAATTCTGCCATCACAGTTGCTATAAAATGGAATCTCTAGTAAACAAAAGACCTGTTCTCTAGGAAGGCATTCTATGGATACCAGTGAGGAAAGTTCACATTTTTCAACCAACCATTATTTTTTGCCACTACTATTAAGAACAAATAGCAACATCTTGCATTTATATCGCACTGCTTTTCCCAGAATGAAATGTCCCAAGATTGCAATTGTTGTGGGTATGTTTGCTGAGTGGGAAGTTGATTTGCAGACGTTTCATCCCCTTTCTAGGTGACATCCTCAATGCTGTAGAGCCTCCTGTAAAGCACTGCTGTACTGTGTCAGTTGGAATTTATTTGGTTTAGTTCCCGCTGCTTCCAGTTACTGATTCCAATTGTTCGTTGGGGTGGTCAGTATATTGGGTCTACGACAATGTGTTCATTGATGAAAGTGCATTAGCTCCTGTTCAAAAGGGCTACAGCACACTGCAGCACTCCTAATCTGCGAAGACAGGAAGAACACCTCTACAAAATCTTTGCCAAGAACGGATATCCCTACAACTTTATCTGCAGATACCTGGCAGACAAACATTGCTTTGAGGATATGCACACTCAGCACACTAGCCACTCTACCTTATATAAAAAAATCTCAGAACTGACAGCCAGACTTCTCTGACCGCTGGGATTCATGACAGCACATAAACCAATAGCCACGCTCAGACAACACACTAGAACAAAAGACCCAATACCCATTATGTGCAGGACAAATGTGGTGTACAAGATTCCATGCAGGGACTGCACGAAAAACAATATAGGACAAACAGGCAGACAACTAGCAATCCACATTCATGAAATTAAAAATCACAGGACACCAGGTTATAGTCCAACAGGTTTAATTGGAAGCACTAGCTTTTGGAGCACTGATCCTTAATCAGGTGGAGCAGCACTCTGAAAGCTAGTGCTTCCAATTAAACCTGTTGGACTATAACCTGGTGTCCTGTGATTTTTAACTTTGTAAACCCCAGTCTAACACCAGCATCTCCACATCATCACATTCATGAACATCAACTAGCCATTAAATGCCATGACTAGCTGTCCCTAGTAGCTCTACACACAGATGACCAGGACCACAAATTCAACTGGGATAACACAACGATAATAGGACAAACAAACAGAGGACAGTCAGAGAATTTCTAGAAGCATGGCACTCATCCATGGACTCCATAAATAAACACATTGACTTAGACTCAATATACTGACCATTATAACGAACAACTGGAAGCAGCAGGAGCTAAACCAAATAAATTCCAACTGACACAGTACAACAGCACTTTACAGGAGGCTCCAGCACTGAGGATGTCACCTAGAAAGGGGATGAAACGTCTGCAAACCAACTCTGTGAACATACCCACAATAACTGCAAATGGCACCCAAGCTACAAATCTTTACACAAACCTTAATGTCCTAAGGTATTTTACAGGAGTAAGTATTTATCAATGAAGCAAGTTTTAAGGAGATCATCAAAAAAAGTAGAGATAAGCACTGAGGTTTAGTGGGATTTATTCCAGAAATTGGGACCTGGACGATAAGAAAAGCCATCATAGTGGAGCAGAGGGCAGAATTGAAGGAATGCAGATACCTCAGATGGTTGTAGAACAGAAGGAAGAGAACCGAGATAGGGAGGAATGAGGTGATGGCGGAATTTGAACACGAGATTACCTCCCCCACCCCTGTTGCTCAGATCCATCCAGCTGTCCCTCTCCAACCTGATTACAGAGACTCTGAATGTCATAAATAAAAGTTAAAAATCACACAACACCAGGTTATAGACCAGCAGGTTTATGTGGAAGCACCAAACTTTTGGAGTGCTGCTTCTTCATCAGGTAGCTGTCTGATGAAGGAGCAGCACTCTGAAAGCTCATGCTTCCACATAAAACTGCTGGTCTATAACCTGGTGTTGTGAGATTTTTAACTTTGTCCACTCCAGTCCAACACCGGCATCTCCATATTATCACATTCATGAACACCTCCATAACACAAAAAGGAATGGGGGCATGCTCTCTAATGTCCTGGGCAATATTTATCCTTCAATCAAAATCACCAACATAGATCTTGTCATCAGCAAGTTAGTGTTTTACATGGCTGGGAGCAGTGGGAGATGGAGCAGTTGGAGCCAAGGAGGTTGCCGGGAAGGTAAGAGAACAGTATAAGTTACCTTCGAAGACCGCGGCCTTTTTCCTGGCCGGGAGCAGCGGGAGACGGAGCAGAGGTGACGTTGGAGACACGAACGTTCCAGGAAGGAAAGAGAAAAGCATAAACTTTTACCTTCGAAGCCCACAGCCTTTGTCCTGGCCAGGAGCAATGGGAAACAGAGCGGAGGTGACGTTGGAGACAAGGAGGTTGTTGGGAACGTAAGGACTTAGTATAAATTTGGGCAGAGGCTAAGCCCGAGATACTACACGTGTAGTGTCTCC
Organism: Chiloscyllium plagiosum; assembly: GCF_037043375.1. Classification (NCBI taxonomy): domain Eukaryota; kingdom Metazoa; phylum Chordata; class Chondrichthyes; order Orectolobiformes; family Hemiscylliidae; genus Chiloscyllium; species Chiloscyllium plagiosum. The sequence goes on from NW_028270171.1 coordinate 23,935,378, forward strand.
CTCCCACCCACTCTCTTCTAACCAGAAGTAAAAGGACTTTGTTAGGTAAGATTTTTTATTTCTTGCTTTTCTTTCATATATTTAAGTGCATTGTTTCGTTTTAGTTAGTTAATATAAAGCCAAGGCTTACAATGGCAGGGGACCTCAGACCTGAGGCACATGCCTCTTGCCTGATGTGGGAACTCAGGGAAGTGGCTGACATCCCTGACTCTTACACTTGCAAGAAGTGTATCCAGCTGCAGCTCTTGTTAGACCGCACAACGGCTCTGGAGGTGTGGATGGACTCACACGATGCTGAGGAGGTCGTGGATAGCATGTTTAGTAAATTGGTCACACCACAGATTAGAATTGCTGAGGGAGACAGTGAATGGGTGACCAAAAGGCAGAGAAAGAATAGGAAGGCAGTGTAGGTGTCCCCTGCGGTCATCTCCCTCCAAAATAGGGATACTGTTTTGGATACTGAAGGCCAAGATGGCTCACCAGGGGAGGGCAGCAGTTGCCAGGATCATGGCACCGTAGCAAGCACTGCTGTTCAGAAGGGCAGGAAAAAAACTATAGTCATAGGGGATTCTATTGTAAGGGGAGTAGATAGGTGGTTCTGTGGCTGAAAACGAGACTCCCAGATGGTATGTGTTGCCTCCCAGGCGCTCAGGTCAGGGATGTCACCGATCAGCTGCAGAGCATTCTGAAAGGGGAAGGTGAACAGCCAGTTGTCGTGGTGCACATTGGCACCAATGATACAAGTAAAAAACGATGTGTGGTCCTGAAAACAGAATTCAGGGAGCTAGGAGACAGGTTAAAGAGAAGAACCTCAAAGGTAGTGATCTCAGGACTGCTACCAGTGCCACGTGCTTGCCAGGGTAGAAATGAAAGAATAGGCAGGATGAACACGTGTCTTGAGGGATAGTGTAGGTGGGAGGGCTTCAGATTTGTGGGACATTGGGACTGGTTCTGTGGAAGGTGGGACTATTACAAGTTGGACGGTCTACACCTAAACCAGGGGAGGTTTTAAATTATTGTGGCAGGGGGCTGGGAACCAGACAAGAAGACTACTAGACCATGAGGTGGAAACTGGAGAGTGTAGGGGTCACAAAATTAGCATTACCAAGGGGAAGAGTAGGCAGAGAGTAGATAAGCGCAAAAGAACTGGCAGTCTGAAGTGCATATATTTTAATGCAAGCAATACAGTGGGTAAGGCAGATGAACTGGGATTGGTGCCTGAGAGTATGACATTATTGCGATCACACAGACTTGGTTGAAGGAAGAGCATGATTGGCAACTAAATGTTCCAGGATATAGATGCTTCAGACAGGACAGGGAGGGAAGTAAAAGCGGGGGAAGTGTTGCATTGCTGGTTAGAGATGATGTCATGGCTGTGCTAAAGGAGGGCACTATGGAGGGCTTGAGCAGTGAGGCGTTATGGGTGGAGCTGAGAAATAAGAAGGGTGCATTTACATTAGTGGGCTGTATTACAGGCCTCCCAACAGTGAGCATGAGGTAGAAGAACAAATAGGTAAACAGATTATGGAAAGATGTAGAGAAAACAGAGTGGTGATGGGAGATTTTAATTTTCCTAACATTGCTTGGGATATTCTTAGTGTCAGAGGTCTGGATGGGACAGAATTTGTAAGAAGCTTCCAGGAAAGTTTTCTAGAGCAATATGTCAATTGACTGACAAGGGAAGGGGCCATATTGGACCTGGTGTTGGGGAATGAGCTAGGCCAGGTAGTAGAAGTTGCAGTGGGGGATTTCTTTGGGAACAGTGACCACAATTCTCTAAGTTTTAGAATACTCGTAGACAAAGATGAGAGTAGTCCTAAAAGAGACGAGTACTAAACTGGGCCAAGGCCAATTATACCAAAATTAGGCAGGAGCTGGGAAATGTGGACTGGACACAGCTTTTGAAAGAAAGTCCACATTTGATATGTGGGAGGCTTTCAAAGATAGTTGAAGATAGTGCAGGATAGGCGTGTCCCTTTAAAACCAAGGGATGGGAAAGGCAAGATTCATGAACCGTGGATGACAGGAGAAACAGTGTGACTAGCCAAGGGGAAAAGGGAAACGTACATAAGGTCCAGGCAGCTAAGAACAGAACAGACCTTGAAGGAATATTAAGAGAGTAGGACCAATCTTAAATGAGGAATCAAACGGGCTAAAAGGGGTCATGAAATAACTTTAGCAAGCAAAATTAAGGAGAATTCCAAGGCCTTTTATTCTTATATAAGAAGCAAGAGGGTAACCAGAGAAAGGGTTGTTCCACTAAAAGATAAGGAAGGAAGATTGTGCGTCGAACCTGAGAGAATGGGTGAGATTCTGAATGATTACTTTGTATCAGTGTTCATTGAGGAGGGAGGTGATGAGTGCTGAGATTAGAGATAGAAGTTTGTTTACTCTGGATCATGTTGACATAAGGAGGGAAGATGTGTTGGGCAGGTTAAAGGATATTAAAATGGACAAATTCCCAGGACTGGATGAGATCAATCCCAAGTTGCTGAGTGAGGCGAGAGAGGAAATAGCTGGGGCCTTGACAGATATACTTAAATACAGGTGAGGTACTGGAGAACTGGAGGACTGCTCATGTTGTCCCCTTGCACAAGAAGGGTAAGTAGGGATATTCCAGGTAATGCTGAAAAATGTGTTGCTGGAAAAGCGCAGCAGGTCAGGCAGCATCAAAGGAGCAGGAGAATCGATGTTTCAGGATAAGCCCTTCTTCAAGAAGCCCTGCTTCCTGAAGAAGGGCTTATGCCCGAAACGTCGATTCTCCTGCTTCTTTGATGCTGCCTGACCTGCTGCGCTTTTCCAGCAATACATTTTTCAGCTCTGATCTTCAGCATCTGCAGTCCCCACTTTCTCCTAATATTCAGGTAACTACAGACCAGTGAGCTTGATGTCGATAGTGGGAAAGTTGCTGGAGAAGGTACTGAGGGATAAAATCTATTTATATTTGGAAAATAATGGGCTTATCAGTGATAGGCAACATAGTTTTGTGCGGGGTAGATTGTGCCTTACTAACTTGAGTTCTTTGAGGAAGTGACCAAATTGATAGATGAAGGAAGGGCTGTAGATGTCATATACATGGATTTTAGTAAGGCATTTGGTAAGGTTCCCCGTGGTAAACTAATGGCTAAAGTGAAGTCACATGGTGTCCAGGGTGTTCTAGCTAGGTGGATAAAGAACTAGTTGAGCACCAGGAGACAGAGTAGTAGCATAGACAATAGACAATAGGTGCAGGAGTAGGCCATTCTGCCCTTCAAGCTAGCACCACCATTCATTATGATCATGGCTGATCATCCTCAATCAGTATCCTGTTCCTGCATTATCCCTATAACCTTTGATTACACTATCCTTAAGAGCTCTATCCAATTCTTTCTTGAAAGTATCCAGAGACTTGGCCTCCACAGCCTTCTGGGCAGAGCATTCCATACACCCTGCACTCTCTGGGTGAAGAAGTTTCTCCTCAACTCTGTTCTAAGTGGCCTACCCCTTATTTTTAAACTGTGGCCTCTGGTTCGGGACTCACCCATCAGCAGAAACATGCTCCCTGCCTCCAGAGTGTCCAATCCTTTAATAATCTTATACGTCTCAATCAGATCCCCTCTCAGCCTTCTAACCGCAAGCGTATACAAGCCCAGTCGATCCAATCTTTCAGCGTAAGATAGTCCCGCCATTCCAGGAATTGACCTCGTGAACCTACGCTGCACTCCCTCAATAGCCAGAATGTCTTTCCTCAAATTTGGAGACCAAAACTGCGCACAATATTCCAGGCGCGGTCTCACCAGGGCCCTGTACAGCTGCAGAAGAACCTCTTTACTTCTATACTCAATTTTTCTTGTTATGAAGGCCAGCATGCTATAAGCTTTCTTCACTGCCTGCTGTACCTCCTTGCTTGCTTGCTTTCATTGACTGATGTATAAGAACACCTAGATCTCATTGTACTGCCCCTTTACCTAACTTGACTCCATTTAGGTAGTAATCTACCTTCCTGTTCTTTCCACCAAAGTGGATAACCACACATTTATCCACATTAAACTGCATCTGCCATGTATCCGTCCACTCACCTAGCCTGTCCAGGTCACCCTGTATTCTCCTAACATCCTCCTCACATTTCACCATGCCACCCTGCTTTGTGTCATCAACAAATTTGCTAATATTACTTTTAATACCTTCATCAATTCATTAATGTACATTGTAAAAAGCTGCGGTCCCAGTACTGATCCCTGCAGCACACCACTGGTCACCGCCTGCCATTCTGAAAGGGAGCCGTTTATCACTACTCTTTGTTGCCTGTCAGCCAACCAATTTTCAATCCATGTCGGTATTTTGCCCCTAATATCATGTGCCCTAATTTTGCTCACTAACTTCCTATGTGGGACTTTATCAAAGGCTTTCTGAAAGTCCAGGTATACTACATCCACTGGATCTCCCTTGTCCATCTTCAGAGTTACATCCTCAAAAAATTCCAGAAGATTAGTCAAGCATGATTTCCCCTTCATAAATCTATGCTGACTCTGACCTATCCTGTTACTGCTATCCAGATGTGTCATAATTTCATCCTTTATAAATGACTCCAGCATTTTTCCCACCACTGAGGTCAGACTAACTGGTCTATAATTCTCTGTTTTCTTTCTTAAAAAGTGGGACAACATTAGCCACTCTCCAATCCGCAGGAACTGATCCTGAATCTATAGAACATTGGAAAATGATCACCAATGCATCCACAATTTCTAGAGCCACCTCCTTCAGTACCCTGGGATGCAGACCAGCCTTCAGACCTAACAGCCTTCAGACCTAATAGTTGAAGGGAGTTTCTCGAAATGGAGAATGACGCCCAGTGGTGTTTCACAGGGATCAGTGCTGGGGCCACGTTGTTTGTAATATACATAAATGATCTGGAAGACGGCATTGTTGGTCTGATCAGTAAATTTGCAGATGACACAAAGATTGGTGGAGTAGCAGAAAGTATAGGGGACTGTCAAAGAATATAGGACAATATAGATAGACTGGAGAGTTGGACGGAGAAGTGGCAGATGGAGTTCAATCCAGGCAAATGTGAGGTGATGCATTTTGGGAAGTCTAATTCTAGAGCGAACTATACTGTAATGGAAGAGCCTTGGGAAAAGTTGATGAGCTGAGAGACCTGGAAGTTCAGTTCCAATGTACCCTGAAGGTGGCTGCACAGGTGGATAGAGTGGTCAAAAAGGCATATGATATGCTTGCCTTCATTGGATGGGGTATTGAGTATAAGAGCTGGCAGATCATGTTAAAATTGTACAAGACTTTGGTTTGGCCGCATTTAGAATACTGTGTACAGCTCTGGTCACCACATTACCAAAAGGATGTGGATGCTTTGGAGAGGGTGCAGAGAAGGTTTACGAGGATGTTGCTTGGTATGGAAGGTGCTAGCTATTAAGAGAGGTTGAATAGGTTAGGATTGTTTTCATTAGAAAAAAGGAAATTGAGGGAGGACCTGATTGAGGTCTACAAAATCATGAAGGGTATAGACAGGGTAGATAGAAATAAGCTTTTTCCAAGGGTGAGGGATTCAATAAGGAGAGGTCACGCATTCAATGTGAGAGGTGAAAAGTTTAAGGGGGATATATGTGGCAAGTACTTTACACAGAGGTGATAGGTACCTGGAACGCATTGCCAGCAGAGGTGGTAGAGGCAGGCACAGTCGATTCATTTAAGGTGTGTTTGGACAGATGCATGAGTGGGTGGGAAGCAGAGGGATACAGATGCTTAGGAATTGGGCGACAGGTTTAGATAGTGGATTTGGATCGGCTCAGGCTTGGAGGGCCGAAGGACCTGTTCCTGGGCTGTAAATTTTCTTTATTCTTTGTTCTTTGTTCTTGTCCTAGTCTTTGTCAAAAATGTGTTTGGTTCATCTGATGTAGGCATTGCTGATTAGATCAACATTTACTGCCTATCCCTATTTGCCCCAAGAAATGATGAGCTCCCTTCTTTTCTGCTGTGGCCTACATAGACCAACAGTGCCGTTTGGGAAGGATATCTAGGATTTTGACCCAATGACACAGGAGAAATAGTGATATATTTCCAAATCAGGATGGTGAGTGGTTTGGAAGGGAACTTCCCATGTATATTTGCTTCCTTTAACCATTGAGGTGCTGAGGCTGTGGGTTTGGAATGTTCATTGTTGTCTGTAATTTGGTTGTTGGGGTTCTTATATTCCATAGTGATTGCATTTTGAAAAGGACTTCATTTGGATCAACCTGTGGTGGTGAAGCGGGCTATAAAAAATGCACTATTTCCTCTTTGACATTCTATTGCAGTTGGTGGAGTCCAGGTTATATCTAGTGATGGAGAACGAAAGCCAAGTTTGTAGTAGACGCATTCAGGTAACAGACTTGAAAGAGTGAAGGAAGGGCCTGCATGTAGGAAACAAGAGGAACATAATAAATGAAGATTTTACTGAGATCAATTCATTAAAAGTAATGCTGATGGAATGGTTGAGTAAAGTGACTACTTTTGAAATGGAAGAGGCTGGAGCTTTGAAAATTTAAGGAGAGCTTTTCTCAAAAAGAACTGCTCTGTAGAAGTGTAAAATAGCTTACTTCAATACTTTATCTTTTAATGTTTTAGGCTTTCAACTTTTTAAAAACTAAAGCTGAATCTAGTAATGTGTAAGAGACTCTTGGACTGAAGTTTGTGGTACCAGAGTTGTATCAATGAAGGTGCAATGGCAAAACAAAATGGCCATCAGCAGCCGAGGTGCAAGTCACTCCCCTATCACAGCCAGTGGGCATTTTACAAGCAGACTGCCACCTGCCTATAACAAAAGGCCACAGTGAGACCTTGCAGGATACACACACCCAGGCAGGCTGACTTTCAAAATCCTCCACAAATCTGTCAAGCAAGAGGTGGGGACAGTCATGGTGGTGGTGTACATGGCCAGAAACTATCTTGTAAGGTAAACTAGAAGATTTGTCGGTATTCAAAATTAGTTTTGAGGAATGTCAAAAAAGGATTGGTTAGAAAGAGGCAGGGAGAAACAGTGTCAATGTTTGTGCATGTATTGAGGTCCAGGAGATTCATTCCTGATTTTTTAAAGTGCTGGTAACTAAGGCTCAGAACTGTTGTTAACATGCAAAAAGGATGGTTGGAACTGTTGATAAAATGGAGGCTGAGGTAGGCTCTTCAGCAGGCCATTCTGGGGCCAGCTCATTTTGGCTCCTACCTGAGATGTAAAGATGGAGATAGCATCTAGATCTACCTCTGGCAAAACATAGCAATTCCACCAGGAAAGAGGTTTTGTGGCATCTAGGTGATAGAGATGGATTCTTGATGGCAGTTACTTGTGTTATTTTATATATTAATCATTAAGAACCAGTAACTATTAAAATCCAAAGTGCCACATTACTGCTACACTGCAATTGTTGATGAGCAACAATGAGAACCATAGGAAATACACTGAATGAAATGCTAGCATTTTGAAATGTGTTTTTTTTAGGTTTTGGAAATCTATAGATATTGTTAGAGGGAATTGTGGAAAACCCAAACATTTTAAGCAAATTTATCTCTGAAATTGGATGGGAAAATTTAATCCAAACAAGAGGCAGACGGAAAAGAAAATGGCCACCACCTCAGTAATGAATGCACAATTCTAGCCCATAATGGTTTGGAACGCTGATAATATTGTGGAGGCACTTAAAAAGTTTAGGCAATTTGCAGTGATGCTCATTAGGGGCCAGTGAAGAGGAAAAGAATTAGCTACATCTCTTTGACAGGAGATTAAAGGGTTAAATGTGTTTACTAACTGAGAGATAAGTGAAGTTTTTTTATTTGTTCATGGGACGTGGGCATCCTTGGCTATATAACCATTTTTTGCCTATTCTTAAAGTTTTTGAGAAAGTGGTGATGGGCTGCTGCCTTGAATTGCCCAGTTCATGTATAGGTAGACACACAGTGCTGCTAGGCCTTGAGTTCCAGAATTTTGATTCAGCTAAAACTTTGAAATGGTGATTAAAGTTCCAAATTAGGATGGTGAGTAGCGTGGAGGAGAACCTGCAGGTGGTGGTACTCCCACATATCTGCCCTTGTCCTCTAGGTGGTAGCAGTTATGAGTTTGGAAGGTGCTGTTGAAAGGGCCTTGGTGAGTTGCTGGTGTGCATCTTACAGATGATATACAGTGCTGCCACTGTGTCGGTGGTGAAAATAGTGTGTGTTGAAGGTGGAAAGGGTGACAGTCAAGTGTGCTGCTTTGTTGTGGATGGTGTCAAGCTTTGAGTGTTATTGGAGCTGCATTCATCCATGCAAGTGAAGAGTATTCCATCACACTCCTTATTTGTGCCTTGTGGAAGACAACATATGGGGGAGACAAGATGTGGAAGAGCTGGTGTTGTATTGGGGTGGACAAAGTTAAAAATCACACAACACCAGGTTATAGCCCAACAGTTGGACTATAACCTGGTGTTGTGTGATTTTTAACTATGGGGAGATAGAATGTGAATTATTTGCTGCAGGATTCCTAGCCTCTGACTTGCTTTTGTAGCCATAGTTTTTACATGGCTGATCCAGTTCAGTTTCTGGTCATTTGGTAAACTCTAAGATGTTGAGAGTGTGGTGATTCAGCAATGGTCCTGCTATCTTTAAAAAACTCAGCACACATCACTAGCTAAGCCAATTAATTGAATCCATGAATATGAATTTCAAAACTCAGGCTGAAACCAGGTGAGCCTGCTGATAATTTCATAATGGATTATATATTCAAAGCAAAAAGATGTAAATTCAAGGCAACAAATTGAACAGCTGAAATGACAGCTCATCTAGGGATCTGTGCACCCTGAAGTGTAAAGAGATTTGATTGGAAAGAACAAATTGACATTATTGCAGGCTTGAGACTGCTGGAGCACATGACATCACAATTGGATAGACTGACCAATCAAATGGCAAGCTGTCTGTTCAGACAAGGGAAAGGCATCAAGGTTAATGTTCTGAAACATCAATTTTAAAAAAAATGCACAGCAGGTATAAAGAAAGATATGCAGAAACTCGGGACACCATAGGGGTTCCGGTACATAATTCTTTGAAGTTTAGACCACATATAGAAAAGGTGGTTAAAAAGGCATTTAGCACACTTGCTTTCATTGCTCAGATCTTTGAGTATAGGAGTTGGAAAGTCATGTTGAGGATGTACAGGACATTGGTGAGGCCTGTGTCTAGTTCTGATTGCCCTGTTACAGGAAGACTGTTGTTAAGCTAGGAAAGATTCAGAAGAGACTTACCAGGATGTTGCCAGGTATGAAAGGTTTGAGTTATAGAGAAAGGCTAATAGACTGGAACTTATTTCACTGGAGCCTAGAGATTGAGAGGTGACATAATTGAGGTTTATAAAATCACGAGGTGGTTAATGGGAGTTGTCTTTTCCCTAGGATGGAGAATTTCAAGACTAGGGGGCATATTTCTCAGGTGAGAAGAGAGAGAGATTTTAAAAAAGACATGAGGGGCAAATTTCTTACTGAGGGTGGTTTGCATATGGACTGAACTTTCCTGAGGAAGTAGTGAATGTGGGCATTGTTACCACCTTTAAAAGACACTTAAGTAAGTACATGAATAGGAAAGGTTTGGATGGATGTGGGCCTGGAGCAGACAGATTGAACGAGTTCAGTTTGGGATTATGTTCGGCATGGACTAGTTGGACCAAAGGGTGTGTTTCAATGCTGTATGATTCTGTAACTACATGAGGTCACAGAAAAAAAAACCCAGACATATATAATGTAGTTGGAAAAGATCATGGCTAACATATGCATGAGGCCATTGAGAGAACCAGGAAAGCTATGATCAAGTGAAATGCACACAAGAGCATGAAGTAATCAGTTCTTCAGGAAAGTGTATGCACCTAACAAAATCAAGCTGAGTCCTGAGAAAATCACAGCTCCTTTAGAGCTGGAAAATCATACAATCATAAGAGTGCAGCAAGATGTCATTGGGCCCATTGAGTTCTGCACCAAACTTCTGAACAGTATTCGACTCACCACCCCATTCCTGTAACCCTGCATGGGGTTTTACCATGGCTGATCCACTTGATCTGCATATTCCTAGACACTATGGGGCAACCTTTAGCATGGCCAATCCATCTAACTCCAATCCAATCTGATGGAGAAAACACAGAGCACCCAGAGGAAACACACAGACACAGGGAGAGCATGCAAACTCCACACACAGTGTCATCCAAGGCTGGAATAGGAACCCGGGTTCCTGGCACTGAGAGGCATCAGTGCTAACCACTATGCAACCATGCTTCCCAAACTCAGAGATAAGTCTAAGTTGAGCGGTTTCTTTTATTTGATCCAGTATAGGAGTTGTTGTGAATTTATGTAAATATGGTGTTTGTCCCCTTAAAAGTCCAATCACATTATGTAATGATTATATTATTGGCCATTTTGGGCAGAAACAGATCAGTCTTAACTTTGCTGCCTGTAGAGTAAATGTCTCCATAGTAAAGCTCCTGCTGCTGTAACACTTTGGCCTCAAGGTTCCTTCTTGGAACGTAACAAGTTTTTTTTAAACCTCATGTCAGAACATAACAGCAAACTTACAATTGCTGATGAAAGGCGATGTTATGTGCCAATGGTTAGGGTCACTTCAGAGGAGTTTTAATAACTGCAAAGAAGTTGTGTGCAAGGAGAACAGTCTGCCATCTTGCAACAGGTATAAGCTGGTCGTTCCACAGGCAACTGTTTCCATAAAACAAATGAGAGCATCCATGGGGTAAGAAGGATTACTGTTAAAATGTGGGTCCAGGTCTCTAACCTTGGTTGAGACCAGATATTCCAACATAGAAAGAATTCTTGGCTGCTTTCCTCCTGGAATGAAAAAGTGATGGGGATTACGGGAGATGAAAGCAAGTGTGACAGTTATTACTGTTGAGGAAGAAGGGCGATACCCTGAGCGAGTGTGTAGGAAGCATGGAGAGCATAATGGGGTTAGTTGTGTTGATGTTTGTGGGTCAGAATGAGAGGAAATGATGTTGCAGGCAATAATGAGAGCAGTCAATCATGAGCCTTGGTGGAAGGTGAGTACAGTAGCAGAGACAGAGTGAGAGGTAACAGAAGGAACGTAGTGGCACATATCTGGTTATATGCTGGGTTTGGCAGAGGACATTGACCTTCTTCCTACTGTGTTGGGCATTTCTCCAGATGGCTGAGACTGCTTTTACCTGGGTGGGAATCTTAGACAGGGTTGGCCTGGTCTGGTGTTGTCTTCTCCACTGCTAGTTCTGGAGAGGAAAATATCCTGTATTAGCATCAGCTTATCCGTCAGGCACTCTACGACATTGTCTGCAAAATAGGACACCAGCTTCTCCCTGTTTGCCATGTTGCAGAATATCTGATGAGAGGGAAGTTGTTCTGGGGACTATGTGAGATAAGATGAGTCAGAAATTGGACATAAGTGATGCAACAGGGGCATGGTGGGTAATTAATGAGGTGCGTTTTGTGAGATACAATGAGTAAACTTGCTAGGCCTTGCAGCAAAAAACCCTCCTAAAAAATTGTAGAACTCTGTCTGATGTAGTGAAAAAAAAGTAAGATTCAGTCTGAAGAGTTACAGATGTTTTCTCAGCAAGTGATATGAAGGTGTAGGTGTGTCCTTGCTTGCTTCCTCTCTGTCTTAAAGGTACAGTACATTCCTACACCTTCATAACACCAAGTGATAGAGGGATGTCTTGATACAAGCCAGCAGTACAGCAGTACAAGTCCATGCAGGATAGTATTCTGCAACCAGATCCAAAATCACATGCACAAACCTTAATGCACACCCAAAGCAACATCAAGAAGAGCTTTTCCTGATGTTACATGACTGCCCGATGGGAATGGAGTGGTGTGCTGAATAGATGTCTACAAAAACATTGAAAGAATGATGTGTAAATCCAATGAATGCCACAAATACCCAAATGCAAAGCAAAAAGAAGGATGGCTGCTGTTACCACCTAGAGTATAGCAGAGTGCAAGAGCTGATTTGTGATTTATCTTCACACAGTCAAGGATGTTTCATAGTCACAGGCTTCTATTTGAAGCTATCTTTTATTTGAAAGGTGAAAGATTTGAGAGCTACAGTAATCCTTGTAGGAATGTGAATTCAAAGAAACATAGAAAATGGGAGTACTCCATTTGTCCCTTTGAGCATGCTAGGCCGTTCATTATGATCATCCAATACAGGATTCCTGAAAGAGGATTCCACGACAATTGAACTCCATTCACTTTCTGAGAATTTGCAAACTTCTGAGTGACCTAGTATCAACATCAACACTATTCACCAAGATCTCCAGTAAGACACAGGTTTATGGTGAGACATCTGCAGACAGGAGACCCAAAATGCTGAGAGACAGTGGAGGACCAAAAAATATGCCTACTTGTATCTCTGATCATCTGCAGGGCTGTTTAATGGAAGAAGGTATAAGACAATTCTGTCAAGCAAGAGACTTCCTCAGAATATATTGCCTGAACTGGGATCCACTGGGGGCAAATTGTGCTCAGGTTGGGGATGTGGTTGCTATACTCACATCTGGGTGGTACTGCTCTGCTTGGTTTGAGAGGTGGGGCCACTGTCTGTCTGGGTTCAGGTTGGGCTTGGACTGCTATGCCTGTGTTTGAGGGGTTTGTGGTCGCTGTGCTCGCATTGGGGATGCGGGACAGACAATATGCCTGTGTCCGGATTGGGAGTGGATTGCATTTCCCATGTTGGTGGGGCCATTGGTGGCTGGAGTTGTTATGCTCGAATTGGTGGTGGGATCATTGTGCTTGGGATAGGGTGTCACCGCTGCGTTTGGGTTGGGAGTGGGGTCACAGCTCGGATTGTGCCAAGGTCACTCTACTAGTGCAGCACTCTGACCATGACATTGTCTGAGTGATCAGGAGGAAATAAGATAATGACTCATTGATGCATTGATGAGGGGATCACAACACTTCAACGAGCATTTATCGAACTTGAAGCATTGAAAGCATAAGCTGTCGGCATATAGGGTCCAGTCATGAAAACCTGGAACGTAGCAAAAGTCTTGAGTGATTCTGGGACCCTAAAGTCACCCCTGGTGCAAGAAAGGTCGGATGTATTGAACATATATCCATTGGGGTTTAGAGGAAGAAGCGATCTAGTTGAAACATATGAGGAGAATAGATAGGGTGGATGTCAGCAGAATGTTTCCTCTCATGCAGGTGACTGGAACTAAACTTAAAAGATCACCCTTTTAATACTGAGAAGAAAAGAATATTCTTTTCTCTCATTATTGGTCTGTGGAATTTGCTTTCCCAGTAAAGGCTGAATCATTGAATTTACTTAAGGTTGAATTAGATTTTTGACAAGGGAGTTAGGATTTATGGCAGTGAGATAAGAAAGTGTTGGAGAGACCACGATAGATCAGACGTGATCTTATTGCAGTGGGGGAGGGGAATGGCCCCAAAATGCTGAATGAACAAGTCCTGCTCCGAACTTCCAAAGTCCTGTCACTGAGACTGGAACACGTACGTTAATGAAAAAGACAGTTTGTATTCAACTTGTATTGCATCTTAGTCTAAAGAGCAGAAAACATGAACAATACCAACAACATCACACCAGCAAGACATCTACAGATTCACTCAAAAGCAATGAAAATTCGAGAGTCATTAACAAGTGACACAACGTTAGCCTAATCAAGCATGACTTCCATGACTCCAGGAGCACCGAGGAAAACATCACCTGAGTAGTGTGCCAACTCACCACTGAGTGAATGGCTAATCCACAAGATGGTGGTGTTGGGAAAGCACAACTGATCAGGCAGCATTTGAGGAGCAGGAGAATCGATATTTCAGTCATAAGCCCTTCATTATGCCTGAACCGTCAACTCTCCTGCTGCTCAGATGCTGTCTGACCAATTCTGCTTTCCCAGCACCTCACTCTTCGACTCGGATCTCCAGCATCTACAGTCCTCACTTTCTCCTAATCCACAAGATAGAGGCACAACCTCTTAACACCTAGATGATACTGTGAAGACTATTTTGAGTGGAGGTTTTATGGTGAGTGGATACTGACCCCCCTTTGAAGCCAGAAGCTCTAGGTTCTAGACCCATTCCAGAACTTGATGGTTGTGGAAGATGTATTTGTGAAGTGGCCAAATTTATGCAAAAATGAATGTGGCAAACAGGAGAATTCCCTGGTCAGAGAGAAACCACAGTATAACAATCTCCCCATGTCAGAAGACTCCACGTGCAGGCAATTTCGATGGGCTGTACGGTGACTGGCAACCTCCTCAAAAGTGACAGGCAGAAGAAAAATATTTTGAAGCAATGCAACAAACTAAAACATTTTCAAGGTGTTCAGTTAAATAAATTGCTGATCTTTTGACTATACAAAAAATTAATGATTGGAACCACTAAATTGATAACCTTTATACTGTTATTAATCATAAATCATGATCTGAGGTACATCCATGGTGCTACAATTACTGCTGTACTTCAGTCAGATGCTGTGTGACAATGTCTGTCAGCCACAAGGAGAATTGTAGGAAATACACCTTATGTAGTTGCAGCATTTTGAGTCTAATAAAGAGATTGTTACATCACCTTGTTCCCAGTAATTGGAAACAAGTTTTACCTCCCAATTCTTGCCTTTAAAAGTTCAAACATGATGTTGAGAGGCAGGTGGTACATTTTCTTGAAGAAGTGAGTAGGCACAAACTGAGTGTTGGATTTTACAGGGAGTTGTTAAGTAAAGAGTACTGTACAAATCTTCTGGTAAACAGCAGGCGACACAACTTTTAAGTTAACCTGTTAGAAAGCACATCTGTAGCAAGTGGTACATGAAACTAAACTTTCTAGCCTAGATATAGGGACACGACCACTGTGCCACCAGAGCAAATGGTTAATCTGATAGTTTTGGAACAACAATTGGGTGCCTGTTGGAATGACAGCTGAGTTTAACTGAGCTGATTGAATTATCAGCTGTAGCTCTGAATAATGGGGTTTCTGAAAGTGCAAGGGTTTAGTGGCAGCTGTTAATCCTTGAGACGCTAAATTTTGTGATTGACAGGTGGTTTAGGTTCATTCCCGCACTCTGTATGCCTCTGTTTGGTGGATGCTGCTTGGGGATGAACGCATGAACATTTAAAGACAAATGATCAGGAAGTGTTTAAGAGACAGACTTCAGGCACCCTTGAATTTACAAACGCAATAGTGAGTGATGCTGCTTTAGGGACAAACACAGCTAAGGAGTCTTCACAGAGTGGTATTCAAGGGATTCACATAATGTTTGAGGGAAAACTAGACTAGTAATCATGAGTCTCAGGCTAATGCTCTGGGGTCCCAGGTTCAAATCACACCATGGCAAATATTGGAATTTAAATTAAGTAATGAAATGTTGATTTGAAAGCTAAGTTTGGTAATGGTGACCATGGGCAGAATCTTATGGGGGTTGAATTGACATGTGGTGTGACAAGGTTTGTGCAGAGTCAGCCAAGATTTCCAGCATGCTCATGTCAACATTGGGAAGATCTCATGCCATCTTTTATGCTTTGACAAGTGGTGTGGTGAGTTTCCAATTTAAATGAATTTGGGATTCTTAAATGCCATGTTGATGACCCAATTCATCTCAATAATGTTAAAAATCATACAACACCAGGTTATAGTCCAACAGGTTTAATTGGAAGCACACTAGCTTTCGGAGCGACGCTCCTTCATCAGGTGATTGTGGAGGCCTCGATCGTAACACAGAATTTATAGCAAAAATTTGCAGTGTGATAAAACTGAAATTATACATTGAAGAATTGACTGTCTGTTAAGCCTTTCATCTATTAGAATACAATGATAGTTTCACTTCTTTCATGTGTAAATCAAAAAACCCTTTTTTTAAAGTTGCATTCTCGGGTTAGCTGTTAACAATGGTGATAGCTAGACATTATGTTGAAGGTGTTAGCCCCCTGTGTTCTCTGTCCATGACCTGATGTTTAGATTGATTCTAATCTAAAAAGTGAGATAACAGAGTTTTAATATTATTCCTATCTTACCAACCTCACCAAACAAGCGAGCCGTCAAGAAGACTTGATGTGGAAATAAAAATGGTAGCTGGTGAATTTAGTTTGCTACTTGTGTTATGACATGGCAATGAACTCTTCTGTTAATTAAACCAAACCCGGAAAAGCTCACTTCACCTCACCTCGTAATCTATTGAAATATGAGTAACAGAGAACTCCCAAGTTTCACTATTTAAAGAAAATAATATTGTTACGATACGGCAGTGAACCTCTCTGTCAATTAAACTAAACACCCAGAAAAGCTCACCTCGCCTTGTAATCTCTTAAAATATGAGTGAGGGAGAACTCCCAAATTTCACTACTTAAAGAAAATAATATTAGTTTATTCTTTAACTCTAAAAGTGAACATTAAACAATAACTATCCACAACTCTAAATTCCCCCTTTCTCTTAACTGCTTATTACCTGCCTTCAACTCTAACAATATGCTGTTCCAATAAGATACTTATTGAAATTACATCAACTTAATTTCAAAACCACACAGTGGCTGTTGTCTTTGGCGTTTGTCGTTTTCCAGTTGAAGATCTCCCTGAGTCGTCGTCTTTCTTTTTACTGCGAATATGTTTCATCTCAAAAGTTACTTTTGATAGAGTGTTTCCTAATTTATTGGATCTGTGTTGATGGCAGTTGCTCTGTCCTATTTTCTAAATGCCTGCATTTTTATGTCCCCAACATTGGATCATCCCAATGTTGGATTGCCCCATTGGTTCAATGTATGCAAAACAATAAATTCAAACTCGATTGGGTTTAGTATCCTGGGACATAATTTAAATTGATTGTTTAAATGTGAATTGTTGTCAAACCAGCAACCAACTCATTTATTCAATTCACAGCCAAATGTTACAAATTGCCAATTTTCCAGTTGACTCTGAGACTGCCATCTCGTCATACCACACCGGTGCTTGTAAGCTCTCAGTTCCAAACAGCATTCTACTGCCTCTTAAAGGTACAGTACATGTCTTCAACTTCATAACACTTCCTCCACCTCAAGAAAAAATGAACCATCATAATGAAAAGATGGCTTCATTTTTTTCCTAATTCTTAACCTCATTATAATGAAATTCATAGGTCATTAATCTAAGTTCAGATTAATTTCTGCACACATGTAACATTGGAATCTGTCTAATCTTGTCATGCTTTTCCTTTAAATCCGTGATAATGCATTTGCTATTACATTTATACAACATTCATCACTATCACATTTACATAATTTGTAAATTAAAAATCTGTAACATAAGATTCCAGCGAAATAGTCTCATTTTTGTCTTTAAATCATTCTAAGAATATAAGAGAATGTAATCTGTGAGCACATCTATCTCCAACACATTGTTGTAAGGCCAGTACCAAACTCAATAATTCTTTTTTGATGGTAGAGCGTTTTCACTGTGTGTGTTGAGTCTCTTTGAAAAGTAGACAATTAGCCGTTCAATTCCATCATCATCTTCCTGTAACAGTATAGCTCCAACTCCTATATCACTAGCATTGATTGCAATTTTGAAGGGTTTCAAAACATTTGGTATAGCTAAAACTGGTGCTGTTGTTAATACTGCTTTTAAATTCTCAAATGCTGCCTGGCATTTTTTTGTCCACCAAACTTTCATGTTCTTCAGTAAATCTGTTAGCAGTGCCTCAAGACTGCTGAAGGTTGGAATAAACCTCCGGTGGAATTCACTTAGTCCCAAAAATTGAAGCACCTCTTTCTTTGAGGATGGTCATGAAAATTCCTCGATGGCCATCGTCTTTGCATTCCTTGGGGTCAGTCTTCCATGACTAATGTTATGTCCCAAGAACATCACCGCTGCCTTTGCGAATTCTGTTTCTTTTAAGTTTATCACCAGTTTTGCTTCTCGTAATCGTTCAAAGAGCTCTGCCAATTGTACCATGTGATCTTTACATAACACGCTAAAGATCACCACATCATCCAGACAAACTGCACAATTTGTTAATCCAGACACAACTCAGTTCACGAGTCTTTGGAATGTGGCTGGTGTGTTCTTCATTCCAAAAGACATCACTTTGAATTGATTATAGCCCATTTGGGGTTATAATTGCAGAAACTTCTTTCACTTTCTCTGATTAAAGATACCTGCCAATAGCCACACAGTAAGTCCAAATTTATGATATAAGTGGCTTGTTCTACTTTCTCTATACAGTCCTCCAATCTTGGTATTGGGTATGAGTCTGATTTTGTTATGGCATTGACCTTCCAATAGTTTACACAAAATCATTAAATCCCATCAAGTTTGGGAACTAACATGATCGGTGAATTTCATCCACTCTGACTCGGTTCAATGGTATCTTCGTTGAGCTTTGCATCCTCTTCCTTCTGGACCTGTGTAGCTTTGAGAGGATTAAGTCTGTAGTGGTGTTGTTTTATCAGAACAATAATCCCTACTTCCACCTTATACATAATAATATTAGTCCTCCCCATCTTATATCTGCATATGTCCTCATACTGCTGCAACAAACCTTTCAACTGGGTTCTTTGCTCTTGAGACAGATAGTTCACCAACCTATCCCACTCCTCAAGGACTTCCTCATTGTTTAACATATTTTGAGGTACATCAAACTCCATGACATCTGGATTTGAACATCTGTTTCCCTGTCTCTATTATAGTAACGTTTCAACATATTCTCATATCCGATAACGTTTTTTTTCTATCCAGCATCTTTACCAGATGGTTTACCTGACTTATGTTTTTTCTCAATTTGATGGGGACCACTAAACCTGGCTTTGAAGGGATCTCCTACGACTAATTAATCATCCCCACATGAAAAATTTTGAATGTTAGAATTTTTATTTGCCACCTGCTTCATTCTATGCTGTTCCCTTTTCAGATGCTGTTTAGCTAACTCACCTACCCAATTTAATCTCTCCCTCACCTCAGATACTTAATCCAAGTATGAGATCCCTGACTGGTCCTGTCAATTTTTCTTTAATTTCAAAGACCCTCTTACAGTTGGAATATTGCGTGAACTTCTGATCTCCTTCCTATCGGAAAGATGTTGTGAAATTTGAAAGGGTTCAGAAAAGATTTACAAGGATGTTGCCAAGGTTGGAGGATGTGAGCTATAGGGAGAGGCTGAACAGGCTGGAGCTGTTTTTCCTGGAGCATCGGAGGCTGAGGGTTGACCTTATAGAGGTTTACAAAATTATAATGAGCATGGATAGGGTAAATAGACAAAGTCTTTTCCCAGGGGTCGGGGAGTCCAGAACTAGAGGGCATATGTTTAGGGTGAGAGGGTAAAGATATAAAAGAGACCTATGGGGCAACTTTTTCACGCAGAAGGTAGTAAATGTATGGAATGAGCTGCTAGAGGAAGTGATGGAGGCTTGTACAATTGCAACATTGAAAGAGGCATTTGGATGGGCATATGAATAGGAAGGGTTTGGAGGGATATGGGCCGGGTGCTGGCAGGTGGGACTAGATTGGGTTGGGATTTCTAGTCGGCATGGATGGGTTGGACCGAAGAGTCTGTTTCCGTGCTGTACATCTCTATGACTCTATGACTCTACTTCATGTCCAAATATTACCTCAAAGGGAGTAAACTGAGTAGATTCATTGGGGCATCTCTAATGGCAAACTATATGAATAAGATACCTTTATCCCAATCGTTTGGTAATCCTGACGGTATGCTCTTAACATGGTTTTAAGGGTCTGATGCCACCTTTCCAAAACTCCCTGCGATTCAGGATGGTGTTTGATTTAAAGTACTGTATGCCTAAGCTATCCATGACTTCCTTAAACAGCCTAGCAGTGAAATTAGACCCTTGATCTGACTGAATCTCTCTGGGTAGCCCATACCATGTAAAAAAAGCTACAAACTCCTCCACCACGCTTTTTGCCTTAATACTCCATAATGGAATTGGTTCCAGAAATCTGGTAGACACATCATGATGGTTAGCAAGTACTGGTTCCCACTTTTAGTTTTTGGGAGGGGACCAGCACAATGAATCATAACCCACGTGAAAGGTTCTTCAAATGTGGGAATTGGTAACAAAGGTGCTGGTTTTATTACTGCTTGTGGTTTACCTACCATTTGGCATGTATGACATGTATGGAAAAATTTAACCACATCCTTATACAGTCCAGGCCAATAGAAGTGCTTTTGTGCCTTAGTTGAGTCTTCCTCACACCTAGGTGAGCTTGTGCTGGTAATTCGTGTGCTACCTGTAACTCTTCCTGTCGGTATGCTTCTGACAATCTGGTGCACTTCTGCCCATTTCTCCTCTGCACTAACCTCCATAGTCTCCATTTTCGTCTTAAGATATCTTTAAGATGATAACCTTCAGGAATACATTCTGATTTCTTTTCTGAATATGCATATATATATTATATATATATATCTTTTATTGTCTCGTCTTGCTCTTGTACATACATGAGCCTTTCTGGACTAAACGCTTCTTCCTGTTCAGGATTTTCCTGCACCATTACATCAAGCAGGGTGTCCACTAACTGAACCTCAACTCCTTCATCTTTCTCTTTAGTTTTTTCTTCATGCTGTGACTTATGATAGTGGAGTCTTGTTACAACACAGCTGTGAAAAATTCCAGGGTATTTTTCTTTTAACTCCTCAGTTCCCTGGTTTCTCACAACAAGGGGTGTCACTCTCACCTTGGATCCTGCTAAACCTTTCCCTATAATAAACTGTCTTCCTGGAACTGACACTGTCAATCACTCCCACTATTAGTTCCCCAGTCTTGATTTGGCAGTCCAACCTGATCTTACATAGGGTAATGCTAAATTTACTGTCCATGTATTCCACAAATTACCACTCTCTCGGGTAACATGTCAGAAAGAGTGCAAATATGTTCATCTCTTACAACTAGGGACTGATTAGATCACTTATCTCTCAAAATTATAACTTCTTTCCCTTCTCCCCCTGTTTTTTTCTGAATAAACTTTACTCACAGTGGCAAAGTCTTTATAGAGATTGGGCACTAACTCAATACCCATCCCCTGCTTGGGCTGTGCACCCTCCTGCAGCTCTTCGACTTTTCTTGGGGTTTCCTTCACTATTTTCACTAATGTCACTGACTTAGCTTCTTCTACCACATCTTTTAACACAGTGCCTTTCTTCAAAGACCAGCAGTGTGACTTTACATATCCCATCTTCTGGCAGTGAAAACACCTTTTCCCAGTGCCTTTCTTAAACCATTGGCATTGTAATTTTCTGTGTTCCACTCCATTACAGTGAAAACACCTGAGGCCTTTTAACTTCTTTTTGCCCTCTTGGGCTTCTTTTTTCACGTGTGGTAAACTATTACCAATGTGTTCTACTCTTTGTGTTGTAGTGAATGATACACCTTCTCCCAATTTCTGTCCCTCTTAGAATGAAATTCTTGCTGGAAGCTAAATTTTGCCTTATCCACCAATGCATGTTCATTTGCCATCCCTGCAGCTTTTCTCACTTCTTGAACTTTCTGTTCAGTCACATGAATTCTTATCCCTGGAAGTGAGTTTTTAAACTCCAGTAGAATAATCTCTCTTAGAGCCTCATAGGTCTTATCTATTTTTAAGGCCCACAGCTATCTATCAAAATTACTATGTTTAATTTGTTCAAACCCAACATAAGTTTGACCTGGTTTCTTCTTTACGTTTCTGCGCACCGCTATCTGTATGTTTCTGATACCAATTCATAAACACTGAAAATAGTCTGTTTGACATCTGCACAATCTCTTGACCTCTTGGCACGGTGGCACAGTGGTTAGCACTGCTGCCTCACAGTGCTAGAGACCCGGCTTCAATTCCCGCCTCAGACCACTGTCTGTGTGGAGGTTGTACATTCTCCCCGTGTCTGCGTGGGTTTCCTCCGGGTGCTCCAGTTTCCTCCTACAGTCCAAAATTGTGCAGGTTAGGTGAATTGGCCATGCTAAATTGCCAGTAGTGTTAGGTGAAGGGTTAAATGTAGGGGAATGGGTCTGGGTGGGTTGCTCTTTGGAGGGTCGGTATGGACTTGTTGGGCCGAAGGGCCTATTTCCACACTGTAAGTAATCTAATCTAATCATCAGACAGTAGTGCAAATACCTCACTAGCTCTGCCCAGCTGCCTAGTCTGAACTAGCATTGCGCACATGTTCTCTGACCACTCCATCTGCCTAGCAACTTTTTCAAATGAAATAATGAAGGCTTTGGCATCTTTCTCATCGAAATGTGGCAATATTTTAACATATTTGTATACATCACTACCTTCTCTCTTCATCACGATCCTGTTAACTTGACTTTCCTGACTAATTCGCAACTTCTGAAGTTTGCATTCTCTCTCCCTTTTTCTTTTCTCTCTCTTTGTTCAGCTAAGAACCTTCTCTCCCTTTCTTTTACTTCTCTGTCTCTGTCTCTGTCTCTCTGTGTGTCTCTTTCTCTCTATCTCTCTCTTCTTCCTCTCTCTCTTCTCTCTTTCTCTCTCTCATGGCTCTTTTTTCCTTTCCTTTATCTTCAAACTCTATTTTCCTCAATTGCATTAAGTTTTTCTAACTGTACTGCACTTTTCTGTTTCTCTGAAACACCTAAGTGCTTGAGCAACTCCATTACAATTTCAGCTTTCCTTTTGTCCCTGGTTTAACCCAATTCTAACCTATTTGCTAATTCTTAAAGTATGTCCTTCCTCTGTCTTTCTAAACTTTCTTGGCAAATTTGGGAAGCATCTTTAAGTCACAGAACCTCTCTAGCAATATTAAGAGACATTTTCATCACTTTTAATTTAACCAACCACAAGTAACCAAAATTAAACAAATTGTCTCTCCTGCATTTTATTTAAAGATCTAGGACACTAATCAACAAGTCTTTAAATCTGCTTTGGATCTTTCCTACCCCAAATCTGTTAAAATCTGTCTAAATCTCAGACTGGATCTATTTAAACCTGTCCAAATCTCGGATCGAAGCCACCAAACTGTTACAACATGACAAGTATCAATTTTTTTCTTTAACTCTAAAAGAATGTTAAACAACAACTATTCACAACTCTAAGCCCCCCTTTTCTCTTAACTGTTTATTACCTGCCTCCATCTCTATAACAATATGCTGTTCCAATAAGACACCTATTGAAATTACATCAACTTAATTTCGTAACCACACAGTGGCTGTTGTCTTCGGTGTCTGTCTTCTTCCAGCTGAAGATCTCCCTGAGTCATCGTCTTTTTTCTTACTGCAAATATGTTTCATCTCAAAAGTTACTTTTGATAGAGAGTGTTCCTAATTTTTTGAATCTGTGTTGATGGCAGTTGCTCTGTCCAATTTTCAAAATGCCTGCATTTTTATGTCCCCAACATTGGATCATCCCAATGTTGGATTGCCCCATTGGTTCAATGTATGCAAAACAATAAATTCAAACTTGATTGGGTTTTAGTATCTTGAGACATAATTTAAATTGATTGTTTAAATGTGAATTATTGTCAAACCAGCAACCAACTCATTTATTAATTTCACAGCCAAATGTTACATATTTTCAATTTTCCAGTACATTCCGAGACTGCCAACTAGTCATATCACACAGTTTCGAACAGCATGCACTCTTTCTTAAAGATACAGCACACATCTTTAATTTCATGACACTTCCTTCAGACTTCCGTGTTGGACACCAGGCACAAACATCTCAGATGTGCATCTTGGGTACTGGCCACACAAATCACATGTGATGGATTTTGGCATGTGATATGTTGAAAAATGTGGTGCTAGAAAAACACAGCAGCACCACATTTTTCCAGCACCACATTTTTCAACTCTGGCCTCCAGCATCTGTAGTCCTCACTTTCTCCTTCCGGCATGTGATATGTGCCAACCTGTAAGAATACACTCATGACACATCTGATTCACTTACAGGATGCTTCTGGATTTCAATGCTGCACCTTGGGCTATAACAACAACTATCATTGTGTTGCTGCTGCAAGGACACTGCACGCAGGGACATACATCAGCTGATGAATTGGACCAGGCTGCATTTCCAGACACCTTGTTCACTGTCATAGTGTTCACTCGCCTATCTGGATGCTCACATTATGCTGCTTTGTCTTTTGAAATTTGCCCCCTTAGTCAGAGATTCCACATTCATGTTGCTTGTTTAGCCTTGCTGTTTAGTGCAGACTTAAAACCATAATTGTTAGCAGGCCTCAGTCCATTCAAGGGGATAAGCTTTGCTGACAGGACACCAACATCTCAAGAAATGCCTCCAATTTTCGTCCAATGGCATGGAATTGGTCAGCGTGCCCATTGGAAACAATCAGGTCAAGATGCTTTCAATATAAGGGGTGAGGAGCTGAAAGTTGTGCAGCCCACCATCTGTCTTGACTCTTTTTGCCCTATGGGGGCGCCGATTGCCTCCTGGTACAAGAGTGAGACAGGTATTACAGGAGATGGAAGAAATGGTACAACTGTTACTTTTGGTGCAGCTTGGGAGGTGTCCTGAGGCATGAGTACACAGCACAGAGGGCATTTTAGGGTTAATGGTATGAGAGGTTGGGGTGGATAACCAGTGAATGAGAGAAGATGCTGCAGACATTAGTGAAAGTGTAGAGCAGGTGGGAACTACGTACAATAACAGGGAATGAGATATCAATGGGAAGATCATGACACATTCTCTCGAGAAGTAGAGGTCATTGATCTTCTTCCTACAAACATATGCATTCCTTCAGATGGCTGAGACTGCTTTAACTTGGGTGCTAACCTTGGGCCAGATTGGCATAGTGTGGTATTGAGGCCACCATCGTTGGCCCTGGGGGGAGTGGAAGTTTTGCACCTGTAGCATCCTGTTCAGCAGGACCTCCAGATGCCTGTCCATATACCAGAGACCAGTATTCCCTTGTCTGTCATATATGGGGCAAATGGCAGTGTTATAAAGCAGAGGTTGACTTCCCCATCTGAGAACTAAAGCAGAATCACCCAAAGAGGAGCACCTCACCCTATAATTTGTTTAAAGAGTGTGAAAAGGGTGTAACAGGCTTTTCAGCAACCTTTAGAGGTTAAATAAAATAAATCCCTGACACTTTAAATCAATAAGTAACAATTTATTTATCTAACTCTAACAGTGAACAGATTAACTAAACTATTGACAAACCGAATACATTCTTTCAACTACTAACTATTCCCAAATAACACTATGATTTGGAGATGCCGGTGTTGGACTGGGGTGTACAAAGTTAAAAATAACACTACACCAGGTTATAGTCCAACAGGTTTAATTGGAAACTCTAGTTTTCGGAGCGCTGCTCCTTAATCAAGTGGTTTTGGAGTACACGGTTGTAAGACACAGAATTTATAGCAAAAGTTTACAGTGTGATGTAACTGAAATTATGCATTGAAAAGTACCTTGATTGTTTGTTAAGTCTCTCATCTGTTAGAATGACCATGTTAATTTCACTTGAAGTGAAACCTGTTGGACCTGGTGTTGTGTGATTGTTTAACCAAATAAAACTAGATTCTGATAGTATGTTGCTCCAATAAATACCAGTCCCACCTATATACAAAAAAGTAGAATTTAGTGCCTCGAAAGTACGTGACTTCCGGAATGTTCTGTGCTTCTCTCGTTGATTCTTCTGTCAGGAATGCCTCCTCCAATACTTCCATCAGGAATGCCTTTTCTTCCAAGTTTTCATCATTGGTACTGTTATTATTTAGATGGTGGTTTTTCTAATACGTAGATAAATGTGAGAGCCAATTTCTCTCTCAAGAGCTAAGGGCTGTTAGTTCTGGTGGATAGCAGTTAGCTCTGGGTCTTTGTCCAGCTGCCCCTTTTTATACTCATGGTGACATATCAATATTTTTTACAATAGGATTGGTCCATCAATCCATCAGATCTCTATTTAATATGATTTTGGTATCTAAGCCATAAAGTCATAGTGCCTAGTTTAAATTGGCTAAATTCAAAAACCTAATATCTTAGTCACAACTGCTGCTTGGCCCGCTAATGTATGAGGAGAAAGTGAGGTCTGCAGATGCTGGAGATCAGAGCTGGAAATGTGTTGCTGGAAAAGCGCAGCAGGTCAGGCAGCATCCAGGGAACAGGAGAATCGACGTTTCGGGCATAAGCCCTTCTTCAGGAAGAAGGGCTTATGCCCGAAACGTCGATTCTCCTGTTCCCTGGATGCTGCCTGACCTGCTGCGCTTTTCCAGCAACACATTTCCACCGCTAATGTATGGCCTTTCGATACAAATGTTTCAGTTCAGGCTGTCTATGTACTTGCATTTCAAATCTCTACGGACAGAAAAAACACCATTTTTAAAGGGACCCTGCAATGCTTTCCCCGCAGCATTTTACAATTTTACAAATGCCAAATTCTACCTTCCTGTCTCCTAGTCTACATTTACTCTACCCAAGTTCGCAACACGAGGAATTATGCAAAAACGCTCTGGGCTAGCAGTGCTTGTCTGGATACTTTTGAAAGGTAGTGCTGGTGTAAGGGATCCCAGTTGATTGTGGAGTATCCGCGAAGTGGCAAGTTGATCTGGGAATAGTGAATGTTAAAATGGGGCCAAAGTCAGACATGAGGGACACCATAAGCATGGGGTTAGTAGTTAATGAGGCACATTTGATAAAATGTGGCAAGAAAACTCACTATAGGCCTCACATCAGAAATCCCTCTAAAAGACTTGACACAAATGGGAATTAACCAGAAAAATGCAATATTCAGCTCATGAAACTATGATTGTCATAGAAGGCCATTTTGTTCGCTAATGTCCTTTTTAGGAAAGGAAGTCTGCCATCCTTTTCTGTTCTGGCCTACATCTGATTCCAAACCTAGTTAATGTGGTTGGCTTTGATCTACCATTAAAGATGAGTCACAAATGCTAGCCTTGCCAGCAATGCCCACATCCTATGAATGAATTTAAAAATAACTGTGCAAATGAAGTTTGAGAAGTTTAAGAGACAGTGATAGATGTACATTTATATTTTTCCTATTCACTCATGATTGCTGGCTTTACTAACTGGGACAGCATTTGTTCCCCTTTGCAAGTTGTTCTTAAGAAAGTGCTGGCCTTCTTGAGCCACTGCAGGTACCCACAATGCCATAGGGAGCATGTTCCAGGAGTTTGACCGAGCAACACTAAAGGAACAGGGAACAGTAATATATTTCCAAGTCTGAATTTTGAGTTGCAGGTAGTGCAATATTCTTTTTGAGATAGGATATTGGCCTACTGACGGGAAACAGAGAGACCAGTAGGTACACTGTCTTGATACATGTGATCTTGGTCCCAAATTTTGGATCTTGATGGTCTTGGGTTGGGAGCATTGGGTGGTTCAGGCCCAATCTAGCATGGACCACTCATAGCATGGGAAAAGTGAAGCTTGTTACTAGTTGGTCCACCAATGCAGCACCCTAGCCCAACAAACTGATAAATTATTTTAATTATCAAATAATGATCAAAACTCAGGCATGGCTACTGAAAAAGTAAGTTTGGTTTATGGTAACTGGATTTGAGGGATTGTACCTGTAGCAGTGAAGGTCTGCTCTCCAGACTGGAGTTTGTTATACAGTGGGGTTTCCCAGAGCCCAGCACCAAAACCATTGCTTTTCTTCATCCACATTATTAATGTAGACTTCGGTGAACAAAGAGCAATTTAAAAATTTGTAGATGAGGGGAAACTTGAGTATTATCGTGAATTGTGAGGAGGCAATGATAGACTTCAAGAGGACATAGCCAGGCACGTGGAATGGGCAGACAGGTAAAAGTTAAATAAAATGCTAAGAAGTATGAAGTGGTTCATTTTGATTGGAGAAATAAGGTGGGTGAACATAACATAAAGGTACTATTTTAAAAGCAGGGTGCAAGAGCAAAAGAAGCTGACGGTATTTATGTACAAATGATTGGTTCAAGCTAAGGTACCCTGACAGGTAGCATGGACTTAATAGTGAGATGGAAAGCTGTGCTGTAACTAATATATGATTCTTAGATAAAATACTTCTCTTGATATTTTGCTAATAGCAGCTTCAGTCCATTCTGCATGGCTATTGAATTACAGGCATTGGTCCGCTCGGTACAGTAGAATTGATCTTTGGTCTCATTAGCAGATGTCAATCATGTTCATTCATTTTTACTGTGTAATTTTAACTGAAATGTCGCTGTTTCTTTCTATATTCACAGGATGTGGGCATTGCTGGCTGTTCACATTCCTAACTGGCATTATTTTTACACCACTACCATCCTTGGTGTGTAGGGACATCTGCAATGCTGTTAGAGAGCGAAATCTAGAATTTTGACCCAGCAACACTGAAGGAACTGTGATATAGTGTTTTGGACTAAGCCACACCCCCTCAAAATATGTCAAGGGGATAGCCTAGACCCCAACATTTTCTTATTTTAAAGCAAGTGTCAGGCATTTTGATTGGTCAAATTACCAGGCCTTTTTCTTACACTGTAGTTAAAATATGGGCAAAATAAAAAGAAAAGAATTGACTAAACTATAACTCTACCAAAATACTCAACAAAATAATAAGCTGCTTATTAGCTGTTCTAACATTGTAACATCCCATAAATACATATTTGACAAAGGCAAAATCAGATTGTCTCACATGCAATTCTAGCAACAGGAAGAGAATCCTAGCTTTTAGCTGTAACAGAGAGAGGAATAAGAGCTTCCACATCCAGCTTCAAGCCCCCTGCAACTGCTACTGAAATCTGAACTAAAATTCCTGGTTCTATGGGAGCATAATCCCACCCATTCATGCTGCTTCTACTGTTCTAACTATTTTTAAAATAAAGGCTTCACAAGCTGTTTACTTTATTGGCTTGAAGCTGACTGCTCATTAACTCTATCTCACCCTCTCATCATAGGAAAAGCCCACGAAAGAATAAACCTCGAAAAGCCATAATATCGTCGCAATAGTCATGTCAGGATGTGGATTGGGGGAGTACTTCTGTGTGAGGTGTTCTTACTCATCTTCTGCCTTTTTTCTACAAGGGGTAGAATTTGAGAGTTTGGAAAGTGGTGTCAAAGTTAGGATAAGAATATGGGATAGAGAAGTAAAAGATGTAGTAAAATGCATTCAGTAATGATTAAAGGAAGTAATGATTTAATAAGGCAATAAAATGCAAGCCAAGTGTAGGATTTTCTTTTCTAGAAGCACAGATTTGAAAAGAGAAGCTATGTTAAATGTGTATTTAAATATGAATAGACCAAACTTCTGTCCTAGTCTCTATCATTATAACAAGAATATAGAGGTACTGAACAGGATGCAAAAAAGGTTTCTTAGGATGATATCAGAACAGAGATATTACACTTAAAGTTGAACAGTTCTTTTCAGCAAAAAAAAGAAGGCTGAAGGGTGACCTGTTTAAGGCTATTAAGATTTTGAAAGGGTCTAATAGGGTAAAAACATAGAATATGTCTCCATTTGTAGGGAAATCTAAATCTTGGGATTGTAAATATAAGATGTAGCCTTAAAGTTCACTCAGGCTCATTGAGTTGGTATTGGCAACATGCATGTTGTAGCTATGCATGGTGATAATCGAAGCTCCAATTTCTTTCCATCCCATGGCTAACCAAGAATCTCCTCTGCCCTTATAGCTTGCCATTGGTATGTGTTGGAAGAATTTGTAGGCTGACACTCAATTTGCTTGGCTGCATCAAAACACATGTTCTTTGGGCCATCAAATTCTCACGTGGGACTCAAACTTGAAGCTTCTAGAATATAGAACAAAGAAGGGCAGCACCGTACAGGCCCTGCAGCCCTCAATGTTATGCTGGCCTTTTATCCTACTTTAAGATGTGACTAACCTACATATCCTTCTTTGTACTAACCTCTATGTGCCAATCCAAGAGTCGCTTAAATGTCCCTAATGCATCTGACTCTACTACCACTTCTGGCAGTGCATTCCATGCACCCACGAATCTCTGAGTAAAGAACCTATCTCTGACATCACCTCTAAACTTTCCTCCAATAACCTTAAAGTTATGCCTCCTCGTGATAGACATTTCCACCATGGGAAACAATCTCTGGCTATCCACTCTACCTATACCTCAACATCTTGTACACCTCTATCAAGCCACCTCTCATCCTTCTTTGCTCCAATGAGAAAAGCCTCAACCTTTCTTCATAAGACATGCCCTCCAGTCCAGGCAGCATCCTGGTAAATCTCTTCTGCACCCTCTCTAAAGCTTCTACATCTTTCCTGTAATGAGGCAACCAAAAATGAACACAATATTCCAAGTGTGGTCTAACCAGGACTGTATAGAGCTGCAGCATAACCTTGCGACTCTTAAATTCAATCCCACTGCTAATTAAAACCAACACACCATATGCCCTTCTTAACAACCCTATCAACCTGGGTGGCAACTTTGAGACATCTATGGACATGGACCCCAAGATCCCTCTGTTCCTCCACACTGCCAAGAACCCTGCATTCTGCATTCAAATTCAACCTGGAAAAGTGAATGACTTCACACTTTTCCAGGTTGAACTCCATCTACCACTTATCAGCACAGTTCTGCATTCTGTCAATGTCATTTGCAACCTACAAAGTCATATCCAGACTATCCACAACTTTGTGTCATCAGCCAACTTACTAACCCACCCTTCTACTTCCTCATCCTCATAAAAATCACAAAGAGCAGAGGTCATAGAACAAATCCCTGTGGAACATCACTGATCACCAAGCTCCAGGCTTTATACTTTCCAACTACCATCTTCTGGCTCAAAGCTAGAGACATTACCCACTGCATCATAAGACCACCACAATAAATAGATATAATCACAAATAAGTCCAATAGTGAAGTCGGGTAGGGAACAAAGAAACTCCTTTACCCAGACAGTGTTGAGAATGTGTTACTTGCTATCACAAGGAGTGCTTGAGGTGAATGGTATACATGAGCTTAACAGGGATGTAAGATAAATATAAGGGGAAATGGATTAATAGGAGACTCTAATAGGCTAGAGGCGCATGTGCTGCATAAACACTGGTTAAACAACGGGCTAACTAGCCATTTTTTGTGCTAGTAATTCTGTTGTTTTACATTTGAGACTGAGAGTTGACCTGTATGCTATTTGAGTCCACCACTATTGGCTAAACCAGTTTTTGCACTCACTTCCTCAGGCACTGGTGTCCCCAGAAGGGAATACTTGCTTTCAGTGTATTAACAGTTAGAAAATGTTCTTGAGTTAATGGAACACCTGCAGGATTCTGTACTCGAAATAATCTCCAGATATTGGAGCTCTGTCTACAGTCAGCAATGCCTTAAATAGTCTTTTTTCTGAAATATTGCACAAAATCAGAGCTGGATCCTTGGCATGATAGGATAAGTTATATGTAGTTGGAATTGTAGAGGCTTCTTGTGTTTAATTACAGTCTAATTTAACTTCTGTCATTATAATTTGTTCTCTGGATGGTGGGGATGTAAAGCACATTTCCAAGATTATCTCAGCTACTGCGTAGCCACTGGCATTTCACTTACCTGGTAAGATCATTAAACCATTGAATTAAAGCCATTGAATTCCAGTGTGTGATGGTTAGTGGTGGATCAGTGGCTGAGTCAGAAGTTTGTGGATTCAAGTTTAATTCTAGGGCTTTGAGCTCAAAATTGAGGCTGATAATCCTGTACAGTACTGATGCAGTGTTGATGGAATCCTGTGCTGCTGGATAAGCTTTTTCAGGTGTGACATTAAACTGAGGCTCCATCTGGGTGATATGACAGATTCCGGGGAGCATTTTGAAAAAGAGCTAGAGTTCTCACTGGTATCCTGGCTAATATTTATGCCTTGACCACTGTCAGTAAAACATATTATCTTGTCATTATCACATTGTTTTGTGGGAGCTTGATGTATGTGAATTAAATACTGTGAACCAAGGAGAAAACACTGCGTTTCAAAATGTAGCTGCAAAGAACTTTGGATGTTCTAAACTTGTGAAAGAAATTACATAAATGCTTGATTATTTTTATCTTACAATATTATGCCCAGGATTTTGCACATTTTTAAATAATTAATTCTTACAAATAAAATATCAAATTGTTTTCAACACTTCATCCTTGATTGGATTTTCTTCATGCCTTATAATTTTAAATGCTAGTTGCAAAATTTCACTTTCATAGACAAGAGAAATTAATTTAGTTTCAGTTATTCTAGAACAAATTTTGGCATGGTGGCTCAGTAGTTAGCACTGCTGCCTCATAGCATCAGGGACCTGGGTTCAATTCCAGCCTCGGGAGACTGCACATTCTCCCCGTGTCTGCGTGGGTTTCTTCTGGTTACCCTGGTTTCCTCCCACAGTCCTAAGATGTGCAGGTTAGGTAAATTGGCCATGCTAAATTGCCCGTAGTATTCAGGGATATGTAGGTTAGGTGCATTAGTCAGGAGTAAATATAGAATAATAGGGGAGGGGAATGGGCTTGGGATGCTCTTTGGAGGGTCGGTGTTGACTTGTTGGGCCGAAGGGCCTGTTTCCACACTGTAGGGATTCTATTCTATTCTAAAATTACTGGTAAAAAGATGAAGTACAATAAGTTTTTTAAAAAGGTTAAGAGAATAGAGACTGCTCAAAGGAATTACCTAGAGCAAGTACTACAGAAGTAGGTTGATAATTTGGCTCAGTCATATGAAAAATAGGTTTGTAGTTTTTTAAGTTGTTGTTTGCTCCCTGTTAATAGATATTCATTTGGTATTTAATAATATTCATGTAATGGGCATTAACAAGGAATTCATTTGTGTGCCAGTATATACAAGGGCACTTGAACTGTAATTGTTAGATTTGGAGATGCAAGCTTTTACGGTGAGCCTCCATATAAAACTTCCTTTAAGTGGGTAACAATTAAGATCTGGTCCTACTCTTTTTCACTTTACTACCTAGAGTGTAAACATGGTAACAGAGGATGGTTGTCTAAGATTGAAAGTTGGAAACTACAATTTCTTTTAATATCCAAAAATAAAGTCCTTGTAGAAAGTGGCACAAAGTGTAAATTACAGTATAAGGGTGTGATCACCATCTAATGGTTACAGTTGTGGTGACCAATTATCTCAGTCCTAGATCATCACTGCAATATTTCCTATGAGTAATCAACCTGTCCAGAGATGTTATTAATCACCTTTTGAATGCAAGAATCTGACCTAGAAGTAGGAACACTACCACTGCAACCATCAGTGGGAGGCTTCAACCATCTTCTTTTGTTGATGATTGCATATTCAGCACCATCAAGATTTCTCTGATTCTGAAACAAACTATAAGCAGTGGGATCTGGCTCAGGCTGATGTGTACCATGTGCACTTGTACTACACAAGTGCCAGGCAATGGCCATCTCCAACAAGAGAGAATCTAATTACCTTCCCCTGACATTCAACAGTATTGCTATCACTGGGTCCCTCACAATCCTCAGGGGACCATGGACCAGCCATATACATATTGTGGTGACAAGAGCAGGTGAAAGGCTGGGAATTCCGTGGCAAGTAACTTATTTTCTGACTTCCCAAAACTTGTTCACCATCTGCAAGGTGCAAGTCATGAGTGAGTTGGAATACTTTCTACTTACCTGGATGAGCATGGCTTCAATAGTTTAAGGGTTACTGTGTGATATGCAAATCAGAAACAATATTTTTCATTTCAAAAATGCACTTACGAATAAATCATTTATAAGTTTTAAAAAATACAACAAACTTTGTTTTAACTGGCACCTTGATAAACCGACAAAAATTATATACCCCATATACTGCAAAATTTCTTCTGTCCAGTTATTATAATTTTTTAATTTATTTATCTCAATGTAAATATACTTGTTCAATCAAATGTCCATATGAAATATCAACAGTTGATTCAATTTCAAGGCAATTTCTCCTCCAATACCGCAATTTAATACAATGTCGGAGTAGTCAGTTGAGTGTGTGAGTGAATAGGCTCTGCTGATGTTTTATTTAAGGTAAAGTTGCATTATTATTTTAGACGTTTATGCTGTAAATGAAATATAACAGTGATGTGTACACCCCCTGCATTATATTTGTATTACTTAATATGTTTTTTACATTGATTACGTGGACCACTTGATAATCCAGAATATTTGAACTAACAGTACACTCCGTGATCCCATAGAGACCGAATAACAAAAAGCTTGCTGTACAACATGGATCGTTCAGACTTTGAAGAATATACAGTATAAGTTTGACATTCCCCATTACAGCTTCAATGCAATTGCAACAATGAGTATTTTCTAATTATGAAAGAAAACTATTTATATTTCTATTAAGGCTACAAGGGTATCTCAAAACTTAATAGTTCCTCTTTATATTTTGGCAGAAAGACCTTAGACTGTGGTCTTTCTCTAAAGCGGGTAGGGGGCTGCTACTGCAAACTCTAATGCATACCTACATGTAGAGCATGCTATCCAAGATGGGCTTTGGGGAGAGAATCTGCGATTGGATCCAAGTGCTCCAAACAAACTTGTGCATCTTCCCTCAACAAGTTGTCCTTGACCGTAGAATGTGCCAAGCTACAACTCCTGGTTGAGGTCAACTTTTTGACCTGGAAGACCAACAAGTTTTGGGCAGACCAAACAGCACTTTCTTATGAGTTGATAGTCCTTCAAGCGTGTCAATGTTTATCTCTATTCATGTCCCGGACAACAGCCCATAGAGCAGAGAGTCCTGCGTCACCTCAACAAGAACCACTGTAGCTCTCTCTAGATCTTCTTTGCAAAAGGACATTCCAGAAGGAGATATGTGAGTGTCTCTTTACCGGCGTAATCACTTTGTGGGCAGCCTGCAGTGGTGCACAGAGACTGGGCATGCATGAAGGATCTGACGGATAGTGCCCTTCTCACCACCAGCCAAGCTATGTCTTGTTTGAAAGTTTTAGTGATGAAGCATCCTGTCAAATGACTTTGAACCATCTGACAGGATCAATCTCTTTCCACAGGATCTCGAGGGTCTCCAACACCTCCTGATAGACTGGTGGTCAAAGGTGTTTTCCTTTGCAAATTTTTCCGCAGGGGTGCATTCTGCAGCAATGATGCCATGCCCATCCTTTGCAACACTGGGAACACACAGAATCTCAGTATGTAGTGACATTTGGTGTTTGCATATGGAAGGTCTACTCACAACTTGATGAAATCATACACAAAGATGGACATCAGGATGAGGGCGGCATTGGGTACATCCTCTTTCCCGTACCTCCCCATCCAGAGCTTTGCACATGGTATCCCTGCAGACATGGTCCACCTTTGATCTCCAAATGAAGTGGAAGATAGCTCCGGATTTTGCTGAGGGAATGAGCCAGACCAGTGCCGCATGCAGTAACATCAGGAGTACCTCATACTTGATGATCAGGTTTTTACAGAAGTGGTGCTCCCATTAGC
Source organism: Chiloscyllium plagiosum (assembly GCF_037043375.1). Lineage (NCBI taxonomy): Eukaryota > Metazoa > Chordata > Chondrichthyes > Orectolobiformes > Hemiscylliidae > Chiloscyllium > Chiloscyllium plagiosum. The sequence continues at coordinate 23,970,663 of NW_028270171.1, forward strand.
TCAGTTTCTGCCTCACCTTGGCGATACACTTCTCCCAGGTTTTTGCCCACATCCCAGCCCTTCTGAGCTGTCTTCCCAGCATCTTCAGGTAATCTGGCCTGACGGTGAAGGGAATACAGGATTGGTCAGCCCAGTTCCCAAAGAACCTGGCCTATCTCTTACCTTGGAGAAAGTGAGGACTGCAGATGCTGGAGATCAGAGCTTAAAAATGTGTTGCTGGAAAAGCGCAGCAGGTCAGGCAGCATCAAAGGAACAGGAGAATCGACGTTTCAGGCATAAGCTGAAGAAGGGCTTATGCCCGAAACGTCGATTCTCCTATCTCTTACCTTGATTTGGTTCCCAAGGCTACCTCGGACTGGTCACAGTTGCTTGAGTCTGTTTGCTGACAGCAGATTGGAGCAGAAAGTAGTGGCATCATCCATTTACAGGAAGGTTTTGACTTGCATGCCTCTGCTGCTGGGGTCGTCACGCCTCTCAGGCTTATATCCTTCCTGAAGGACTTTGCAAAGGGTTCTATGCAAACAAGACAGGAGAAGGTGAGCAGATCTGATCAGGCAACTTTTTGATCACCGCCTATTGTTTGAGACTGCAGTACTGATATTTGTTTGGAACACTTGGATCCAATTGCGGATTCTCTTCCCAAAGCCTATCTTGGACAGCATGGTCCACATGTAATTATGCAATATCCTGCCAAAGGCCTTCTCCTGGTCTAAGCTGATAAGGCATGTGACCACCCCCTTGTCCGTCACGTAGACGATCATGTTCCTGAGGAGCGCAAGGCTGTCTGAGATCGACCTGCCCAGTACAGCAGAGTCCTTGAAAGTGGTGTCACAGTAGAAAGATAATGAAGGTGTTTAGCACACTTGTCTTCATTGCTCAGAATATTGAGTATAAGAGTTAGGATGTCATGTTGCAGCTGTACAGGACAATGGTGAGACCTCTTTTGGAATACTGCGTGTAATTCTGGTTGCTGTGATATATGAAAGATATAATTAAATTTCAAAGATTGCAGAAAAGATTTACCAGGATATTACAAGGACTAGAGAGTTTGAGTTTTCAGGAAAGACATTTTTTTCCTTGGAGGATAGGGGGTTGTGGGGTGACCTTACAGAGTTTGATAAAAATCATGAGAGGCATGGATAAAGTTCATTGCAAAGGTCTTTTCCATATGGTAGGGGAATCCAAAACTTGATGGCATAGGTTTAAGGCGAGAGGGGAATGATTTAAAAGGGACCTGAGGGATAACTTTTTCACACGGAGGGTGGTGTGTGTATGGAATGAGCTGCCAGAGGAAGTGGTGGACGCTGATACAATTACAACATTTAAAAGGCGTCTGGATGGGTATATGAATAGGAATGGTTTCGAGAGATGTGAACCAAATGCTGGCATATGGAAAAGTTTAGGGGAGAAAGTGAGGTCTGCAGATGCTGGAAATCAGAGCTGAAAATGTGTTGCTGGAAAAGCGCAGCAGGTCAGGCAACATCCAGGGAACAGGAGAATCGACATTTCGGGCATAAGCCCTTCTTCCGGAAAAGTTTAGTTTGGGAAACCTAATCGGTGTGGATGAGTTGGACCGAAGGGTCTGTTTCAATGTTGTATAATTCTATGACTCTCATGGGGACCATTAATGCCTGACAATGGTTTGTTTGTGGTAACAAAGCCTGGTGTGTGGGAGTTGTGTTAAGGACATGGGAAAAAGTGCTCAAGTCCTAAAATGGTTAAACTTTATATTGAGTCCAGAGGCTGCAGGGTTCCCAGACAGAAAAAAGAGGTGCTGTTCTTCCAGTTTCTGCTGAGCTTTGCTGTAGCACTGCAGCAAGCCCAAGGTAGAGATATTGAACAGAGAACATAATTGTGTGTTGAAGTAGCAGGCATCTGGAAGCTCTGGGTCATTTCTGTGGACAGAAGGTTGGTGTTTTGTGAAGTGGTTGCCCAGTCAGTGTTTTATCTCCCTAATGTATAGGACACCATATTGTGAGCAGTGAATACAGTAGATTAGATTCGGTGAAGTGCAGGTAAATTTCTGTTTCACCTGGAAGGTGTGCCTGGGTCTTTGGCTGGTAAGGAGGGAGGAGGTAAATAATGTTGCATCTGCTGTGATTGTAAGGAAAGAGGGTATGGGCCATGTTGGGAATTGAGGAGGGGTAGACCAAGATATCCCAGAAGGAAGGCTCCCTGTTAAATGCTGACAAGGGAGGGAAGTGAATATATGTCTGGTAGTAGCATCCCACTAGACGTGGCGGAAATAGCAGCTAATGATCCTTTGGATGTGGATGCTGGAGGAATGGTAGGTGGAAACAAGGGGGACTTTATTGCTGTTGTGTGGGGGAAGAGTGGGGGGGGTGAGGGCCAAAGTGCGGGTGATTGGTTGGACATGGTGGTGGAGAATTGTCAGTTGAGGAAAAAGGTAAACATTTTGGAGGCCCCCTTGTTGAATTTGACATCATCAGAACAGATGCAACAGAGACAGCGGTAATTGCAAGAATGGAATGGAGTCATTGCAGGAAGTAGGGTGTGAGGATATATATAGTCAAGGCAGCTGTGGGAGTTGGTGAGTTTGTAGTGGATATTGGTGGCCAGCATATCCTGAGAAATGGAAATTTTGAAGAAGGGAAGGAAGGAGTCAGAGATTGACCAGGTGAAGCTGAGAGTGTGGTGGAAATTGGAAGCAAAACAAATAAACTTTTCCTATTCTGGACAAGAGAGGGAAGCAGCACTGATGATGTCATCGATGTACCAGAGAAAGAGTTGTGGGTGGGGCCTGGAGTGGGATTGCATCAAGGAATGTCCTAGACAAAGACACAGACATAACTGAGGCCCATGTAGGTACCCAAGGCCACTCCTTTGACCTGAAGAAAGTGGAAGGAGTTAAAGGAAAAGTTGTTCATAGAATTCATACAGTGTGGAAGCAAGCCATATGGCCCATCGAGTCCACACTGACTCTCTGAACAGCATTCCACCCAAAACTCACCCCATTCCCCCTAGCCCTGAATTCTTCATGGCTAATCCACTTATCTTACACATCCCTGGACACCATGTACAATTTTGCACTGCCAATCCATCTAGCCTGCACATCGTTGGCCTTTGGGAGGAAGCCGGAGCACCTGGAGGAGACCCAAGCTGACACAGGGAGAATATGCAAACTCCACACAGACAGTCGCTGAAGGCTGGAATCGAACCCAAGTCCCTGGCGCTGTGAGATTACAGTACTAGCCAATTCAAAGTGAGGATGAGTTCAGCTAGCTAGTGGAGGGTGGTGGTGGATGGGAATGTTTTTTTTCCAGGAAGAAGTGGAGAGCCCTGAGACCATCCTGATAGGGATGGACATGTGAAGAGTTGCCTGGAACCCATGTACTGCAAATTATGAAACTGGTGCAAAGTGTCAGAAGAATCATGGATGTAGGTGGGAAGGAACTCGACAAGGGGAGAATAAAAAAGCAGAGTTGAGGTAGGAGGAGATGAATTCTATGGAGCAGGAGCAGGCAGAAACAATGTGTCTGCCTGGGCAGTGCTCTTGGTTGATTTTGAGAAGGCAGTAGAAACTAATTGTGTGGGGTTTGGGGATTGTGATCTTGGAGGTGGGGTGGGGAGATCACCAAATGAAATGAGAATAGTGATCATTATGAAAACTATACCCTGGTGGTCCATGATGGTGTCATGGTCTGGGGGAGTTAACAGGAGATATCTGGGAACTGACACTCAACCTCTGCAATGTAGAGGTCAATACGCTAGACATCAACAGCACCACCCTTGTTAGCAAGCTTGATTACAAAATCAGGGTTGGACCTGAGAGCACAGAGTGCAGTCTGTTCAGAGGGAGGTAGGTTGAAATGGGTGAGGGGATAGGGCAGAGAAATCGAGGTGACCAGTGTCACATCGACAGGTCTTGATGAACAGATGGTATGCAGCTAAAAAGCCCAAGGGAGGAGTCCAGGTGGAGTTGGAGTATTGGAGGTGAGGGAAAGGAGAGGACTCTTGCCCAAAGAAATGGGCATGGAGGCGAGGGTGACAGAAGAATATTTCAATGTCCTGTCAAACCAAAATTCATTAAGGTTGGAGTGAAGAGTGGTAAGACCTTTGCTGAGTACAGAACATGAAGCTTCAGAGAGCGGAAGGTCAAAAGGGATAGTAAGGAGGTTGGGAGAGGGACTGGAGTCAGAGGGAAGGGGAGGGAAAGAAGGTTCCAGGGAGCCTGAGTATCTCTATTTTTTTCCATCTTGTGCTCCTTAATGCCTGAAAGGAAAAGAAAATGTTTCTTGTTAGAATGACAATTAGATATCAAAGTTCTGAACCATAATTTGAACCAAAAAGTGTAATGCTCCAGCCATATTAATTAGTATATAACCATTTGTGTTTCCTATCTCTGTTTAGTCTTGAGTATCCTTGCCAGATCCCATTAGATAACAAATGTCATCTTCTCAAAGACAGTTAGGAATGGGTAATAAATGCTGCTGTAGCCAATATACCTACTTCTTGCGAATGAATATAAAAGAAAAAAAAATTAAGCATGATGTTGAGAACACCATTTGAAAGGTTCTATTTTAACATTACCTGCTGGTATGACATGAACATCATAGACTTTCAAGTATCCACTTCAAATCTTCTAGAGTGCTTTAAAGGTGTTGGTCTAGTAGTATTGTTGCTTGACTAATAATCCCGAGATCTAGTTAATGTTATGGGGATCAGGTTCAAATCCTGTAATGGCAGATTGTGGAATTTGATTTCAATTAAGAGCCTGATACTAATCATGGAACCGTTGCTGATTGTTGGAGGAAAGCTCCTTCTGTTTCATTAACGCCCCTATAGAAAGAAACTGCTATTGCTCTCTGTAGCAGTTTGGACAATCCTTAACAACCCTCTGGGCAATTAGGGATGGGCAGTAAATGGGCAGGTGATGGCCTAGTGATATTATCGCTCGGCTATTAATCCAGAAACCCAGAGTAATGTTCTGGGGACCTGGGTTCGAATCCCACCACAGCAGATGGTGGAATTTGAATGCAATAAAAAACATCTGGAATTAAGAGTCAACTGATGACCATGAACCCATTGTCAATTGTCGGAAAAGCCCATCTGGTTCACTAATGTCCTTTAGGGAAGCAAGTCTGCCAACCTTACCTGGTCTGGCCTACATGTGACTCCACAGTCACAGCAACTCTCAATTGACTCTCAACTGACCTCTGAAATGGCCTGGCAAGCTGGGAAGTCACAACAAAGGAATTAAAACCCATAGCAAGTGGACTGCAGCGATTCAAGAAGGCAGCTCACCACCACCTTCTCAAGGGAAGATGGGGTTGGGCTATCAATGCTGGCTAGCCAGGATGCCAAAGTCCCACAAACGAATAAAAAAAAGTTACTTTAGCCAGTAATACCCACAACCCAAAATGACTAAGATCTTAACATTTGTTGACCAATGAATAACATGCTGATACATGGATCCACTCAAGCTGAGCATGACTTGAGAGTGAGAGACATGTTCAGATGATTATAAGAGGTAATAGTTATGTAATGAGTAACCATAAGGCAATAGTAAGATGTAAGAGCAGAAGCAGGCCATTTGGTCCATTGTGTCGGCTTTGCCATTTAAGGAGATCATGGACGATTTGATTATTCTTCATCACAAATAAACTGTGATCCACTGAAGGCAAGATAAAAGCAGGAAGCAGTTCAGTTGATGTCAGATGAAGAATTGTGAGAGAGGGCCTGAGGAGGATTGAAATAAGAAATTTTCCACATACTCCACAAAGGGGTATGTCTAACTGGAACCCACAAGTAACCATCAACAAATCTCCTACTTGGAGAAAGTGAAACGTGTTACAGGATAAATTGCTCAAAGTGAAAATGAGGAGGGTGGTACTGTTCAGGCCTCCTCTCAAGAAAGAAGTGGAGAGCTCTCAGATCATGCGAATGGGGGGTGGATGTATAGAAGGATCTATATGTCTTTTAAAGGGGCAGTGGCTAGAGCTAGGAAATGAAATTTGTGGAACTGACATAAAGTATCAAAAAAATTATCAATGAAGGTAGGAAGAGAATGGACAAGAGGAGAAACAAGATAGCAAGAAATGTGTTCAGGAACAAGATGAAACAATATGTCAATCATGACAGCTCTTTGGGATGGAGGTGGAAGCAGGCTATGCAGTGTTAGTAATTATGGCGAGGGAATCTGTGGAAAGAAGATACCCAAAGAAGATGAAGTCACTGACAGTCCTGGAAACAATGGTTTGATGTTCAATAATGGGGTCAGGTTCCAGGAGAAGATAAGAAGTGTCTGAGAGCCATTGCAAGGTAGAGGTCAGTATGCAAGACCAAAATGTTTTTCAGTCAGTTCAATAACAAAGTCAGGGCAAGACTGTAAATATTGTGTTATAGATAAAGTAAAACTGAGAAAGTAGTTCAGAGGCCTCTGTTCACAGATTTCACTGAGATGTTCCTTTTCCTTCTCAGGTTTTGCTGTTCTTGAATCTCTCTTCTGTAGCTAATATTTAGCCTTTGGCCCATTGTGCCTGTATCGGTCATCAAACATCCATCCATTCTAATCCCATTTTCTAGCGTTTGGCCCATAGCGTTATATGCTATGCATTTCAAGTGTTCATCTAAATAGTTCTTGCATATCTTGAGGATTCTCGACAGTTACCACCCTTTCAGGCAGTGAGTTGCAGATACTCAACCCTCTGGACAAAATAAAATCCTCAAATCTCCTCTCAGCTTCAGCTTCCTGTTTCTTACCTATTAAAAATGTGCCCCCTGCCTCCGTAGCTACTGTGTCCTTACCCCTCAGAACTTTGTATACCTCAATCAGATACCACCACTACCACCACCACCCCCACCCCAATTCTTCCACCGTCAAACCTTCTCTTCTGTAAGGAAAATGACCCAATGAATCTCTTCTGTACTGTCTTATAGTATAGTGATCAGAACTGCACACAGTGCTCCATCTGTGGCCTAACTAACATTATACACTACTCCAATACAACCTCCATACTCTTGCCTTGACTAATAAAGGTAAGTATCCCACATGCCTCCTTAACCTTAAGATGGTGATGTTATGGGAGTATCATTCATAATCCATTGGACAACCACAGATGTTCTGGGAATACAGACATGGGAATATGTATGATAGTCTCAGTAATGGTGACCATTGAACTACTATTGATTGTTGGTAAAAAAAGCATTTGGTTCACTAAATGCCCTTTTCGAGAAGGAAATCTGCATAGTTGCCAAATTGCCTGGTGTGGCTGACGCATGACTTTAGATCCACTGGTTGACTTTAACTGCCCTCTGCAGTGGCCTAGTAAACCACTTAGCTCCAGGGCAATTAGGGTTGGATGACAAACTGCAGTGATGCTGAAGTGTGTGAAAGAATAAAAAACATATTTTTAGACGTCTACAGGATAGGAGTGAATATGGAGATAAGTCAAAAAACAATTAGGAAGGCAGAGACTATGAAATCAATTTATCAAGGAAGATAAAACAGAACAGCAAAATATTTTACAGGTACGGCAGTAAACAGAAGATTGTGATGAGAAAAAGGCCATTAAGTCATGAAAGAGAGATGTCAGAAGTATGAAACAACATTCCAATGTATATAAAGGAGTTAGAACAAGCAGATATTGAATGATGGGGTGAGTAACAAGTTGATTGCATTTAGAATTTTAAAAAAAGGCATGCATTGAACATGAATCAAGAGAAAGCCAGTTCAACCCCACTCTAGACCATCACTCCAGTAGGGCTTAAACTCCAATCCCTGGCATATGGGATTAGTGCTTTACCCATTAAGCCACTGAATATATAAGCTCTAAGAAGATAATATCCATGTTTCTAACAGACTGTATCTTGGTGTTTTACAATAATCTCAGAAATTATAGCAGAGACATATTAGTAGTTCATTAAAGAAGCCTGTTATGACAGGGAACTGGTTAATAGCTAAACTAATTCCAATATGTAAGAAGTGGGACGTATAATTACACACACATAATTCACAGTCACCTCAGTTTAAGAATAATCTGATTGTGAATCATTTCTCTTTGATATGGAGTTGATTATTTTCGCTAATATTTAATACAATCCTTTGATCACCAGTGTTTAATATGAATCTGACCATTAATCATTTGTGATTATTTAAATTTGGTTGTTATTCACTGGTGTTTAAAATGAATCTGATTGTTTATCATAAATTTAATATTGATATGAATATGGAGATGAATTTTAATCACTTGTGTTTAATTTGTGTCTGCCCATTATTCCAGTCCATGGACCAGCATCTTGACATGTTGAATGTTTCTGTACTCTGGTGAGCACTTGATTTATTTCATCACTAAAACCTAATCAACATTTGCCAAGATCATGTGGATACTAATAGGTCCCCTGGACATTTAACAAAGTCTGCGCATGTTTCTGACAGGGTGTGGTTGTTAAGTCCTGTGGTGACGTCTAATTGACAACCGGGACTAGGCTGGCCACTTGGGATTCCTTAGTTTATAACTGCATGAAGGTCACTGGCCACTTGTGTTAAGACAGAGGTGGATTTGGACAGTGGCATGTATGACTGAGCAGTCTCCTTCAGAGTACCCTCTTCTCACTCCACATGGATAGGGGCCTAGAGAAAGTGCCATAAAAATAAAATGTCCCATTTTCTCTTGGCTGGGGAATCTCAGCTACATGGTTAAAGAAAGAAAACTTCACAACTTGGAATATTAGAACATTCATAGCTAATCTCATCCTGAAAGAATTGTGTTACAAGCTTTCAAGGTTCCAAACACATTGTAGCCTTCATTGAGGCCAATCTACCAGGGGAAGGCAGCTGAAAGAACTAACACCACCTTCTGAACCACTTGTACACACAGTTGTGTTTTTATTTGTTCGCAGGGTGAGGATGTCATTTGCTGTATCAGCATCTAGTGTCCATCCCTAATTGCCCAAGAATCAACCACATTGTTTTGGGTCTGGTGTCATATGAAGGTAAGGCCAGTGGGTCTGGTGTCATATGAAGGTAAGGCCAGTAAGGACTCCAATTTCCTTTCCTAAAGGACATTAATCTTCAAGTGGGTTTTTACGACAATCGTTAAAGTTTCATGGTCACTATTACTGATTGTGGTTACATCATCGTCATTAGGGAAGTATATTCCAGATTTTTGTTGAATTCCAATTTCACCATCAGCTATTGTGAGATTAGACATGTCTCCAGAACATTAAACTGGGACTCTGGGTAAATAGAATACTGACATCTGGAATAGTGTTTTGGATGCATTGCTAGAACTCCCCAGCTGCATAAAAGGAAGACTCATGATACTGCATTCAAAGCTCAACCATCATTAATATTCCCAGCTATCCTTAGTAGGACGACATGACCAGCTATCCTTAGTAGCCACACATGCAGATGACAAGCAACATGAATTCGACTGGGACAACACTACCATTATAGGGCAAGCCAAACAAAGAACAGCCAGGGAATTCCTAGAAGCATGGCACTCATCCACAAACTCCATCAACAAACACATTGACCTGGACCCAATATACCGGCCACTACAGCGGACAGTTGAAACTGACAACCGGAAGCGGCAGGGACAGACCACTATAAATGCCGGAGGAAACACCACAGAAGCGCTTCACAGGAGGCTCCCAAACACTGAGGATGTCACCTAGACAGAGGACGAAACGTTTGCAACAAAAATTTCCAGCTCGGCGAACAGAACCACAACAACGAGCACCCGAGCTACAAATCTTCTCACAAACATTAATATTCCCAGCTCATCAGCATCCAAATCATGCCCTTGACACCAATGCAGACTTCAAGTAAAAGTTAAATTCTGACCTTGATGAAGTCTTTACTCCAACCCCAAGGGAGCAAAATATCATTGTTTCGAGGAGCTTTAAATGATGGGGTTGACTGTGACTCTGGAGAGAGCCACTGAGAAAAATGGGGTGGGAAAAGGCAATGCAAGCAGTACCCTTCTGCTGATAAGAGTGTGCTCAGTACTGCCTAATTATAACAAATACCCTCTTCTGCCAAAGGGACAAATTCAAATCCACATGAAAGCATTTTTGATCAGAGCTTTGGCACCTCCAAGACTATGTCATTATTCATGTCAAAATTCATAAGGTATCACTGTATCCAAAGAGATTATCTCTGAACAAATCACCAGCAAGTTTGAATGGAGATGCATATCCACCTAACACCATGGCATCCCAAAGTTCAAGAGGAAGAAGATGAATGTCTAAACAAGGCAGATCAGGAGAAATTGTTCTCACAAATAAAAGGATCAGGAATGAAATGGCACAGAAGTGAATATGATATGAGGAATGTTTTTACTGTGCAGTCTATGGTTCAGGTCTGCAATGCAAGTGTGGCGGAGCAGGTTCAATCGAGTCATTCAAGAGGGCAGTAGATGATTGGTCTTATTTATTATGAGTGCCAAGTGTCCATGCATGTGCAGGCACATAGATTTGCGGTGTCCTATCACTCAAGATGACAACACAGCAGCAGAAAGGATTCTCATCCGTGTTTTCTATGTGGAATTATTTTCTGGGCTGTGTGGCTTAAACAACATTTTTATGTAGACCGGTCCAGCTGCTCCCTCTGCTTGGCCATAAAGTCGCCTGTTGGGAATCTAACAAACAAGCAACTATCCACCATTAGCATTTGCACTGTACTGTACACTGCACTGCAAAAAATGGTAGCAAGGCAGCAGAGAGGAGGGAAGATCTGTCTCCGTCCAAGTCCCTTCACTCCTAGTCTCCGTGGCCCCTCACTCTCAGACTGTTCCCCAACCCGCCCTCCTTCAGTAGTCTTGAGTTGCTAAATCTATTTGAAGTCTATCATATTCATCACAGTGATAGTGACATACAGTATGATGGAGGTTATTCTCGATGTGAAGGTGGGACTTCAACTCCACAAGAACTGTGCAGTGGTCACTCTTCCTGATGCTGTCATCGACAGACGCACCTGTAGCTGCAGTTGGTAAGGATGAGGTCAAGTTGTTTTCCCTGACTTGCTGCTGCATACCCAGTCTAACAGCCATGTCTTTTAGGACCTGACCAGCTCGATCAGTAGTACTGCTGCTGAGCCATTCTTGCTGGTGGATATTCAAATCCCCCAACAGAGTACATTCTATGCACTTTCCGCCCTCAATGCCTCCTCCAAATGTTGCTCAACATGGAGGAATACAGATTCATCAACCAAGGGATGACGGTAGATGGTAGTCAGCAGGAGTCATAGAATACGGAAACAGACCCTTTGGTCCATGCCAACCAAGTTTCCCAAGCTAAACTAGTCCCACTTGCCTGTGTTTGGCCCATATGCCTCTAAACCTTTTCTATTCATGTACCTATCTAAATGTCTTTTAAATGTTGTAACTGTACTTGCATCTACCTTTTTCTCTGGCAGTTCATTCCACATACGAACCACCCTCTGTGTAAAAAAAAAGTTGCCCCGAGGTCTCTTTTAAACCTTTCTGTAATATTAAAAATATACCACCTGATTTTGAACTACCCTACCCTAGGAAAAAGACCTTTGCCATTCAGCTTATCTATGTCCCTGTTTAACCTGAAGCCATGGGACTTCAGAGGATCTGGAGTCAACGTTAAGGACTACCCAGGGCAATTCCTTGAATGTATATCCACCTGTGCTTAGTCTGACCTGCCAATGGGATAGTACATATCCAGGGATGATGATTATGGTGTGTGGGATATTATCTGTAAGGAATGATTCCATGCATATGACTATGTGAGGCTTTTGCTTGACTAGTCTTTGAGAAACTCTCTTAATTTGACACTGTCCCCCCGCTGTTAGTAAGGAGACTTTGTAGGGTTGACAGAATTTTATTTAACTGTTGTCTTTTCCAGTGCCTAGGCCAATGCAAGATGGTCTGACCTTTGTCACTTAGTGGTTGAGACTTTGAAGTGATTCATACAACTAGAACTAGATTGACATTCTCTACGCACATACACACACACACACACACACATCTGCAACAGGGAGTACCAAACAGTTTGGCTGCTGTCTTCATGATTGGGCAGCCTACTTCAGGATCCACTCTGCTCACCCCGCACAGTGAAGTGGCTTGAAAAACTGCTCTAAAACTACTCTTCTCTGTCACCAACCTGGAAAACTGTGTCGACTGGGCTCCTCGAACTGCAGTCGGAAAAACAAACTTAAACTCAATCTCAGAACATGGAATATATGAACTCTTGGGGATAATGAGCAAAACAATCTTACCAAATGAAGAATTGGCTTGTTGCCTTAAATCAACATTGATATTGCTGCTGTGCGGGACACTCAGAGCAGGCGAAGGCCAGCTGAGAGAAGTGTGTTGTGGTTATGCCTTCTTCTGGAAAGGAAAATCCAAGGATCAACCCAGGCCATATGGAATTGGATTTGCTATCAAGGATAAACTTGTCAACCAACTCAGGGCTTCCTATTGGTATGAATGATTGCCACAAACCAGCATGCAATAGTTGTGAGTGCCTGTAACTCCCATCCTTGATATCATAGATGAGTCCAAGGAAAGCTTTTACTCCACCCTGGACACAACATACACCTCCCTCAAGAGAATAAAATTAACATCGTTTGAGAATTTCAACACCAGGGATGGAAATGATGCCCAACTCTGGAAATGAACTATCAGAAAGGAAGGAGTCCGGAATTGCAACTCCAATGGGATTTTCTTGCTCACCAAATATGCAAAGCACCAGCTGGTTATTACCAACACACTCTTCTACCAAAAAGACAAGCTCTAGCTTAAAGCTTGACAGATGATCAATGTCATTGTTCAAACGTGAGACCAAAAGAATGCCCTCATTACTAAAGTGATGGCTTGTGCAGTTAATTGTTGGACAGGCCACCGGCTCATCACTCCTCAGTATCCATTGAATGCTGCAGTTGAAGTCGAAGAAATAGTTCAGAAAAAAAGCCCAAGTTGAGCAGCTTCGAGATCTGAGCAGACTAGTGAATGAACAACAATGTCTTCACCAAAATCTCAGAAGAATTCATATTATTGGAGTGGAGGAAATCTGGAAAGAGCTGAAGACCGCCATCATCTCATGCAAACCATACAAGGCCAGGAAACATTACTCCAATTGCTTTTAAATTAAACAAAGAAGTGTGGCTGCTGAAGATCTGAAACAAAAACAGAAATTGCTGGAGAAACTCAGCACGTCCGGCAGCATCTCAGGAGAGAAAGCAAAGTTAATATTTCAGGTCCAGTGATCCTTTTTCAGAACTACTTCATTTTGTTTATGGATGTTGAAGGTGGCAGGGTTGGGGGAGGGGGGGGGTGCGGGGGTGCGGGGTTGGTGCAGTAGTGAGCTTTTAGGTGGAGATGGAGCCCAGAAATTAAGATTAGAAGTTGTTTATCTTTCCTTGCCTGATTTGAATTGAATTCACTCACTCTGATTAATTCTTCTTCTCAGTCTATTCTTTTATATTTTTTTCTTTGAATGTGAAGTTATCTGCTTTGGTAGAGAAAACAAAGAAAAAGTCAAATATAATTTTTAATACATAAATGTATTCTGTACGTGATTCGTAGAAATTTAACATGGATGTGTAGCAAGCAATAATACGTTAGTTTGTGGTAAACGATTGGAGTATATTCAACGAGTAAAAAAGTCTTAGCAGAACTATAGAGTGCACCGGTGAAGTCACACATAAAATATTGTTCAGAGTTCTGCTCTCCTTACTTAAAGAAGGACATATTTGCCCTGGACAGAGTGCAACAAAGGTTTACTAGGCTATGTTAATTTTATATTAATCTGATTAGTTATAGGCAGATGGTGGCCATTAGCTGGACAATCACTTGTTCTTCTGTAAATAGGAACAGACTGAAAAGTGATTGCTGGATCAGGAGGGACTCACTTGTAACCTGTAACTATGTAAATAAATGCTGATAAGAATGTGTAAAGGTTAGCTCTAGTTATATCCTTCATGGTTGGGCTCTATAGACTAAGACACAGTATTGAGAATGGTTGTCTAAAGGTGAAGATTAGAAACTGTGAAGAAGAAAAGATAGGAATTGACAATTCCAGTGGCCATTGTGGAAATGGTAAAAGACAAGCACAAATTGCCAGGGGCAATCTTTCTCTCCATTGAACTGTAGGAGAATAAAGTGGACACGTAGATGCAGATTGCATACCCATCAAAGAGGAAACAGTGTCAGCCATTATCATTTCTGTTCTTAGCATTAAAATCAGATGTATATTATTTTGGAAGCTTACACTTAACGGTAAAGAAGTTTTAGGTTGTCTATTAAAATTTGTATGAAACTTACACAAAAGATGATTTATTAACTATTTTTGAAGTACGGTCAGATTTTGATTCTAGAATTTATGTAGAAATATCTTGGATTTTAATAAAAGATATAAAGAGTTGACAAAATTCAATTTGGAAATCCCCAGATCAGTACTGGTGTATAAATTGCTGGAATTCTAATGAAGTTTGATTTGATTTATGATTTAATTTAATTTATTATTGGCACATGTACCGAGATACAGCGAGAAGTATTGTTTTGCGTGCTAACCAGACAAATCATACCTTACATAAGTACATCAAGGTAATAAACCAGAATGCAGAACATAGTGTTACAGCTGCAGAGATGTTGCAGAGAAAGATCCAATCTAATATATGAGAAGTACATTCATAAGTCTGATAACCATGGGAAAGAAGCTGTTTTCAAATCTGTGGGCATGTGTTTTCAAACTTTTATATCTCCTGCCTGATAGAAGAATGTTGAAGAGAGTATAACTGGGGTGGGGGCCATCCTTGATTATGTTGGTTGCTTTCCTGATACAGTGGGATGTTTAGATGGAGTCGATGGTAGGACAATGCTCACACCCTGCTTCCTGTAAAGACTCTATTCCATTCTCCCAGTTCTTCTGTCTTCAGTTGCATCTATTCCGATATTGCCAACTTCAACAAGGGGGCCTTCTAAATCTTCAGCACCTTCCCCAACTAGGTATTCCCCAGCACCATTGTTGACAGGGCCCTCTGCCCCTCTCCCCCATTTTGGTTCCGATCCCTCTCCTGCATTTTGGCCCTCATCCCCTCCCTTCCTTTTCACATCAGCGATAATGACCCCCTTGTCCTCACCTACCATCCCACCAGCATTCACCAGCATTAGTCACCATTTCCACCACCTCCCATGGGATACCACTGCTAGATACATACTCCCCTCCCCTCTCGTCAGCCTTCTGCAGGGACCGTTCCCACTGGGGCACCCTGGTCTACTCGTCTTTCGCTCCCTACAGCAACCATAGCCTCCTGATATCTTCCCCTGCAACCACACAATATGTAAAGGCTGTCAGTTTACTTTCACTCTCCTCAGTATCCAAGGGCCCAAACACACCTTCCAGGTAAAGCAGCGCCTGCACTTCACTCAATCTAGACTTGAGCTTCTCCTTTGTCTTTACTCCAAACACGAGGCCTTGTTATCACATAGCCTGCTATTACACACAGCCCATTGTTAGCCATTGATAGTTCACAGTAATAGCTATTCATCCTCCTAGCCTAATCATTAACCATTCATTTGTCTGTCCAACTGTCCTTCTCTCTCTTTGGGCTCTATCTCCATTTATTGCTGACTCCTTAACCCCCACCCTATCTTCTGCATAAAAATCAACATTTTCCCAGCCACTGTCAGTTCTGAGAAAGGGCCACTGAGGGGACCTGAAATATTAACTTTGATTTCTCTGCACAGATGCTGCCAGACCTGCTGAGCTTTTCCAGCAATTTCTGTTTTTGTTTGTCAATGGAAGGAAGACTGGTTTTCATGATGGATAGGGCTATGTCCATAACTCTCTGTAATTTCTTATGATCTTGTGCAGAAGTTGCTATACCCAAGCTGTGACGCATCTGGATTGGATGCTTTCTATAATACATCTATAAAAATTGGTAAGCATCATGTGGACATGTTGAATTTCCTTTAGCCTTCGGAAGAAGTAAAGGTGTTGGTGTGCTTTCCTGACTGTAGCGTTGATGTGGATGGACCAGGTTAGATCATTGGTAACAAAGCCTGAAATGTTAAACTCTTCTTTGTCCATCGATCTTACCTGACCTGCTGAGCATTTTCAGCTGTTACTTGGATTATGTTGAGAGGGGTTTGGAGTCAGATGTATCAGAGCCTGGGCAGAAGGGAAATGTTGGTGAGTGTATATAGATAACTTTCCAGTAGGTGGGGTGTCTGTTTTCCATTTGGGGACCCTGTAGCCTTCAGGACCCGAGTCAAGTTCACTAATTTTAGAACCTGAACACCTCCTTCCATATCCTTTACCCAACCCCACTCCCCAGGCCCTGAAATGAAACAGAATAAAAATTAAAAGAACTGCAGATGGTGTAAATCAGAAACAAAAACAGAAGTTGCAGCATTTATGCGTTATTAGCATCTATGAATCAAAGTTAACATTTTGGGTCCAGTGACCCTTCCTCAGAACTGAGCTTTTCCAGCAACCTCTGTTTTTATTCCTGTCATGACACAGGCTGCTCCCTGATGAAGGGTTTTTTCCCGGAGTGTCGATATTTCTGCTCCACGGATGCTGCCTGACCTGCTATACTTTTCCAGCATACCTCTAATCTTGACTCTGATGTCCAGCATCACTTTTGCCAGGCTGCTTTCAGTACAGCCAACCTAGTTTCATCTATTAATGGTCATTCTCAGTGGCATGCTCTCATCCATCCTCCTTCTGTTTGTCATCCTCTATATCTCTGCCTATCTGTTCACTCCTTTCCTCCCAACCCTTTGCCTTCAGTATATATATCATCTTTTCCTAGCTCCTAGCAGTTCTGAAGAAGGGCCATTGGACTTGAAACATTAAGTGTGCTCTCTGTTCACCAGATGCGGCCAGACCTGCTGAGTTCCTCCAGCAATTTCTGTTTTTATTTCAGATTTCCAGTATCTGCAATTCTTTGCTTTATTTGATGATGGAATCATGTTGGTTCAGGGGCAGGGATAGGGTGGTTGTCAGTAGTCTGAGGGATGTAAAGAGTCAGGGGAATTGCATTTGTGAGGGGTGCGTGGTGAGTTGGGGTTTCGTTTTATAATTATGCAGGGGCAGATTTTTAATTCTCTGATGTTTTCTTTGTAACCTTAAAGTTACTTGTAGTGGAGCCCTCCAAATTCTTTGATTTTAATGGATTAGTTTGGCGGATTCCAGATGCAGGGGAGTTGACCATCAGAAACTTCCATTTCCTGGACAATTCCCATTGAGCCTCCTGTGTCTGGAATTCTGCAGGATTCCAACATAACTCCAGTCAATGCTGCTCCAGTGAATTGTTCCTATACCTGGGCCATTGTGATGAATAATACAGCCCTCAATTCATGAGTGAAGAATTCAGCTATTTCATAAAGAATTGGGGAATTCAACATTCTACACTATCTCCACACTGTCCCCAGTCAAACAGAAAATCAGAGAAAATCACCACAGGGATCATAAAGATATTGAACAAATCCAACACAGGCTTTTACGAGGCAAGTGTTGACTGCAGAACTATATCTACTAAAGATATCAAAAATATGTCCTGTGCCAAGAATAATACATACTTTATCAAACTACTCTTCCAATGGTGAGAAAACCTGCAGAATCCTGAAGTTGTGATGGGCGTGAGTGACAAAATCGACATGAAACAACACCAAGAAATTTCGATATGAAACAACACCAGAACTGAGGGTTGGAGAGCCAGTGAGAGTGCAAATATTCAAAGAGTCGGCCCATGTGACAACTTAGGACCTGCAGTTGTCACCTCGATCATGTGCAGTGAACATGAATGACCACGAATATCGTTGTAACTGCAGCCATCTATATACAACTAGAGGAGCTTTTACTTCACTGCAGGCAGCTGTTCAGGAAGATGCGATCTCTCGGCTTGAACAGACAACACAATGACCATTAGTCCCAGAGTCTTACCATTTCCCAACAACAGAGATAGATTAGCAGCAACAGTTGCTTTTGCAACTGCATTCACCGTAGGAGTACAGCTCCATCCCAAAAATGAGCAGTGGTGGAGGCTGGTACAGTTGCAACATTTAAGAGGCATTTGGATGGGTATATGAATAGGAAGGGTTTAGAGAGATATGGGCTGGGTGCTGGCAGGTGGGACTAGATTGGATTGGGATATCTAGTCGGCATGGACAGGTTGGACCGAAGGGTCTGTTTCCATGCTGTACATCTCTATGACTCTGTGAAAATGCACACATATACTTTAGATGATATTCATGATTAAAAGATTATTGATGGTATCTTATAGGTGCCCAAATAATGTGAGCTATTGTGAGTCATGCTGTGAGACGTCTGGCGAGGCCCATGGCAACATCAGGAACAACTTGCTGTAATGTTCTGGATGTCAATACAAGACAGTTGCCTATAAAGAGAGATTATTGCTTGGAAGAACCTAAATATCTGCATATCTCACCTCATTAATATGCAACTTCCAATACACTCACTGTGAGCGGACTAGATACCAAAATGGCATCTCGGTATGGAAGTCAGAGCGGGTACGAGGCAATTTCAACTCGTCATTTACTCTGAAGGACATCCAAGTGGATACTGGGGGCCAATATGTAAGGGCACATTCCATGCACTCCAGCTGCATGCATCCCATGTATATGAACATTGGCATTTGACATGTGTCAGTCTTTAAATCCTCATGGCTCATCTCTGATCCACTTACAGTATGCTTTTACATTCAATGCTCGAGGCACAATGACAACTAGCATTGTAAGGCTGCAGCAACGAAACTTTGCACTCTGGGACATGAGCCCAGTACAAGGACTGGACTAGACTGCATCTCCAGACTGTCTGCTTGTTCTCATTGTACACTCACTTTGAGCCTATTCTTGATGCTTACAACATCTCTGCATTGCGTTTCCTTGCCTTGCCTTATTGTACCTTGCCTCCCAGCCAGAGATATCAGGCTCACAGTATAGCTGTCTTGCCTTGCCATTTAGCGTAGACACAGAAAGCTTGTCATGGTTGTCAGCAGGCCGCAGTCAAGTCAAGGAAGATAGCTTTTGGTCAGGGTGTTCTGGCACAGTCAGTCAAGGGCAGCCTCTGATACTAGTTCAAGGGTCTGGACTTATTGAGACAGCTGCTCATGGAATTTAGGGTCAGGATCACTCTCATAAGGAGTGAGGAATCAAATGTCAAGCAACTGTCTATCAGTTTTGACTCTTTCAGATCTTTTATAAGCTCGTTTCCAACTGAAATGACTGAAAGGTAAGTACTAGGGAAAATGAAAGTGGCTGTTGCAGCTGTTAGTGCTAGTGCAGCTGGGGAGGAGTGCTGAACGAGTGAATAGGCAGTGTGGAAATCACACTGAGTTTGTGGTGTTAGGATTTGGGGTGGGTGAGGACAACTGAGGGAAGATGTTTCAAGCATTAGTGTGAATGGCAGAGCATGAGCATCAGTGAGAAGTGGTTATAGGAGCAGACAGAGTATAAGGCATCAGAAAAAAGATGCTAGCACACGCACACTGATGGTGTGGAGAAGGTCATAGACCTTCTTCCTACATAGCAGTGCATTGCTCCAGACGGCTGAGACAACACTGATCCAGGGTATGAAACTTGTACTGGGATGGCATGGTGTAGTGTCAAGTCTTGTTCTGCTGTCCTGGGGAAGAGAACATCCTGTATCTCCAACAACCTGACAAGCAAAGCCTTCAAGTCTTTATCTCTGCCATGTCCAGGGCAAGCGTCAGGAACCGTGTTGGAGAATTCCAAACTGACAGTGCTTGTCTGGATGCAAAATGGCCTTTTTAAAGTTGGAGCTGGCACCAGGGATGCCAGCCAATCCAGGCATGGCGAGTTGTTCTGGGAATAAGAAGTGGATAGAATTGGACAAGAGAGTGAATAGGTATTTACTGAGAAGAAATTTGTATGAAACTGTGAAAGGTCTTCCTGTGGCTCATGGCACAAAAGGTCCAAAAAGCTTAATAAAACTGACACTTAGCCAAAAGCAAATGAGATTCAACACTATTTATATAATGCAAGTGCAGACATTGACAAAAATGGAACTAACTAGAGTTAATGCATAGTTTTGCTGATGATTGAATAATATTTTGGGACTATGTTTATGAGTAAATTGAATAATTTTTAACTGCAAATGATAGTGTGTACAATTTGTTTTCTTGTGGAAAGGGGGATGTTTGGATAAATGCAACTGTATTAAGTCTAATGGCCTACCATAGGCACGTGACCCTCTGAAAGTGTCTTTGGGTACAGACTATGGCAGCCAATAAACGCATATCATTTGAAACATACACAAAGGAGGATGGCTGTGGTTGTTGAAGACCAATCTTCTCAGCACCAGGACAATGTAGGAGTCCCTCAGGGCAATGACCTAGGGTTAATCATCTTTAGCTGCTTCACCAATGCCCTTCTCTCCATTGTGTGGTCAGAAATGGGATGTTCATAGTGATTGTGGCATTCAGGACCATTGCAAATCCTCAGATACTGAAGCAGTCCAGAGCCTAATGCAGCACATGGACAACATTGAGGCTTTGACTGAAAAATTTCAAGTGACATTTGCACCAAATTTGTACTGCAGCAGTTTAAGAAAGCAGCTCATCAACACCTTTTCAACCGCAATTAGGGATGGGCAATAAATCCTAGGTGGCCATTTCCAATGAGAAGGAATTTAAATCTCCTTGCCCTTTGACATCCTGTAGACTACAATTGACCAGAAACTAAACTGGATCAGCCATAAAATTTAAAGATAACTTTGCATTCTCCCAGAGAATTGACTCTCATTAGAGAGAGATGACTGGTGATTGAGTTTTATCTGAGGGTTACCATGCTCTCTGTCAAGGGATAAGTTGAGAAGGTAGGACCTTTATGGTTATGTCAGCTGGTGTGGGAATTGAACCTGTGCTGTTGGTATTAACTCTGCATTGCACGTCACCTGTCCAGCTACCTGATCTAACTGACCTATATCCAATACAGTTACTGTGGAGGGTTGGAATCCTGTTGGAGTTAACTATCTTCCTGATTCATAAAGCCTGTCTATGTCTACAAGGCCCAAGTCAGAAATATAGTGGAGTACTATCTGCTTGCTTGGACAAGCTGGTTGGACTCATACCTGTCACAAAGAAAGATGGTTGTGGTTGTTTGCATTTCAGCTGCAAATCATGTCTGCAGGAGTTCCTGAAAGTAACGTCCTCGGCTGAACCATTTTCAGCTGCCTCATCAAAGACCTTCCTTCCATCATAAAGTGAGAAGTTGGGTGATTGGAAGATACGCCCTACAGTCCAAAGGACTCAACATTGAGTTCTTCAATTTCAAATAACCTCCCTCCACATCCCCCGACTCCCTTCCCAGTCCCTCCCGCTTCCTGCCACCATTCGGATTCAATTCTCTCATTGACCAACCGGTCATACCCTCTACCTGTCTTCACCAATCCCCACTTCACCACCCTGCCCCCACCTCCCCCTTTATCTGCAGCTTCCCCACACCCACTCCTAGTCCTGAAGGTGATGGAGGAGGTGTGGGCGCAGGTTTTACAGTTCCTAGCACTTTCCCCTGCCACTGCAGGAACTGTAAAACCTGCACCCACACCTCCTCCCTCACCTCTATCCAAGGCCCTAAAGGAGCCTTCCACATCCTTTATTTGTGGTTATTTGTGGGCGGCATGGTGGCACAGTGGTTAGCACTGCTGCCTCACACCGCCTGAGACCCGGGTTCAATTCCCGACTCAGGCGACTGACTGTGTGGAGTTTGCACGTTCTCCCCGTGTCTGCGTGGGTTTCCTCTGGGTGCTCCGGTTTCCTCCCACAGTCCAAAGACCTGCAGGTCAGGTGAATCGGCCATGCTAAATTGCCTGTAGTGTTAGGTAAGGGGTAAATGTAGGGGTATGGGTGGGTTGCGCTTCGGTGTGGACTTGTTGGGCCGAAGGGCCTGTTTCCACACTGTAATCTAATCTAATCTAATTATCATCCATCAAAGTTTTACTTGCACATCCACTAATATCATTTATTGTATCCGTTGCTCCCGATGCGGTCTCCTCTACATTGGGGAGACTGGGCGCCTCCTAGCAGAGCGCTTTAGGGAACATGTCTGGGACACCCGCACCAATCAACCACAACGCCCCGTGGCCCAACATTTCAACTTCCCCTCCCACTCTGCCGAGGACATGGAGGTCCTGGGCCTCCTTCACTGCCGCTCCCTCACCACCAGACGCCTGGAGGAAAAAACGCCTCATCTTCCGCCTCGGAACACTTCAACCCCAGGGCATCAATGTGGATTTCAACAGTTTCCTCATTTCCCCTTCCCCCACCTCACCCTAGTTCTAAACTTCCAGCTCAGCACTGTCCCCATGACTTGTCCGGACTTGTCCTACCTGCCTATCTCCTTTTCCACCTATTCACTCCACCCTCTCCTCCCTGACCTATCACCTTCATCCCCTCCCCCACTCACCCATTGTACTCTCTGCTATTTTCTCCCCACCCCCATCCTCCTCTAGCTTATCTCTCCACACTTCAGGCTCACTGCCTTTATTCCTGATGAAGGGCTTTTGCCCGAAACGTCGATTTCGAAGCTCCTTGGATGCTGCCTGAACTGCTGTGCTCTACCAGCACCACTAATCCAGAATCTGATTTCCAGCATCTGCAGTCATTGTTTTTACCCAGTTTTATTGCCTCCCCTGGGCACACCACATATAGGAGGAGAAAGTGAGGTCTGCAGATGCTGGAGATCAGAGCTGAAAATGTCAGATCAGAGATTCCTGAAGAAGGGCTTATGCCCAAAACGTCGATTCTCCTGTTCCCTGGATGCTGCCTGACCTGCTGCGCTTTTCCAGCAAAACATTTTCAGCACACCACATATAGCCAGGATATATGTACTCATGCCCAATTAGCACTTCTTCTGATTGCATTTTAGCAATCCAGCTGACGGTGTAGACCAACAGTTTGAATGTTGTCATTCTGGAGCAAAGTGGCATCCGTTATAATCCTTATATGATATCTGAACAAGTTTTAATACTTCTTCACCCCTCTCCACCTGTAGAGAGTTTTCCCAAGTCTATTTAATCTTTGCCCTTGTTCAGCCAAGCTCCTCTAAAAGTTTGCTTTTATTGATTTCTCCCTTTATCAGTCAGTTATGTGTATCGTTAATCCAAATGGAGGTCTGGGAGTGGATTTAATTGGGTATGAGGGTGTGTCAGGCCTCACAGATCTGACATTTGTTAACCCAAAAAAGGTTTTTGGGCGGGGGTCAGAAGCTGGTTGATGCATTGTCACCCGTACAGGTTTGCATGTTTAAAATGTAGAAGAGATGAAAAATAGCCAAAAGATGAAAATGATGATAGAAATCATCATACTGTTTGGTGCTGTACCCATGTACAAACTGGATGTACTGGTAGATTCGGGCTACAGTGGTAGCAGAGGTTTATAACAATACTCTTCTATGACCAGATGGATTAGTGGACCACTAGGATTGATCTAATGGAATATGTGTATATATGAGTGTGTGTGAGAGAGAGAGAGACAGAACTCAGTCTCTGCCTAGGTGGATGGGATCTGGTTGCCGGGCGCTTGCTCTTTTATCATGTCTTGTTGGAAATGTCCGAATTACTGTCTTTGTAAAGGGGTTGTCCTTGTCCCTGAGCCACAGCCCTGCATAGGACATTTTCTTGAGTGGACTCTCTCTAACCATACATTTTCTTCAGGGCTGCTACACACTAAAGCCTGTTTCTTCTGGTTGGTATTGGTGGAGCCAGCTGTGGTTCAGTTCCTGAGGTTGAGGCCTCAGGAGGTATAGTGTCCGGGGTTGGTCCAGGATTGGTAACTGAGGCTGGTCCTGGATTGTGATCAGGAATTTGGATTATGTCTGGATCAGTGATTGCTCTGGAATCTGGATCAGGAGTCTGGTTAGGGTCTGCTTATCCCAGCTCTCCTGGAAACACATGGAGTTGGTGGCCCTTGCTTTGACATCCATCGGCCTTGAACTGATAAACATGGTACCAGTCAGTTTTTCCTATATCAAGCAAAATTCTATACGTGGACAGGCTGGCCTTGTCTGCCACTCAATATCTGGGACACAGGAATATTCCTGGCTGGAAAATTCCTAACATCATCAGATACCCTACCCTGTACAGTACTCTACAAGGTTCACCTTGCCATCAGAGTATGCCTTGCTCTGCTTTTAGTCGCCATTCTGATGGTTGCTGCTTTGCATGCAGCCTGACATTTTCTAATAGTATTTTCAGTTTTAGTTAGAGAAGTGGAATGAACCTGGGGGCTTGTGGGGCTAGAGCAGATGACAGTGATGGGGTAGGGGATGCAGAGTCATGGAAGAATCTGAAAATAAACTTGGGAATTTTAAAAGCGTAGTGTTATTGCTGCATGAGTTAAGATAGGCAGGGGTGATAGTGAAGAAGACTTCACAGAATTGTTACAGTGCAGTAGGCTGTTTGGTCTATCGTACCTTACTTGATCTGAGTTAGGTCAAAGGCAATAGCATTTTGGATTAAATCAATTTCACAGCAGGTGATAGGCAGGACACTGGCCAGAAGAGCATCAGAATAAGTGACTTTGTGAATATAGTACAGGAAGCTGAGGATGAGACCAGGTTGTCCAAATATTCAAGTACTGAGCAAATTCACTGAGCAGATCACAGTACAGTTGCTTCTATTCAGTTTCTTTTCATGTTGCTGTCTAGGACTGTGATTGAAATAGCAACAATTATCTACAATAAAAACAGAAAATGCTGGCACCATTCAGCATATTATACATTGTCTGTGCAGAGAAACAGAGGCCTCTGTACATTGGTTTAAAGTAAATTTCATAATTCTATTTTTCTACTTGTTGACCAAGATAGTGCCATTCTTCCATTGCCTTTGGGCATTGAATGAAGGTCCAGTGTATCTCTCTCAATTAGGCATAGTACCATCCCATAGAACTATTCAAGAACAGTGCAGTTATCTCTAATGCCACATTCAATAACAGTCTACAACTAAAATACTGAGTAATTGGTCATTAGCACAGCACTTGTGGTATTTTATTGTGTGCAAATTTGTTGCCCAGCTTTCTACCTTACAGCAGCACAAGTTAGAGCTTCATTCAACATTGGCTGTAAAGTGCTAGGACATATTCTGAGCCCATGAAAGGTTCTTTGTATTTGCAAGTTTTTCCTTTTTTCTGCAGTTTTGGTCTCCATTTAATAAAGGTTATACTTGTAACTGAGGTGATGCCACAAGGTTGGTTCCTGAGACGAGAAGTCCTATGATGAGAGGCTATGTGATTTGGCCATATGCTCTAGAATACAATATAGAGTGTGAAGAGTTGAACTTGTTTGGTCTTTTTTATGTCCCTGAAGTGATGAGATTCTGAATTGTTTATATCTGTCAGCCAATGCTCCATAATTGGCCCAAGTTAACAATCCTGATCAAGGATCTCAGTTAAGAAGATCCACCTGGTGCCAATCACTACAGTGGCCATCACATTCTGAGGTGGGGCTTGATCTGGACATTTTGGCTCAAAAGTAGGGACAGTACTACTGTGTCAGAGAGCCCCTCACTCCCACTTTAGATGTTTTTAATCAACCTTTTTAGGCATGTTCTGACATACTTCTAGAGCAGTATGGACTTTAACCCACTGTGTCACTAGAGCCCTCTCATTCCCACTTTATATTTACCCAGTCAACTAATTAATCAATAAAACCCATCCACTTGCTTAACCACTTTTAAATAAAAACATTTAAAGATTAACAACCCTTGAATAACCAAATGAAAATAAAACTTATGCTTTTCACATTCTATATCCTACCTTATAATATAATAATCAGTAACAAAAATGACCCCTCACTTTATTTTTCATTTTTTAATACTTCCTCATACCACCAGGCCTCCCTTTTTAAGGATCTGTAATAACGTCTTGCAATAAGCAACAGTGTTATGATAAACAGCCTGATAACAAATGACTTCCACCAACCCACTTTATTTTGGCAGTTTCTTTTCTGTCTAACATTTATGTTATGATGGCAAGGTTAACACTCAATATTTGTCAAAAGTATATTGTCTCAAAGAGAATGCTTATCCAAATAACATTCTAGAGGACAAATATTGCCTTTTGAATAGCATTTAATTTAGAATATTGGCTAAGTACATCCTTATATCTCTAGTTTCTACTTGTGCCAATGTTTCAACAGCTGGCTTACTTTTAACTACTCATCTTAATTTATTGCCTCATCAGGCCAATAGAACATTTATGATTCTTTCCTATGAAGAATATAATAATCTTTGCTGTATGTGACTAGTTGTTCAGAAGATTGGCATGTGATCAGTTAAAAAGGCATAGTTGCGTACTTCTAGCTGGAAAATCAAGTGTGCATTTTCTGAATTTTAATTTCTTTCATGTTTTCTTTGCTCCCGAGACTTTCTCAACAGTAGTATGATGAGCCATGCTACTCTGTTCATAACTGGCATTGGGTCTTGTCTGAGTGCATCATCAGGTTAACTTTCCAATCAAACAAGCCATGACTTCTTGAAGGCAAAATCATCTTTCTGTGAGGACCTGGCCCGATTTATCAGGATGCAGTGAACACTCCCAAGAATGACTGACTGTTCCGAAGTTGATCCTGACTTATTCTGCTTACTATCTAACTCTGCTCATTAAACGTACCCAAAGCCTCACCTCAAATCTTAAATTTACTTTTTGTTTTATCTTTCCCACAATGCTCAAATTCCATACAACCTCCCCACATAAAATCATTGACATACGCATAAAGATGTCTTCTAGCTTCTCTTTGTGATACCAGTAGAACATTACTGGGTCTATTTTAAGCTGAATGCAGCCTACTTCCAAAAGGAATTTGAGGAATACCAAATGCTTGCTGCATCATTCAACTCATAGAGTCATAGAGGAGTACAGCATGGAAACAGACCCTTCGGTCCAACCTGTCCATGCCAACCAGATATCCCAACCCAATCTAATCCCACCTGCCTGCACCCGGCCCATATCCCTCCAAACCCTTCCTATTCATATATTCATCCAAATGCCTCTTAAATGTTGCAATTATACCTGCCTCCACCACATCCTCTGGCAGCTCATTCCATACATGTACCACCCTCTGCGTGAAAACGTTGCCCCTTAGGTCTCTTTTATATCTTGCCCCTCTCAACCTAAACCTTACCCTCTAGTTCTGGACTCCCCGACCCCAGGGAAAAGACTTTGTCTATTTATCCTATCCATGCCCCTCATAATTTTGTAAACCTCTATAAGGTCACCCCTCAGCCTCCAACGCTCCAGGGAAAACAGCCCCAGCCACCCTCTCCCATAGCTCAGATCCTCTAACCCTGGCAACATCCTTGTAAATCTTTTCTGAACCCTTTCAAGTTTCACAACGTCTTTCTGATGGGAAGGAGACCAGAATTGCAATATTCCAACAGTGGCCTAACCAATGTCCTGTACAGCCGTAACATGACCTCCCAACTCCTATATTCAATACTCTGACCAATAAAGGAAAGCATACTAAACGCCTTCTTCACTATCCTATCTACCTGTGACTCCACTTTCAAGGAGCTATGAACCTGCACTCCAAGGTCTCTTTGTTCAGCAACACTCCCTAGGACCTTACCATTAAGTGTATAAGTCCTGCTAAGATTTGCTTTCCCAAAATGCAGCACCTCACATTTATCTGAATTAAACTAATGAATACATTTGTATAATTTCCATAGCTTCCCATCCAAATCACTTTCTTTAGGTGGTTTCAAAAGCAAATCCTCTTGAAATTTTTCAGCTTGCAGCAATGCAAGATGGGGTGGCATGGTGGTTAGCACTGCTGCCTCGCAGCACCAGGGTCCCAGGTTTGATTCCAGTCTCAGGTGACTGTCTGTGTGGAGTTTGCACATTCTGCCTGGGTTTGCTCCAGTTTCCTCCCACCGTCCAAAGATGTGCAGGTTAGGTGAATTGGCCATGCTAAATTGCCCACTGCCAGAGGATGTGGTGGAGGCTGGTATAATTGCCTCTAATGTTAGGTGCATTAGTCAGAAAGAAATGGGTCTGGGTGGGTTACTCTTCGGAGGGTCAGTGTGGACTTGTTGGGCCAAAGGGCCTGTTTCCAAACTGTAGGGAATCTAATCTAATGCAGCTTCTAAAATGATGGACTTATCATAGAATCCCTACAGTGTGGAAACAGGCTGTATGGCCCAACAAGTCCACACTGACCCTCCGAAGAGTAACCAACCCAGACCCAATCCCTATTACTCTACTTTACTTTTCCTTTTAAACCCCTGACTAATGCACCTAACCTACACATCCTTGAACACAATGGACAATTTAACATGGCCAATTCACCTACCTGCATAACCTTTGAATTGTGGGAGGAAACTGGAGCACCTGGTGGAAACTCACACGGACACAGGGCGAATGTGTAAACTCCACACAGACAGTCACCTGAGTCTGAAATCAAACCCAGATCCCTGGCGCTGTGAGGCAGCAGTGCTAACCACTGAGCCACTATGCCGCCCTTTGGGAGTATGTTGTTAAAAGAGCTTAAAAAAAATCTTTTCCTGCAGTTGGAGAATCCACTCTGATATCTTGATCACCAAGTTTCACTTACAAACCCTGAGCTACTAATCTGGTTTTCGCTTTATATATCCCACCTGGAGAATATCCCACCAGGATTATTGGTTCTGCTGTGTTTGAGTTGGGAGCCATTCATGATCTGTACAGGATACCTATACACCCCTATGTTCTTCCAACTTAGGAAATAGCAGTGGATCTAACTCTGTATTTTCCCATATCTGTTGTCAAAGTGAGCCACTGCAATAACATTAAGCAAGACAAAGGACCAAATATCAATAAACACACTCCATTTTAACAAAGGCCCCATGTCGTTTCCAAGTAACAGCCAAGCTAATGTATTTGATAATCACTGATTATTGAGGGAGTCTGTATTTTTCGCACACTGTGATAACAGATCATGTTACTTTGCATGTAAATCTTGATGCAAACAATATGCAGTGGTAAAATGAATCCTTCCACTTCCTTATTTAACGAACCAATGAACTATTCTAGATCGATGAAGAAATTAGTGTGCTGCCCATTTCGAAAAACCTGCTCCATTCAATGTCTGTATCATTGGTTCTAACTGACAAAATATGATCAATGTCCAACCAGCGCTCGCTCGTGCTCTCTCTCTCTCTCTCTCTCCCTTCCCTCCCCCCCCCCCCCCGACCCCAACTCTGGCCATGTTCTCTTTATTATTCTTTCGATCAATAAGTGGGAACTTATACTGCATGTCCATATTACAGCAGTGACTAAATTTCAGAAGCAATTCATTTTGAGAGATTTTATTTCATGACAAGTTGCCATACAATGACATAACAATAAAAGGAGGAGCCTACTCAGCTCTTCAAATATGTTCTGCTATTCAATTCGAGCATGGCAGATCTGATCTGAATTCCACCTATCTGCCTTTGAATCCGTAATCCTTAATATCACTGCTTTCTGTTATAATTCTGAACAGTCCAGCTGTAACAGAAAAAGTTATGTCCCTGGATTCTCCCATGAGAGAGAATAATTCCTCTTCATTATATCCTTTCATCATCACTTTCTCATCTGCATTCAAGGTAGCACGAATGTATGCAGCCTGTCTTAATCATTTAACCCTTTTAACTTTGTTAACATTCTCGTGAATCTGAAGTAAACTTGCTCAAAGGCCAGTTTTACCCTCATGGCGATGAGGTGTCCAGAACAGAGTTTGGTGTTCCAGGTGCAGGTTAACTAGGGCTCTGTACAGTTATGACTTTGAATTCAAACCTTTTTGCACTAAAGGCAAACAATCTTTCTTAAGTGGTCCAGTGATTTGTGTATTGTTAGGAAAAGGCTAATTTTGTTGAAGCTTGTCATTTTATATTCATCAGGACAATTTGCAAGAATATCACAGTGAAGGGAATAGTGTGATTTGGACAAGTTCAATGTGAAGGTAAGTGCATGGCAGTTGAAGTATAATGTGGATAAATGTGAGGTTATCCACTTTGGTAGCAAAACAGGAATGCAGACTACTATTACAATAGTACTAGATTAAGAAAGGGGGAGGTGCAACAAGACCAAGATGCCCTTGTACACCAGTTGCTGAAGGTATGCATACAGATGCAGCAGAAAACAAAGAAGCCAAATGGTATGTTGACCTTCACAGTGAGAAAATTTGAGTGCAGGAACGGGAAAGTATCATTCCAGTTGTAGAGGACCTTAGTGAAACCATATCTGGAGTATTGTGTCCATCCCACCTAAGGAAGGATGTTCTGGCTATGGAAGCAGTAATGAAGGCTGACCAAACTGATTCCTGGGATGATGTTGTCACAAAGCTGGTCCTGTATTTGTAAAAGCTGTCCTTTTCTCAAGGATACTGTGTCCTTTAGTTTTTTCAGAGGGGTCGTAAACCAGGTCAGGCTCTGATCAGACTGGTTTAATACAGAGATTAAAGGGTATTGAGAGGCCTTTTTGTTTATATGTAAACAGATGAGACTTCAGGCCAAAGTGGTCATGTTTTAGAAGTGATCTGTATAATGAAAGGGGAGTGGTCAGCTCTCTAGCTGAGCAGTTCAGTTCCGTCCAGAACTAGTTGGGAGTTCAACAGTGAGCTGTGTGGAAACTCTCTCTCTCTCTCTGTCTTTTTGCCCTTCTATTTTCAACATGTAAGTATCTGTTCCATTTTTTAACTGTGTTTTAAGGGGGTTTGATAATTGGGACTGTTTTGTATATTCAGAACAGTATAATAAGTCTAGTTTGGATAGACTGAGTTCTGTAGGGTTTCTTTATTCTGTTCTTTTTGTTTCATTGTGTGATTTTGTGAATAAATTTCTGTCTGTTTTAAAACCTAGTAGTCAACCTAGCTAGCTTACTCCGGGTAATTCTCACTGTACACTTACCAAAGCAAATTGCAAAGTTATGGTCTGGGTTGCCTGCTCAAGAGTGTTTTGAGTGGTCTGGCCTAGTCCATAATAGTTTGGGGGCTCTTTTGCGAGTGGAAGGTACTAGTGTCTTTATTTTGGGTGATGATTTGGTTGGATAGACAAAGCTTGGGATAGTAATGGCTCTTACAGTCACCAAAAGTTTTCTGGATATGGATGTGGTGACTTTGGAAGTTTTGCAAAAGGTAAATAGGACCAAGTTGCAGGAATTAGCATACAAGCTGGAATTGGAACTGCCTACTTCAGTGAGGAAAGGAGAGGTAATTACAGCAGTAGCTCAGCATTCAAACTTGCTAGAGAAACCATCAGAACCTTTAGAGATGGCAAGAATTCAATTGCAAATGAAGCAGCTCGAGTTAGAGGCGAGAGGTTAGAGGTTTCCAGCAGAAATGAAGCAGTTTGAGTTACGAATGAAAGCAGATGAGAGGGAAAAAGAGAGCAGAGAAAGAAAAAGAGAGAGCTTTTGAACTTTGACACTTAAAAAGGAAAGTCAGCTTTAAAACCTGAGAGTAGGCTTAGTGAGGAAGAGATTAAGGATGAGCATGCCCCTGGTAGTCAGAAGCCTAGTGAGAAACTGTTTAAGTATGTTCAAGCATTGCCTAAATTTGATGAGAAGAATGTGGAAGCCTTTTTCATCTCATTTGAAAAGATGGTTAAACAAATGCAGTGGCCAGTGGCAATGTGGGTTTTGTTGATCCAAACGCAACAAGTAGGTAGGGCTAGAGAGATATTCGCATCCCTATCAGAGGAAGTATCTGGGGAGTATGAGGAGGTGAAAAAAGCCATTTTAAGTGCATATGAGCTTGTGCCAGAAGCCTATAGGCATCATTTCAGGAATCTAAGCAGGGACCCTGGTCAAACCTACATTGAGTTTGAAAGGATCAAACAGAGTAATTTTGATAGATGGATATGAGCTTTGAAAACTGAGCAAACCTATGATGGCCTTAGAGAGTTAATTATTTTGAAGGAATTCAAAACTTCACTGCCTGAAGTAGTGCGAGCTCATGTGAATGAGCAGAGAGTTAAAACAGCAAGGTTAACAACTGAAGTAGCTGATGATTATGAGCTGGTTCATAAAACTTGGTTTGGCTTCCAGAATCAATTTCAGTCCACAAGGCTTAGAAATTGTGTAAAAGGGAAATCCTTAGTGGAAAGGGAAAGGTAGATCTCAGTGAAGCTCAGAAGGAGAACTTACCACAGGGTAAAAAAGAAACCCTGGTGGGGGCAAAGGAGTTAAAAAGCTGCAGTGTTTTCATTGTAGTAAGGTGGGCCACATGAAATCACAGAGTTGGTGGGCTAGGAGAAAGCCAGATGTAGGAAAACCAGACAAGCCTGGGAGTTTTTTGGACTAGTAACAAAAAGCACAAGGGAAGTTAGACAACTGCCTCAGTGTGCAAGATGATCAGATGTTGATTAAGGAGGAAGTGCCAGATCTGCTTAAAAAAAATACATGCAAGGGTAAAGTTTGCTCACATAGGCCAGGAGCAGTAGGTAAGAAGGTTACAATATTAAGGGACACTGGATCCTCTCAGTCTGTAATGCTAAAGGAGATATTTACTCCTTAGGGACTATTGCCAGAAAAGGGACTGTAACAGGAATTCATGGTGAGACAAAATGTGGTCAATTATGTAAAGTGAGGCTAGAGAGTCCAGAGAAGACTGGAGAATTTATGGTAGGAGTACTGGACAAACTCTCAGCTCTAGGAATACAACTTGTTCTTGCAAATGATATAGCTGATTCACCAGTAGGCGTGCTGCCGACTCTAGTTGAAAAGCCAGTTGAAATGCAAGCAACTGAAGAAATAAAGGATCTTTATTCAGAGATTTTCACCGATTGTGTGGTCACAGAATCACAGAGGCACAAGTTGAAGCAAGAGAGATCAAAAAGCACAGGTAAAGAAGCTGACATAGCTTTATCCAAGACTTTTTTTGATCAGATAAGTAGCATAGAGCAGGAGCAAATAGGCAAACATGCAAGTATCTTTAGTTCTACTAACCTGATTGAGTTACAGCAGAAAGATGAGAACTTAAAACAGTTATATCAAAAGGCATATACAGAGAAGGAGAGTGAATGCCTCCACATTCAAGCAGATGATAAATGGGTAGAATTCATCAGATTGTTTTGGCAGTAGGGTATAGAAAGGAGGTGCTGCGAGTGTCGCATGAGCTACCACTTGGAGGTCATTTAGGGGTAAGGAAAGCACAGGCTAAAATACAAATACATTTTTACTAGCCTGGACTACGTAAGGATGTAGTTTAATTTTGCCGGATGTGTCTTACATGTCAACTAATCGGAAAACGACAGGCAGTAATAAAACCTATATCTTTAATACCTATTCCAGCACTTGAGGAACCTTTCAGATGAGTCTTGATTGTGTAGGATCTCTATCTCAAACAAAAACTGGGAATAAGAATTTATTAACAATAATGGATGTGCAGACTAGATTTCCAGAGGCAGTCCCATTATACAGCATCACAGCTAAAGGGGTTGTAGAAGAATTACTTACATTTTTTACTAGATACAGACTATCAATAGAGATCCAGTCAGATCAAGGATCAAACTTCACATCCAAACTATTCAAGGAGGTTATGGATAACTTGGGAATAAAGCAATTCAAATGTACTGTGTACCATCCAGAATCGCAGGGAGCGCCAGAGAGATGGCATCAAACACTAAAGACCATGTTGCAGGCTTATGGTCAGGATTATCCAGATGATTGGGATAAGGGAGTTCAGTTTGTACTTTTTGGGATCAGAAATGCACCAAATGAATCGACCGAATTCAGTCCATTTGAATTAATTTTTGGGCATGAAGTAAGAGGACCATTAAAATTGATTAAGCAGAAATTAATAAGTCAGAATTCAAAGCCCACCCATTTGAACTATGTGTCAAGTTTTAGAGAACGATTAAATAGAGCTGGACAGTTTGCTAGACAGCATTTAAAAGTATCACAGCATACAATGAAACAGGAAGCAGATAAGAAATCACAAATTTGCAATTTTACAATTGGGGATAAGTTATTGGTATTACTTCCAGTAACAGGTGAGACTTTAAAAGCAAGGTTTAGTGGACCATATCAAATCGAGAGGAAATTGAGTGAGGTGAACTACGTGATGAGGACTTTAGACAGGAAGAAATCTCAGAGTGTGTCATGTGAATGCTCAAAAGGCATTTTGGTAGGGAAGGAAAGCAAGAGAAGATGTTTACAATTACAGCACAGAAGGAGGAGCCAAGTTCAGAGGACTCTGAGTTGGACATTCCTCAAATCAAATTGGACAATGAGGAAGTTGTCAAAAATTGGGATAAATTATTGAGTTACCTTCCACAAAAAATTGAAATGACCTGGAAGAGTAATTACTATCACATGGGGAGATATGTAGAAATAAACTGGGAATTACTAACCTAATTGTGCATGATGTAGATATAGGAGATGCTGTTCCAATTAAGCAACATCCTTATCGGCGTAACACTCTAAAATTGGCACAGGTTCAGAAGGCAATAGAGTGCATGCTCCAAGATGGCATATTCAAAGTGAGTTGCAGTGAGTAGAGCTCACCCATAGTCATGGTGCCAAAGCCAGATGGTACCCAACAGTTATGTGTGGACTATCACAAAGTCAACACCATTACAAAGACTGATGCATATCCAGTTCCACGGTTGGAGGGCTGTGTCAAAAAAGTGGGACAAGCAACTTAATTTCTAAGTTGGACTTGCTCAGAGGCTACTGGCAAGTAACTCTGTCAGAGAGAGCAAAGGCAATTTCGGCTTTATTAACGCCAAAAGGACTATATTAGTTTTTTCAGCTTTTTTCTAAAAGGTGTTCATTTTCTCAAGGATACTGTGTCCTTGATTTTTTTTCAGAGGCGTCATCAACCAGGCCGGGCTCTGATCAAACTAGTTTGGTACAGAGATTAAAGGGTATTGAGAGGCCTTTTTGTTTATATGTAAACAGATGGGACTTCAGGCCAAAGTGGTCATATTTTAGAAGTGACCTGTATAATGAAAGGGGAGTGGACAGCTCTCTAGCTGAGCAGTTCAGTTCCTTTCAAAACTAGTTGGGAGTTCAACAGTGAGCGGTGTGGAAACTCTCTCTCCTTCTCTCTGTCTGCCCCCCCCTCTCCCCCACTCTTCTGTAAGAATCTGTTCCATTTTTTAACTGTGTTTTAAGGGGGGGTTGCTTATTGGGACTGTTTTGTCTATTCAGAACAGCATAATTAAGTCTAGTTTGGATAGACTGAGTTCTGTAGGGGTTCTTTATTCTGTTCTTTGTGTTTCATTGTGTAATTTCGTGAATAAATTTCTGTCTGTTTTAAAACCAGTAGTCAACCTAGCTAGCTTACTCCGGGTAATTCTCACTACACTTAACCAAAACAAATTGCAAAGTTATGGTCTGGATTGCCTACTCAAGAATGTTTTGAGTGGTCTGGCCTAGTCCATAACAATGTATGAAGAGAGAACATTCACTGGAAGTTAGCAGCATGAAAGGGATCTCATAGAAACTTACAAAATTCTAATAGAACCAGACAGGATAAACAGAGGAAGGACACAGGGGTCCAAAACAGGGCTCCAGTTTAAGGATATGGGGTATGCTATTTAGGACTGAGATGAAGATAAATTTATTCACCAGGAAGTGGTGAGGCTGTGAAATTGTCTGCCACAGAAAGTCTTGAGGCCAAATCCTTGAATATTTTCATGAAGGTGTTAGATGTGGTTCTTGGGTCTAAAGGGATCAAATGGTATTGGGAGAAAGCAGGAACAGGGTAATGAGTGAATTTGACAAAGGTCAAATTGCCTACTCCTGCTACTGTTTCTAAAACATTTCAGTGATTTTGTACTTGGCCTGCAATCTTTCTCTACTCCTCCACAATTCTAGCTTCTCACCTTTTAGAAAACATCTGATTATTTTTGGATCATTTTTAAGATTCAAAATAGATGACCTTACAGTTCTTCACACGTAGCTCCAGTTTGCCCACTCATTGCAGCAGCCATCATTGCAAAGAGGTTTTGTTTTCTTGGTAGCTTAGCTATGTGGCTTAATAGGAACATCAGATTTAGGCCATTCAACCCTTCAAGGCTACTTCACCTTTCAATGAGATCATGGCTGATCAGGTTGTGGTCCTGACTACCGTCATAACCCTGGGTTCCCTTGTCAATCAAAAATCAATTCAAGGGCAACTAGGGATGGGCGATGAATGCCTATTTATCATTGAATTTTGAAAACCTTCCCTAGCCCTGAAAGAATTCAATAACCCAGTCTCCATTGCTCTATGCAGGAGAGAATTCTACAGACTCAGATTGACAACAGATAAGCTGTATACTTTAGTACAAAATGCAGTTTGTAGACTTTAATTTTAATTCTGTAAATTAAAGAGACCTGCATCATGCAAAATATTTAAGTAGTTGCAATCCTTTTATTATCTTAGTTTTTTATTTCAATGATTATCTGCAGTTTGTAAATTATGATTACTTGTTTATGTGTAACATTGGCACAATTGAGTCTTCATGACATTTTTTAATAAACGTATCATTCATTTATAATGTCCATGGTGTACACTCTGACATCTCTCATGCTTCATCACATCCTACGTTTTCTTGGTGAGAAACAGTACACAAAGTGGGCACAGTACTGGTTCTACATTTACTAGGAGTTGTGAAACAGCAATTTACAAAATTGTTCTGGCACAACATATCCATTCAACCCATCAAGTCCATGCTAGCTCCCCACATAACAATCCACCCCTTCACTAGATTCTTTTGATCACAAGCCCTTTATATCCCTCATGTTTCCACCCACTGTAGGAGACATTGATTTGTAACAGGCACTCTCTTCCAAATCAAGATGTAGCTTTATTTATTATAAACACACAAAGGTGCAGGGCACCCTGTAAACAACACAATACAATATTGTCCGTGTGGCCAACCACTTACACTGACAGGATGATAGTTTATGAATTAATCAGCCTTCAGATAGATTCAGCTAGAAAATAAACACCATGCCATCGAACAATTAGAAATGAAGTTAGAATTATTTGTCAATTAAAACAATTGTGTATTTAAAAACTTAAAACAGAGTTTAACAAGAAACAGCATACAATAGTTCGAGAAGGAATGTCCTAATAAGTAAACCATGTAACAAACAAGACATCACTAATGATAAATATGAATTGCTTGTATGGAGAGAATATCCTAATGATTAAATTACAGTGATTTTGTGAAAAGAACACATACAAATCTCATTGTTGGAGCCACATTATAAGTGAGTGCCTTTCAGTCAGAAATTCCCATTTTTCTTTGGCCAAGTTAAACTGAGTACTGTTTAGTTCTAATTTTCTCTAGTTTCTTTTTATCCTTCACTTTCATAATTGCATAAGTTTTGCAATTTCTAGCTCAAAATAAACACAAATACTACTCTACCTCAAAAAGTCTCTATAAAACACCCCAGATATCATTTCAGGCCAGCAAAGCTCAAAATTATTTAAACACAGACAAGTATTTGGAAACAGTTACTGCGCTGGGACATCGGGACAGTCTGAAATTGTTTTGCCATTGCAAGCAGTCATTAAATGGGCTGCTGTTGCATTTTGCTGAATGTTCCTCTTAAGCCGTCTCTTCAAATATAAATGTGGTGAGTGGGTAGTTGTGCCCTGGTAACTGCATCTTGGAAGATCCCTTTTACCTACTCAAAGACTGGGTAACTACACAGCTTCATGAACCAATGCTGGGTCTGTGTCAATGACACAATGATTTCTTAACATTAGATAGGGAATTTTGTTTTTGGGAAGGAAAGCTTTCAAAATATTGACTCTGCACTTTTTTCTGTAATATCATTCACGTTATTCAGAAACTAGCAGCATAGTTCCAGCCTGCTTTAAAAGTCGAAAACAAATTCACTTGAGTAAATTATTTGGAAAATAAATGCTCAACTATGCAATGGACGGCAATAATCAGCACATGAGATGTGCTGTCCATTAGTTGAGTCTGGCTTTGCTTAGCAGTTGTCTGTGAATTTACACCCTTCCTTTGGGAGTGGAAGCACTGTAAATACACACCCACACTCATGCACGTCCTACCCACACTCACGCACGTCCTGCCCACACTCACTCTTCACCAGGGCAGTAACACAAGATGGAATAGGTCGAGAGCAAAGGTTAACCACGGCAATGTACAACATTACACTTCTTGTCCACAGTCCCAACGTTACTGTATTGAACAGATGATAACTGAGTCCATCTTTTTTTAAACATAAGACAGAAAGAGCTGCTAACAAAATAAAAAAGTCTCCTTATTAAATTTCAAAAAAATCTTTTCTTAAACTGTATGTACACAAAGTTTCTGAAGAATTAAACTGAAAACCAAAAGCAGTCCATGTTTACATTTAGTGATAAGAATCATTTCTTGGCTTTTCTCCCTTTCGCTTTTAGCCCACTTGCTTTCTTCACCTTGGTCTTGGCTTTGGCTTTTGCTGGTTTTGCCTTCTTGGGCTTTTTGGATGTGGTAGCCTTCTTCTTAGGTGTCTTGGCTTTCTTTTTATCCACTTTTGCTTTCTTCGCCTTGGCTGCTGGCTTGGCTGGCTTGCGGGCCATTGATCCCTTGCGGCCAGTGAGGCTCTTCTTTGGTGCCTTGGCCATTTTCTTTACTGCCTTCTTCGGTTCCTCACTTTTAACTAACCGGAAGGAGCCTGAGGCACCTAAGCCCGTGGTCTGCTTGACAACACTGCTATTCACCAGTTTCTTGAGTGCCAGCTTGATCTGTATTTTGGCGTTCTCACCCACCTTGAACTCATTGCAGATATACTTCTCAATGGCTTGGCGGGAGACACCAGAGCGGCTGTTCAGTGCTTGGATGGCAGTGATGATCATGTCCGTGTACTTGGGGTGGTCTATGCTCTTCTTGGCCGCCTTGGCACGCTTGGCCTTGGGGGGAGCCGGGGTGGAGTTCTCGGTCATGGTTGGTGAGCCTGGAAGTTTCCTCTTTCAGTCCTTGATGGGAACAGGAGGCAGCTGGCAGCCCCAGTCTGTGTAAATCTGTGTATATGTGTGTGCAGTAGCTGTGCTCCTGACACACTCAGCTCCTTCCTTGTGTGTAGCAGCTCCTGTTCTGAGCTCCGGCTGGGTGTTTATAAGCTCGGCGCGGACCTGAGTGAGAACACCAGCTGCTGGCAGCTCCGGGCCGCGGAGAAATGGCGAACCTTGCCCGCCATCTGTGTTTCTTCAGCGGCACAAAACACCAGCCCGGGGCCCTACCAGGCGCCCGCGGTTAGCCTGGACCGGCCCGGGGGGAGCTCGGCACCCCGGACTCGGTGGCAAGCCGGCGGGGAGAGCTCGGGGAAGCCGGACAGAGGAGTGAGAGCCCCTAGACGGCGACAGGAGGCGGCAGGTGCCGAGGAAAATCGCGAGTTGGGGCGGTATAGCGGCGGAGCCGGACGCCGGAGGCACTCCGGGACCGGCCTCCTACCCGGGGGAGAGCCCGGACTAGGGACACGGCGGGGAGCCGGGAGGCTTTGGGCACCGACTATGCCCGCAATCCAGCCCCATGTTCCGGCAACTAACACAAGAAAAGTGGCCGGCTCCGCCATTGACTCCGTGACGTTTCCTGACACTTTTCTTCCCCATTAATTTTCCGCGAGTTTCCAACTTGTGCAAAGTGCAAGGGGGCCCGTGCCATCCCTCCTCCCCCCCGAATGGACACCCCCTTCTCTGTTTGGTTAGGATCTGGGCAACTTTGTAGCGGAGTTTAAGTAACCTTGCTCTGTCAAACTCTCTATGTCTACTCCAGGTAGCTCAGGCTACCTCACCTATTTACAATAGGAGACACTCAGAGAACTCGAGTTGTCTCAGTTATATAGACTAGGGCTAATAATGTTTGCATCTGTTTTTATTCACCTGCCCAATTTTTTATACCAACTCTGAAAAAAAGTTTTTTAAAATTATATGACTATGTACGTTTGTAACTAATTAATGGCTCTTTCAACAACTCAAAAATATCAGACTTCAAGTTCCCATATAGTAGGTATGTTGATGTTTGCATGTGTTAAATTCTCCTTCCAACCACCCCAAAAAACAGACTTCTCTTTTTATATATTAAGAATGTTTATGTTTGCATTTGTGTTTGATACTCCTTTCAGCAATCCAAAAGGGATCTCAAGTTTTCACTTTTTTTCACATACATTTGATATTTATGTTTGCATGTGTTTAATATTCTACATTTCCAATAACCAAAAGAAAGATAATTAAAGCTTTTTGTTATATATCGGTGCTTTATGTTCCATCTCTGTTTAAAAATTACATTCCCCCCAAAAAAAAGCGCTCCGAGTTTTTATATATATGATGTTTTATATTTGTGTCGATGTTTAATTCCAGTTTTCCAAGAATTATTCCAGGACAAATATTTTATATTTTTATTTTAAAACTGCGTTGCACTTTGTGCTTTGATTACTGAAACTAGCTCTTCTAATGTAAAGTTATTTTTGTTGTAATTCAGTGCATCCGACCGTCTGCTAATTGCACAGCAGACTCTAATGGGGTGGGAAGCAGCGCTCCCGGAGTCTGTTGTGCAAGTTGATGCACCGCAGGAGACGCCAATTTCAGGCTTTGGTCCCCACCCGGTGGCTACAAACCTTGCCCTTCCCAGTTACCACTTATTGCAGACAAAGAGTTGCATTTAGGATTTCAGAGGCAGTGCATGGACAGATGCAACTTTGTTTATGCGAATGTGGCAGGTTTGTGCACTAACAGTATAACCACCAGAATGAGCGTTTCCAAATCGAACAAGTTTATTTTGAGAAGTCCCAGTAGTGAAATGCAAAGTTGCACTGCATTTGAAACAGATGTGTGTTAGTGTTGAGGTTGCAAAAAAACCGAAGTGTACGTCCTAAAATGGTTAAGGCAGTTTTGAATCGCCATCTTGGATTGTGTGACTTAAGCCCGGGTTTTCATGCTAACCGCTAAATGGATAATTTGATTCTTCCACTAGTTATATGATAGGAGGCTGTAGTTTGATAACGAAACAAGATCGTTCCAAAAAGCAACCGCTAAAACTGAGAGACTGACGTTTGGAGAAAATACTTTTTGTGTTGCTCGTTTGAAACGTGTGCGTTGAGGATGTGTTGTTTATTTGGGAGCTTTACTGTGTCCTGGGTATTTTATCTTTTAAAAAAAAACACGCACAGCAAGTTGTGTCCTATTCCACAGAATAATCAAAATATTGTGACGCTATACACAGTGTTAATCGCAGCAAGAAAGTTTAACTGAATCAAACGTTTCTTCCGAAATGTGTAATCTTTCAGAAGAACTGAAAAACTTTATAGCATTTAAGGGCCAATGTTCTGTTACTGCATGTGTCTGAAAACGAGTTACAGACATTACATTAAGTGTCTGTCATTCGACTTTGTATTATATCATCATTTCAAACACTAGTGTACAATTTGCTTCTCCTGACTTTTGTGTTTAATCTTTCAGAATTTCACGTTCCTATCATCTCTTTGTGACTGCTTCGTTCCCTCTCCTCCCACCTCCCTCCCCATACTTCCTTCTCTGTTCCTCAATCGTTGCTTCATCACTCATTTTCTTATTATATTTCTCTCTCATATATCCAATCTTTTTCCTGTCACCCTTGTTCCCTCTCCACCCGGTCTACCCTACTTTTCAGTAGTCACACCCCTGTAGCTTGATAAATTGTAAGTCTACATCCAATGATTGTTGTTTCAGGAGAGCAGGCGCATTTATATGGGAGCATCTCAGTTTGGCTTTCCGTTTGTCAGGCACGAGTTGTGGAGCTAGCCGGGGCCTCGGAACAACCACGATTTGAGTAGGGCAAACAACTTACGGAATACTTCCCATTTTCTGGCCCCGAAGAATAATCATGGGACTGGAAATGTTAATTCTGTTTCTCACCCCACCGATGCTGCCAGAGTTCTACCAGCACTCTTTCTTCTCCCATTCGCTTTTTTTTAACCAAGTGGGAATAAATATTTGGAGACGGGAGGCGGAAAGCCAAAACGTTTGAAGGGTGATTCAAGAGCATCAGTGCAGGAACTTTCAAAGTGGGACAGGGAACTTGAAATGGAGAATGGGAGTGGGGGAATATGGTGATAATGTGCAAAAGTGAATTGGGCTAATTGGATAGATTTGATTCCCTACAGTTTGGAAACAGGCCATTTGGCCCAACAAGTCCATACCAATCCTCCAAAGAGTAACCAACCCAGACCTATTCCCCTACCCTATATTTACCCTTCACTAATGCCATGGGCAATTTAGCATGACCAGTTCACCTGGCATGCATACCTTTGTATTGAGGGAGGAAACCAGAGCAAACCCACGCCAGACACAGGGAGAATGCGCAAACTCCACGCAGATAGTTGCCCGAGGTGGGAATCGAACTGCACTGCACTGTGAGGCAGCAGTGCTAATCACTGAGCCACCAAGCCCCCCCACCCTGATAGTGGTGTCAAAGGGTCAACACAGAGAGGATGGTCAACTGCCAGGCTGTCAGATTCAGCCTCTGAATCGGCCCCAGTGCATTCACCTCTGAATCGGTCCCAGTGCCCTCACCTCTGAATCGGTCCCAGTGCCCTCACCTCTGACTCTGTCCCAGTGCCCTCACCTCTGACTCTGCCCCGTGCCCTCACCTCTGACTCTGTCCCCGTGCCCTCGCCTCTGACTCTGTCCCCATGCCCTCGCCTCTGGATCGGTCCCCGTGCCCTCGCCTCTGGATCGGTCCCAGTGCCCTTCGGTCCCAGTGCCCTCGCCTCTGAATCGGTCCCAGTGCCCTCGCCTCTGAATCGGTCCCAGTGCCCTCGCCTCTGAATCGATCCCAGTTCCCTCGCCTCTGGATCGGTCCCTGTGCCCTCACCTCTGAATCAGTCCCCGTGCCCTCACCTCTGAATCGGCCCCCGTGCCCACGCCTCTGAATCGATCCAAGTGCCCTCACCTCTGGATCGGTCCCAGTGCCCTCGCCTCTGAATCGGTCCCAGTGCCCTCGCCTCTGAATCGGTCCAGGTGCCCTCGCCTCTGAATCGGTCCGGGTGCCCTCACCTCTGAATCGGTCCAGGTGCCCTTACCTCTGAATCGGTTCAGGTGCTCTCACCTCTCCCTGACTCTGTCCCCGTGCCCTCACCTCTGAATCGGTCCCTGTGCCCTCACCTCTGAATCGGTCCCCGTGCCCTCGCCTCTGAATCGGTCCCAGTGCCCTCGCCTCTGAATCGGTCCCAGTGCCCTCGCCTCTGAATCGGTCCCAGTGCCCTCGCCTCAATCAGTCCCCGTGCCCTCACCTCTGAATCGGCCCCAGTGCCCTCGCCTCTGAATCGGTCCCCGTGCCCACGCCTCTGAATCGATCCAAGTGCCCTCACCTCTGGATCGGTCCCAGTGCCCTCGCTTCTGAATCGGTCCCAGTGCCCTCGCCTCTGAATCGGTCCCAGTGCACTCGCCTCTGAATCGGTCCAGGTGCCCTCGCCTCTGAATCGGTCCAGGTGCCCTTACCTCTGAATCGGTTCCGGTGCTCTCACCTCTCCCTGACTCTGTCCCCGTGCCCTCACCTCTGAATCGGTCCAGGTGCCCTGACCTCTGAATCGGTCCCAGTGCCCTCGCCTCTGAATCGGTCCCAGTGCCCTCGCCTCTTAATCAGTCCCAGTGCCCTCGCCTCTGAATCGGTCCCAGTGCCCTCGCCTCAATCGGTCCCAGTGCCCTCGCCTCTGAATCGGTCCCAGTGCCCTCGCCTCTTAATCAGTCCCAGTGCCCTCGCCTCTGAATCGGTCCCAGTGCCCTCGCCTCAATCGGTCCCCGTGCCCTCGCTTCTGAATTGGTCCCTGTGCCCTCGGATCTGAATCGGTCCCAGTGCCCTCGCATCTGAATCGGTCCCAGTACATTCACCTCTGAATCGGTCCCCGTGCCCTCGCCTCTGAATCGGTCCAGGCGCCCTCACCTCTCCCTGACTCTGTCCTCGTGCCCTCGCCTCTGAATCGGTCCCGGTGCCCTCGCCTCTGAATCGGTCCCAGTGCCCTCGCCTCTG
The DNA here is from genome assembly GCF_037043375.1 of Chiloscyllium plagiosum. Taxonomy (NCBI): domain Eukaryota; kingdom Metazoa; phylum Chordata; class Chondrichthyes; order Orectolobiformes; family Hemiscylliidae; genus Chiloscyllium; species Chiloscyllium plagiosum. Next base: position 24,014,553 of record NW_028270171.1, read on the forward strand.
AATCGATCCCAGTTCCCTCGCCTCTGGATCGGTCCCTGTGCCCTCACCTCTGAATCGGTCCCCGTGCCCTCACCTCTGAATCGGCCCCAGTGCCCTCGCCTCTGAATCGGTCCCCGTGCCCACGCCTCTGAATCGATCCAAGTGCCCTCACCTCTGGATCGGTCCCAGTGCCCTCGCCTCTGAATCGGTCCCAGTGCCCTCGCCTCTGAATCGGTCCCAGTGCCCTCGCCTCTGAATCGGTCCAGGTGCCCTCACCTCTGAATCGGTCCAGGTGCCCTTACCTCTGAATCGGTTCAGGTGCTCTCACCTCTCCCTGACTCTGTCCCCGTGCCCTCACCTCTGAATCGGTCCCTGTGCCCTCGCCTCTGAATCGGTCCCCGTGCCCTCGCCTCTGAATCGGTCCCCGTGCCCTCGCCTCTGAATCGGTCCCAGTGCCCTCGCCTCAATCAGTCCCCGTGCCCTCACCTCTGAATCGGCCCCAGTGCCCTCGCCTCTGAATCGGTCCCCGTGCCCACGCCTCTGAATCGATCCAAGTGCCCTCACCTCTGGATCGGTCCCAGTGCCCTCGCCTCTGAATCGGTCCCAGTGCCCTCGCCTCTGAATCGGTCCCAGTGCACTCGCCTCTGAATCGGTCCAGGTGCCCTCGCCTCTGAATCGGTCCAGGTGCCCTCACCTCTGAATCGGTCCAGGTGCCCTTACCTCTGAATCGGTTCAGGTGCTCTCACCTCTCCCTGACTCTGTCCTCGTGCCCTCACCTCTGAATCGGTCCAGGTGCCCTGACCTCTGAATCGGTCCCAGTGCCCTCGCCTCTGAATCGGTCCCAGTGCCCTCGCCTCTGAATCGGTCCCAGTGCCCTCGCCTCTGAATCGGTCCCAGTGCCCTCGCCTCTTAATCGGTCCCAGTGCCCTCGCCTCTGAATCGGTCCGAGTGCCCTCGCCTCAATCGGTCCCCGTGCCCTCACCTCTGAATTGGTCCCCGTGCCCTCGGATCTGAATCGGTCCCAGTGCCCTCGCATCTGAATCGGTCCCAGTACATTCACCTCTGAATCGGTCCCCGTGCCCTCGCCTCTGAATCGGTCCAGGTGCCCTCACCTCTCCCTGACTCTGTCCTTGTGCCCTCGCCTCTGAATCGGTCCCGGTGCCCTCACCTCTGAATCGGTCCCAGTGCATTCACTTCTGAATCGGTCCAGATGCCCTCACCTCTGAATCGGTCCCAGTGCCCTCGCCTCGAATCGGTCCCAGTGCCCGCCTCTGAATCGGTCCCAGTGCATTCACTTCTGAATCGGTCCAGATGCCCTCACCTCTGAATCGGTCCCAGTGCCCTCGCCTCGAATCGGTCCCAGTGCCCTCGCTTCTGGATCAGTCCCCGTGCCCACGCCTCTGAATTGGTCCCCGTGCCCTCACCTCTGAATCGGTCCCCGTGCCCTCGCCTCTGAATCGGTTCCCGTGCCCTCGCCTCTGAATCGGTCCCAGTGCCCTCACCTCTGAATCGATCCCAGTGCCCTCACCTCTGAATCGGTCCAGGTGCCCTCACCTCTGAATCGGTCCAGGTGCCCTCACCTCTGAATCGGTCCCAGTGCCCTCGCCTCTGAATCGGTCCCAGTGCCCTCACCTCTGAATCGGTCCAGGTGCCCTCACCTCTGAATCGGTCCCGGTGGCCTTACCTCTGAATCGGTCCCAGTGCCCTCGCCTCTGAATCGGTCCCAGTGCATTCACTTCTGAATCGGTCCAGATGCCCTCACCTCTGAATCGGTCCCAGTGCCCTCGCCTCGAATCGGTCCCAGTGCCCTCGCTTCTGGATTAGTCCCCGTGCCCACGCCTCTGAATTGGTCCCCGTGCCCTCACCTCTGAATCGGTCCCCGTGCCCTCACCTCTGAATCGGTCCAGATGCCCTCACCTCTGAATCGGTCCCAGTGCCCTCGCCTCGAATCGGTCCCAGTGCATTCACTTCTGAATCGGTCCAGATGCCCTCACCTCTGAATCGGACCCAGTGCCCTCGCCTCGAATCGGTCCCAGTGCCCTCGCTTCTGGATTAGTCCCCGTGCCCACGCCTCTGAATTGGTCCCCGTGCCCTCACCTCTGAATCGGTCCCCGTGCCCTCGCCTCTGAATCGGTCCCAGTGCCCTCACCTCTGAATCGGTCCCGGTGCCCTCACCTCTGAATCGGTCCAGATGCCCTCACCTCTGAATCGGTCCCAGTGCCCTCGCCTCGAATCGGTCCCAGTGCCCTCGCTTCTGGATCAGTCCCCGTGCCCACGCCTCTGAATTGGTCCCCGTGCCCTCACCTCTGAATCGGTCCCAGTGCCCTCGTCTCTGAATTGGTCCCAGTGCCCTCACCTCTGAATCGGTCCAGGTGCCCTCACCTCTGAATCGGTCCAGGTGCCCTCACCTCTGAATCGATCCAGGTGCCCTGACCTCTGAATCGGTCCCAGTGCTCTCGCCTCTGAATTGGTCCCAGTGCCCTCGCCTCTGAATCGGTCCCAGTGCCCTCGCCTCAATCGGTCCCCGTGCCCTCGCCTCTGAATCGGTCCCCGTGCCCTCGGATCTGAATCGGTCCCAGTGCCCTCGCATCTGAATCGGTCCCAGTACATTCACCTCTGAATCGGTCCCAGTGCATTCACTTCTGAATCGGTCCAGATGCCCTCACCTCTGAATCGGTCCCAGTGCCCTCGCCTCGAATCGGTCCCAGTGCCCTCGCTTCTGGATTAGTCCCCGTGCCCACGCCTCTGAATTGGTCCCCGTGCCCTCACCTCTGAATCGGTCCCCGTGCCCTCACCTCTGAATCGGTCCAGATGCCCTCACCTCTGAATCGGTCCCAGTGCCCTCGCCTCGAATCGGTCCCAGTGCATTCACTTCTGAATCGGTCCAGATGCCCTCACCTCTGAATCGGACCCAGTGCCCTCGCCTCGAATCGGTCCCAGTGCCCTCGCTTCTGGATTAGTCCCCGTGCCCACGCCTCTGAATTGGTCCCCGTGCCCTCACCTCTGAATCGGTCCCCGTGCCCTCACCTCTGAATCGGTCCCCGTGCCCTCAACTCTGAATCGGTCCCCATGCCCTCGCCTCTGAATCGGTCCCCGTGCCCTCACCTCTGAATCGGTCCAGGTGCCCTCACCTCTGAAACGGTCCCCGTGCCCTCGCCTCTGAATCGGTCCCCGTGCCCTCGCCTCTGAATCGGTCCCCGTGCCCTCGCCTCTGAATCGGTCCCCGTGCCTTCACCTCTGAATCGGCCCCAGTGCATTCACTTCTGAATCGGTCCCCGTGCCCTCACCTCTGAATCTGTCCCAGTGCATTCACCTCTGAATCGGCCCCAGTGCATTCACTTCTGAATCGGTCCCCGTGCCCTCACCTCTGAATCTGTCCCAGTGCCCTCGCCTTTGAATCGTTCCCAGTGCATTCACCTCTGAATCTATCCCAGTGCCCTCGCCTTTGAATCGGTTCCCGTGCCCTCATCTCTGAATTGGTCCCAGTGCCCTTGCCTCTGAATCGGTCCCGGTGCCCCCGCCTCTGAGTCTGTCCAAGTGCTCTCGCCTCTGGATCAGTCCCAGTACATTCACCTCTGAATCTGTCCCAGTGCCCTCACCTCTTGATTCGGTCCCAGTGCCCTCACCTCTGAATCTGTCCCAGTGCCCTCACCTGTGAATTGGTTCTAGAGCATTCACCACTGAATCTGTCCTGATGTCCTTGCCTCTGAATCTGTCCTGATGCCCTCTCCTCTAAATCGGTCCCAGTGCCCTCACTTCTGAATCGATCCCAGAGCATTCACCTCGGAATTGGTCCCAGTCTCCTTGCCTCTGAATCAGTCCCCCAGTGCCATCACCTTTGAATCTGTCCCACTGCATTCACCTCTGAATCGGCCTCGGTGCCATTGCTTCTGAATCAGTCCCGGTGCCCTCACCTCTGAATCGCTTCAAGAGTCCTCGCCTCCGAATCAGTCCCAGTCCCCTTGCCCATAAATCAGTCCCAGTCCCTTCACATATAGATTAGAACATAGAACACAGAACAATACAGCACAGAACAGGCCCTTCGGCCCACGATGTTGTGCCGAACATTTGTCCTAGCTTAAGCACCCATCCATGTACCTATCCAATGGCCGCTTAAAGGTCACCAAAGATTCTAACTCTACCACTCCCACAGGCAGCGCATTCCATGTCCCCACCACTCTCTGGGTAAAGAACCCACCCCTGACATCTCCCCTATACCTTCCACCCTTCACCTTAAATTTATGTCTCCTTGTAACACTCTGTTGTACCCGGGGAAAAAAATTCTGACTGTCTACTCTCTATTCCTCTGATCATCTTATAAACCTCTATCAAGTCACCCCTCATCCTTCACCGTTCCAACGAGAAAAGGCCTAGCACTCTCAACCTATCCTCGTACGACCTATTCTCCATTCCAGACAACATCCTGGTAAATCTTCTCTGCACCCTCTCCAAAGCTTCCACATCTTTCCTAAAGTGAGGCGACCAGAACTGCACACAGTACTCCAAATGTGGCCTAACCAAAGTCCTGTACAGTTGCAACATCACTTCACGACTCTTGAATTCAATCCCTCTGCTAATGAACGCTAATACACCATAGGCCTTCTTACAAGCTCTATCCACCTGAGTGGCAACTTTCAACGATCTATGAACATAGACCCCAAGATTCCTCTGTTCCTCCACCTCACTAAGAACCCTACCGTTAACCCTGTATTCCGCATTCTTATTTGTCTTTCCAAAATGGACAACCTCACACTTAGCAGGGTTGAACTCCATCTGCCACTCCTCAGCCCAGCTCTGCATCATATCTAAGTCCCTTTGCAGCCGACAACAGCCCTCCTCACTATCCACAACTCCACCAATCTTCGGATCATCTGCAAATTTACTGACCCACCCTTCAACTCCCTCTTCCAAGTCATTAATAAAAATTACGAACAGCAGAGGACCCAGAACTGATCCCTGTGGAACTCCACTTGTAACTGGGCTCCAGGCTGAATATTTACCATCTACCACCACTCTCTGACTTCGACCGGTTAGCCAGTTTTCTATCCAATTGGCCAAATTTCCCTCTATCCCATGCCTCCTGACTTTCCGCATAAGCCTACCATGGGGAACCTTATCAAATGCCTTACTAAAATCCATGTATACTACATCCACTGCTCTACCCTCATCCACATGCTTGGTCACCTCCTCAAAGAATTCAGTCAGACTTGTAAGGCAAGACCTATCCTTCACAAATCCGTGCTGGCTGTCCCTAATCAAGCAGTGTCTTTCCAGATACTCATAAATCCTATCCCTCAGTACCCTTTCCATTACTTTACCTACCACCGAAGTAAGACTAACTGGCCTGTAATTCCCGGGGTTATCTCTATTCCCTTTTTTGAACAGGGGCACAACATCGCCACTCTCCAGTCCCCTGGTACCACCCCCGTTGACAGTGAAGATGAAAAGATCATTGCCAACGGTACTGCAATTTCCTCTCTTGCTTCCCACATAATCTTGGGATATATCCCATCAGGCCCGGGGGACTTGTCTATCCTCAAGTTGTTCAAAATGTCCAACACATCTTCCTTCTTGACAAGTATCTCCTCTAGCTTACCAGTCCGTTTCACACTCTCCTCTTTAACAATATGGTCCCTCTCGTTCGTAAATACTGAAGAAAAGTACTCATTCAAGACCTCTCCTATCTCTTCCGACTCAATATACAGTCTCCCACTACTGTCCTTGATTGGACCCACCCTCGTTCTCGTCATTCTCATATTTCTCACATACACATAAAATGCCTTTGGGTTATCCTTGATCCTATCTGCCAAAGATTTTTCATGCCCTCTCTTAGCTCTCCTAATCCCTTTCTCAGGTCCCTTCTGGCTATCCTGTATCCCTCCACTGCTCTGTCTGAACCCTGTTTCCTCAACCTTATGTAAGCCTCCTTCTTCCTCTTTACAAGACATTCAACCTCCCTCGTCAGCCAAGGTTCCCTCACACGACCATTTCTTTCCTGCCTGACAGGTACATACATATCAAGGACACGTCGTATGTGTTCCTTGAAAAAGTTCCACATTTCCACGACATCCTTCCCTGACAGCCTATGCTCCCAACTTATGCTCCTCAGATTCTGTCTTACAGCATCGTAATTACCCTTCCCCCAATTGTAAAACCTACCCTGTTGCACGCACCTATCTCTCTCCATAACCCAGGTGAAAGTCACAGAATTGTGGTCACCATCACCAAAATGTTCACCCACTAACAAGCCCATCACTTGTCCCGGTTCATTACCGAGTACCAAATCCAAAATGGCCTCCCCTCTGGTCGGACAATCTACATACTGAGTTAGAAAAGCTTCCTGGACACACTGCACAAACACCGTCCCATCCAATCTACTTGATCTAAAGAGCTTCCAATCAATATTTGGGAAGTTGAAATCGCCCATGACTACTACCCTGTGGCTTCTGCACCTTTCCAAAATCTGTTTCCCAATCTGTTTCTCCACATCTCTGCTGCTATTGGGGGGGCTATAGTAAACACCCAACAAGGTGACTGCACCTTTCCTATTTCTGACTTCAGCCCATACTACCTCTAAAGGCAGATCCCCCTCGAACTGCCTTTCTGCAGTCGTTATACCATTTCTAATTAGCAACGCCACCCCCCCTCCTTTTTTACCACCCTCCCTAATCCTACTGAAACATCTGTAACCAGGAATCTCCAACAACCATTCCTGTCCCTCTTCTATCCACGTTTCCGTGATGGCCACAACATCGTAGTCCCAGGTACCGATCCACGCCTTAAGTTCACCCTCCTTATTTCTGATACTCCTTGCGTTGAAGTATACGCACTTGAACCCATCTCTGTGTCCGCAAGTATTTCCTGCCAGTGCTACCTTCTTCACAGCCTCCCTACATTCTTGAACATCCTGACAAACAGCTAGCCTACTTGCTGGACTACAAGTCCGGATCCCATCCCCCTGCCAAATTAGTTTAAACCCTCTCGAAGATTGCTAGCAAACCTACCCCCCAGGATATTGGTGCCCTTCTGGTTCAGGTGCAACCCGTCCTGCTTGTACAGGTCCCACCTTCCCCAGAATGCAGTCCAATTGTCCAAATACCTGAAGCCCTCCCTCCTCCATCATCCTTGCAGCCACGTGTTCAACTGCACTCTCTCCCTATTCCTTGCCTCACTGTCACGTGGCACCGGCAACAACCCAGAGATGACGATTCTGTCTGTCCTAGCTTTTAGCTTCCAGCCTAACTCCCTGAGCTCTTAAATGACCTCCCCACCCCTCTTCCTACCTATGTCGTTGGTGCCAACGTGCACCACGACTTCTGGCTGCACACCCTCCCCCTTAAGGATTCTGAAGACACGGTCCGAGACGTCTCGGACCCTGGCACCCGGGAGGCAACAAACCATCCGAGAGTCTCGCCCATGCCCACAGAACCGCCTGACAGTCCCTCTAACTAGAGAGTCTCCTATAACTAGCGCTCTCCTCCTCTCCCTCTTTCCCTTCTGAGTCTCAGAGCCAGACCTCACGCCACAGACCCGGTCACTGCAGCTTACCCCTGCTAGGCTGTCCCCCCCACCAGTATCCAAAGCGGTATACTTATTGTTTAGGGGAATGACCACAGGGGATCCCTGCACTGCCTGCTCCCTCCCCTTCCCATCTCTAACTGTTACCCAGCTACCTCTGTTCTCTGGCATAACTATGTCCCTGTAGCTTCTATCTATCACCTTCTTAGCCTCTCGAATAATCCTCAGTTCATCCAATTCCAGTTCCAGTTTCCTAACTCGTTCTGTGAGGAGCAGGATCTGACTGCATTTCCTGCAGATGAAGTCGGCAGGAGTATTGGTGGTCACCCCTACCTCAAACATCCTGCAGGAGGAACATTCCACTGCCTGCGCTACCATTACTCTACACTTCGTCTCCAAAGCAAGAACACTGAGTAGCTTACCTGTGAACTTTAAAGTTAGGTTAGAGGAGGAGGATGGGAGGGAGGCCCTACTGTGTAGGGCCTGGGGACTAGAACACACCCACTCAAATATCAATCACAGTCTCAGTATCTGTGCCTGTGAAGAAGTTCAAGCCCAGATTGAAAATGTGAACTCACTCCAGTGTAGTTCAAAAGGTGCTGCAACGTCAGCGCTGCCAACTTTCTGATGACATGGTAAGCTGAGGTTCATCTGTCTTGTGATAGTGACATAATGCTACCCTGATCATACCTGAAGAAGTGGGTAAAACTGTCCTCAGCATCATGGCCAAATTTGTCCCTCAACTGGCATCACTGAAAATAGTGGATTATGCCACAAATAGATGTTTGTGGGATCTATCTGTGCTCAAGTTAGTTGCTCCCATTCTTATTGTGAAACAAGGATGACATTTCAGAAGTATTTTATTGGTTATTATGCACTTTGGGAGAGCTTAATAACATGGAAGGTGCCATATAAATGTAACTGTTTCATTGTTGCCATCTGAACAAATGGAAGTAACATGTCCATGAAGTTTATTTTTGTAATCATTGAAACTTCTAACACATTAAAAACCAAAAGAACTGCAGATGCTGTAAATTAGAAACAAAAACAGAAGTTGCTGGAAAAGCTCAGCGAAATCAAAGTTTGTGTTTCAGGTCTGGTGACCCTCTGATTTCTCTTTACAGATGCTGTCAGACCTGTTGAGCTTTTCCAGTTTTTGAAACCTCCTAACACGTTGTTCAATCCTCTCATTTGAGGGACAAAAACCCTCACCTTCCCAAAAAAGCATTAACTCTAAGATCTTGTTCTGGTACAAAAATCATTAGTTCAAAAAGGGTTTGATTTTCAAAATTCTTCAAAGGTTCAAGGAAACTAAATAGAAAACCATGAAATCTTTGTGATTGTGAGCACAAATCTGGCTGTAACTTGATTGAAGAGTTTGTACAAGAAATGAAATCCATGCAGAATGTTTCACGTTCTATTTCAAATGAAAGGCACAAAGAAATCTAAAATGTCGTTGACTGATGAGAACTCTGAACATTAGCAGTCCAAAAAGGGCTACACATTTTTCAGTTGCACAAAACAAAACAGGAAGTTTATATGATGTATATTGACCGTTGTGCCCTCTTTCATTCAATGAAGCTTGAAATTTGACACATTTTTATACAAACGAAACAAATTAGGAGCTGAATTAGGCCACCTAGACCTGCTATATCATCACCTATCCGTGGTAATCTTTCACTCCTTTGTCTATCAAGAATCTATCTGCCTCTGCCTTGAAAATATTCAAGGGCTCACCTTTTAAGGAAGAGAGTTCCAAAGACTCGAGCCCTGTGTGAGAAAATAATTCTCTTCATTTCTATTTTAAATAGGCATGCTTTTTAAAAACAATGACTCCTAGTTCTAGATTCTCTGACAAGTGGAAACATCCCCATATCCATCCTGTCAAAATCCTCAGGATCTTATATTTTTTAATTAATTTGCCTGTTACTCTTCTAAACTACAGCAGGTACAAAACCAGGCCTGTCCGACTTGTTCTCAAAAGACAACCACCCCCATTACAGATGTAAACTAGTAAACCTAGTAAGAGTCCTCTGGCACAGAGAGGCCATTCAGCCTATGTTGCTTTTGTGAAGAACAAAAACGGAAGTTGCTGGAAATGCTCAACCAATCTGGCAGCATCTGTGAAGAGAAATCAGAGTTATGTTTTGGGTCTGTTGACGCTTCATCAAAACTGAATGGTAGCTAGGAAAATGTTGGTCTATGTCCAGAAGATAGGGGAGTCAGTAAGGAGTAACTGATAGGTGGGTAGAGCCCAAAGAGAGAGAAGAACAATTGGACAAAGGAATTGATATGATCTGTCTGGGAGTGTGAATTGCTGTTAATGGAAACTATTAGTGGCTAACAGTGGGTAGTGTGTCATGGCAGATTATGTGATAACAAGGCCTGATTTGTGTGGTATGGGGGCTAGGACACGGGGAAGTTCAGGACCTAAAATTATTGAACTGGATATTGAGTCTGAAGGGCAGCAGGGACCCCAAACGGAAAATGTGGTGTTATTCTTCCAGCTTGCGCTGAGCTTCTCTGGAGCACAGCAGCAAGTCTGAGACAGAGATGTTGGCCAGGGAACAGGATGGTGTGTTAAAGTGGCAGGCAACTGAAAGCTCAGGGTCTTTTTGCAGACAGGAAGTTCTGCGAAGTAGTCACCAGAATCACTTTGATTCTCCAACGTAGAAGAGACTACATTGTGAGCAGCAAATGCAGTAGACCGCATTGTCCAGCTCCAACACTTCCCTTTTACTTGGAACCCCTCCCCCTGCACTCGATTTGTTCATTGAGAACTAACGACATGACATTTGTCCCCTCAATTTCTCTGCTGCCACCCCCTCACCTAATCCAAACTATCTCCCTCTGAACTGACTGCCCGTCTGCTTAGATCCAAGCCTGACTTTTTATTAAGCCTGCCAATAAGGGTAGTGCTGTTGTAGTCTGGCATACAGACCTCTACATTGCAGAGGCAACCCCACCTCCCCACAGCCCCACACAGCTCGCTTCTACCTCCTTCCAAAAGTCCACAAAACAGGACTGCCTGGGCAGACCATTGTTTCAGCCTGCCTCTGTCCCCCAGAACTCATCTCTTCCTAGCTTGACTCAGTTCATTCTCCCTGGTTCAGTCCTTGTCTACGGACATTTGTGATTCCTCTGAGGCTCTACACCAGTTTCAGAATTTCCAGTTTGAAGGCTCCAGCTGCCTCCTGGTCTGCATACAATCCATTTACGTATCCACCCCCCCCCCCCCCCCCCCCCACACACACACACACACACCAGGGTGGTCTGAGGGCTGTCTGTTTCTTCCTGGAACCTAGGCCTGAACCGTGCCCATGCACCACCACCCTCCTCTGCTTGATCAAGCTCACCCTCATTCTCAACATTCCTGTTTTTACTCCTCTCATTTTCTGCAGGTCAGAGGGGTGGCCATTGGGAACTTGCATGGGCCCCATCTATGCTTGTCTCTTCGTGGTGTACATGGAACCATGGAACTTGAGTTGTTCCAGTTCTACTCTGGCCCCCACTCACAATTCTTTATCCTATATATTGATGATAACATCTGTGCTCTTTCCCTCTCTTGTCTAGAATTAGGAATGTTCATTGATTTCACTTCCAATTTCCATCCCACCCTCACTTTCACCTTGTCTATCTCTGACTCCTCTCTTCCTTTCCTCAACATTTCTGTTTCCATTTCTGGGGATAGACAGGCCCCTAATATCCACTATACATCCACTGACTTCCACAGCTACCTGGACTATACATTCTCACATCCTGTTTCCTGTAAAAATTCCATTCCATTCTCCTCGGTCTCCTGTCTCCATCGCATATGTTCCAATGAGGCCAACTTCGACAAGGGAGTTTCTGAAATATCCATCCTCTTCCTCAACCGAGGATTCCCCAGCACCATTGTCTACAGGGTCCTCAACTGGGTCTGACCCAACTCCTGCACTTCTGCACTCTAACCCCTTCTCTTCCCTTCCGCACCAACGATAGGGTTCTCCTTGTCCATACCTACCATCCCAGTGGTATCCACACCCAGAGGATCATCAGTCACCATTTCCACCACCTCCAGTGAGATTCCACCACGAGACACATATTCTCCTCCCCTCCCTTGTCCACCTTCTGCAGGGACTGTTCCCTCTGGGACACTCTGGTCCACTCTTCCTTTCACTCCCACACCCATCCACAGCCCCATGGCACCTTCCCCTGCTGAAGTGTAATATCTGTCCATTTACTCCTCCCACCTCAGTATCCAAAGACCCAGACACACCTCCCAGGTGAAGCATCACTTGACTGCCCTTCTCACAATCTAGTCTACTGCATTCACTGCTCACAATGTGGTTTCCACTACATTGCGAAATCGAAGCATAGACTGGGTGACCGCTTCACAGAATACGTGTGTTCTGCCTGCAAAAAGGCTCTGAGCTTCCAGTTGCCTGCCACTTCAACACAACATCCTGTTCTGTGGCCAACATCTCTGACTTAGGCTTGCTACAGTGCTCCAGCGAAGCTCAGTGCAAACTGGAAGGACAACACCTCATTTTCTGCTTGGGATCCCTGTAGCCCTCTGGACTCAATATCGGGTCTAATAATTCTAGGGCCTGAACTCCCCCATGTCCTGGCCCTGTACCACACATACCAGGCCTTGTTATCACACAGGAGACAGTGATGTCTGCAGATGCTGGAGATTAGAGTTTGGAGTGTGTTGCTGGAAAAGCACAGCAGGTCAGGCAACATCCATGGAGCAGGAGAATCGATGTTTTGGGCCAGAACCCTTCATCAGGATTTGTTATCACAAAGCGTGCCATTACACAGTATCCATTGTTAGCCACTAACAGTTTCCTCTAATAGCTCTGCATCCTTCTAGCCTGATTGTTATCAGTTCCTTTGTCTGTCCAATTGTTCTTCTCTTTCTTTGGGCTCTATCCATATCTATTGTTTATTCCTGGCCCCCTCCCTCCACCCTACCTTCTGCACGTAAACCGATATTTTTCTTTGCTACCACCAGTTCTCACGAAGGGTCACCGGACCTGAAATGTTAACTTGATTTCTCTGCAGTGATGTTGCCAGACTGGCTGAGCTTTTCCAGCAACTTCTGTTTTTTGTTTTTGATTTACAACATCCACAGTTTTTTAGGTTTTTATGCTTGTGTCAGGTCTTTGAAAGAGCTATCAAATTAATCCCACTTCTCCAATTCCTCCATATCCTTAAAAAGTTTTCTCCTTCAAGTATTTATTCAGTCAATTCCCTTTTGAAAGTTACCATTGAAAACGCTTCTGACACACATTCAGGCAGTTCCTTCCAAATCCCAGTATCTTTGAGTAAAACAATACCTCTTATCCCCTAATATCTATTTTTTTAAAATGTAAATTTACAATATCAAAATTTATTCCAGGGCTTGAAATGCTGCAGTTGTAGGCCTGGACTGCATGGAACTACCACATATTATGTATGTATACAGTGATGGACATTATGAGTTGGTGACCAAAACTCCTGTGTTAACTGACACTGCCATTTAACACATGTATTTCTGAACCAGAGCTCAGTAGGAAGGATTCTTAATGACATCAGAAGGCTGTGGATTCAAATCCCACTCATAGAGTCATAGAGATGTACAGCACAGAAACAGTCCATGCCGACCAGATATCCCACCCCAATCTAGTCCCACCTGCCAACACCCGGCCCATATCCCTCCAAACCCTTCATATACCTGTCCAATGTTGCAATTGTACTAGCTTCCACCACGTCCTCTGGCAGCTCATTTCATACACATACCACCCTCTTAGGTCTCTTTTATATCTTTCCCCTCTCACCCTAAACCTATGCCCTCTAGTTCTGGACTCAGTGACCCCAGGGAAAAGACTTTGTCTATTTATCCTACCCATGCCCCTCATGATTTTATAAACCTCTATAAGGTCACCCCTCAGCTTCTGACACTCCAGAGAAAACAGCCCCAGCCTATTCAACCTCTCCCTGTAACTCAAATCCTCCAACCCTGGCAACATCCTTGCAAATATTTTCTGAACCCTTTCAAGTTTCACACCATCTTTCTGATAGAAGGAGACCAGAATTGCACGCAATATTCCAACAGTGGCCTAACCAAAGTCCTGTACAGCTGCAACATGACCTCCCAATTCCTGTACACATGTCCTCATTCAATATAATATTGAGAGTATTCTTGTTGGAGGCATCATTATTCAGATTAGACATGAAACAGACATCTTCCCTCAGAATTGTTTCCATGACACTCTTTGAAGGTGGTCTGAGCAGTGTTTATCCCTTAAACATCACCACAAAACAATTAGGTGGGTCATTATTACTTGGGTGTTTGAAAGATCTTGCCATACGCAAACTGACTACTGTGTTTGCAACTCACAACAGTGGCAATATTTTGAAAGTACTGAATTTATGGTAAAGAATTTTGGGAAATTCCAAAGCTGTGAAAGATGCTACAAAAATGTGATTTGCTCTTTCTATGGAATTGTTCACAGTCGCAGTTTCATCAATGATCTGTATCTTGTACACAATTTGTCATGGTTAGCGTGGAGTAGGACTGAAGGTTTATTGCATTGTGAGTTTGCTGTTTGCTGGAGGCTGGATGGGGCACTTTAGCGTTGGAAATACATGAGATGATGTATAATTCAAGGTGCAAATGGTGGGAGGTCTTGCGGCATAAAACCTTCACAATCCTCTGGCTTCCAACTAAACTTCACCTCATTGTATGATTTTTCAATTGCTTTTATGCTGTCCCTGATTTCCCTTGTTGTCTCATCCACTTAGTGTGTCACTTCTTCCTTAGCATGAATATCCGCTGTGCCTCCCAAATCACTCCCAGAAATTCCTGCCAATGCTGCTCTGTCTTCCTGCTAGGCTCCCATCCCAATCAACTCTGGCCAGCTCATCCCTGACGCCTTTGCAGTTACCTTTACTCAATTGTAATACTGTTACATCTGATTCCAGCTTCTCCCGCTCAAACTGCAGGGTGAATTCTATCGTATTATAGTCACTGCCCACTAGGAGTAGTAATTCAGAGATTATTACCTTTCTGGGCTCTGCTTTTTAATTAAGCCCCTGTTTACTCATATTCCTTCAGCAGAATATGTTTCCTCTTTCTGTCTATATTGTTGGTACCTACATGGACCACGGCAACTGGATCTTTCCCCTCCCACTTCAAGTTCTTGTGCAGCCCCAGATGAGATATGCTGAAGCTGGGGCATCAGGTAGGCAACACAGCCTTTTCAGACTATCAACCCTGGTCACAGAACAGTTTCCATTCCCCTAACTATACTATCCCTGATTACAACAATATTTCTCTCCCCCCCCCCGCCCACCTCTTGAATGCCTCCCTATACCGTGGAACTGTGGTCAGTTTGCTCATGCACACAGGGAGCAAGAAGCTCAAATGTGTTAGACAAGCTCAAGGGCTCAGGCTCCTTTAGCACTCTCTCCTGGATCCCTCTACCTGCCTCACTGGTAGTCACATCCTCATGTTGCTGACCACTAACTGAATTCGAGGTAGTTAATCTAACGGGTGTGATTGCCTCCTGAAACACAGCATCCGGGTAAATCTCTCCATCTCCTTGATGTGGCATAGTGTGCAAAGCTCAGACTCCAGCTTACCAAGCAATCAAGCTACAGATGTGGTTACAGATTAATCGTAATGCAGTCCACCAGCTCTTACATCATGCAGTTACAACACATCCTCAAGCCTGGCATCTCTATTTTAATTACCTATTCTTCAGCAGATTTTTCTAAAAATTGTACTTGTTATTTCATTTGTTGAAAAATGTGCTGGAAAAACACAGCAGGCCAGACAGCATCCGAGGAGCAGGTGAATCGACGTTTCGGGCATAAGTCCTTCAGGAATTCTAGACGTGTTCTAGACGTCTTGTTCTAAACGTGATCTCTCCTTCCTGACCATGTGAAGCAGTTGGGCAAATACCACAGAGCCAATACGAGTGTGTGAAGGAGAAGTTTTGTTAAACGACCCTGGCAAAACTTTCTCCAGGAAAGGAATCTGCAGGTGATTTTTTTGTATGAGTTTCAAGAAGGCATTCACTAAGATTCCACATGAGAAATTGGGAGGGGAAATGGAAGTACATGGACTCGAAGTGCATGGGTTGGGAATTCCTTGGGACATTGGGGACAGGGATAATGGTAATGTGTTCCAATGGTCTGGATATGAAAAGTGGAATCTGTACAAAGAGTTGTACTGGACTTCAAATTTTATCTGTCAGTGATTTGGAAGTGACTTATGCAGGACAAGCCCAAATTCTCAAAGATTAAGAAAGGAGTTTCTTTTTCAGATGTTCACACTCTGAGATGACCCTTACATACAGAGCAGTGAGATACTAGAAGCTTACTGACACATGGAAATGGCATAATTCTGCCATCTCACCATGTGACAGAATACCACAAGTGGCCAACACTGATCCGAGCAACACCTTCATAGAATTAACATAGAGTATGGAAACAGTCCCTTCGGCCCAACAAGTCCACATCAACCCTCCGAAGAGTAATCCATCCAAGTCCATTTCCCTACTCTATATTTACCCCTGACTAATGCACCTAACCTGAACACTATGGGCAATTTAGCATGGCTAATCCACCGAACCTGCACAACTTTGGACTGTGGGAGGAAACCCACACAGACACAGGGAGAATGTGGGAGGAAATCCACACAGTCAGCCGAGGCTGCAATCAAACCTGGGTCCCTGGTGCTGTTAGGCAGCAGTGCTAACCGCTGAGCAACCATGCTGACTTGTATTGTCTATAAATGAGAAACAGAATAGCAGATTATCATTTGCTGCTTTGAACTTTTGACAGGGCCAGCATCTTGTTTGTAAATAAGTAAAGCTTAAAGAATTACTTTGCGCTGAAGAAACATCTGAATGTGGAGACATTTGGGTGTACCATCACAATGAGAGGGGATGATTGAGTGACCTGTCGACATGGAAGCTGCAAAACTTATACGGGTAGAAGTCTCAGTGCCTGTGGGTTTGGAGTCTGACAGGTGGATGGAGCAGAAGTTGCAGAAAGGGCAAGCTTTTGCCAGTACAAAGATTCCTCAGGGCTCCTTGATTATTGCCTTTTCTGCCTGGCAGGCCCAAATAATGAGTGCAGTTTTAAAATACATGTGCTCTTTCGTGCAGTGCCCTGTATGCTCTACAATTGGGGTTCTCAGTAGCAAAACGTGTGTGACCTCATCCTCCAGAAGACTGGAAGATGAACTGACCCTGACCCCTGGTTGGGCTGCAGACCACTTTTGCCTGATGACTGACCATATGCTGATCCTCTACACTATCAGTAGCTGTCAATATCTGTGCAGTTCCAATATCTGCATTGGCAATTGCAATCAAGTGCCAGTGCCTGTTCAATCTGTTCTGTTTCTCTGCCTCTGCTACACAGGGTGATGGCTATTTTTTGCTGTTTAAAAGCAGGAAATCATAGGGGACAGATTTGTGTAGTCGAAAAAGAGGTTACATGATGTTTGGAATTCTTTTCCTCATGCAGTAGTGGAGGTTGTGTCATTGAACATATTCTATGCATTTGAGTGACAGAGGAGTTAAGAGAAACAGGTAAAAATGTCGAGTTGAGGTTGCATTCAGACAGACCATAATTTTATTGAACAGTTGAGGGGGTTTAAGGGCTGAATGGTTTAGTCTTCCCAACTACTTCTTGTGTTCTGAAGTTCAAGAGGTCTAAATTGACAACATAAGCAGCTTGCTCATCTTGGCAGGTGAAATAACTCCACAAAGGCTGGTATCCCGTAACCAAGTCACCCTTTATTTAAATGTGCATAGTACTTGACACTGGTCTAGCTAGCATAAAGCTGGCTCCTAGAATGAGGAGAACCCCTGACACTCATAGAACATTACAGCGCATTACAAGCCCTTCAGCCCTCGATGTTGCACCGACCTGTGAAACCAATCTGAAGTCCACCCAACCTAAACTATTCCATTTTTGTCCATATGTTTATCCAATGACCATTGAAATGCCATTAAAGTTGGCGAGCCTACTACTGTTGCAGGCAGTGCATTCCACACCCCTACTACTGTCTGAGTAAAGAAACTATCTCTGACATCTGTGCTATATCTATCACCCCTCAATTTACAGCTATGTCCTCTTGTGTTAGCCATCACTATCCGAGGAAAAAGGCTCTCACTGTCCACCTATCTAACCCTATGATTATCTTATATGTCTCAATTAAGTCACCTTTCAACCTTCTCTCTAACGAAAACAACCTCAAATTCCTCAGCCTTTCCTCATAAAACCTTCCCTCTATACCAGGCAACATGCTAGTAAATCACCTCTGAACCCTTTCCAAAGCTTCCACGTCCTTACTATAATGTCCTTTCCAGAACTGCACGCAATACTCCAAGTCTGGCTGCACCAGAGGTTTGTACAGATGTCACATTACCTCGTGGCTCCGAAACTCAATCCCTCTACCAATAAAAGCCAATGCACCATATGCCTTCTTAACAACACTGTCAACCTGGGTGGCAACTTTCAGGGATCCATGCACATTGATACCAAGATCTCTCTGCTCATTTACATTACCAAGAGTCTTACCATTAGCCCAACACTCTGTATTCCTGTTACTCTTTTCAAAGTGAATCACCTCACACTTTTCTACAATAAACTCCATTCGCCATCTCTCAGCCCAGCTCTGCAGCTTATCTATGTTCCTCTGTAACCTGCAACATCCTTTGGCACTATCCACAACTCCACCGACCTTAGTGTCATCCGCACATTTACTAAGCCATCCACACTCATCTGGGTCATTTATGAAAATGACAAACAACAGTGGCTTCAAAACAGATCCTTGCGGTACACCACTAGTAACTGAATTCCAGGATGAACATCTCCCATCACCACCCTCCGTCTTCTTTCAGCTAGCTAATTTCTGATCCCAGCCACCAAATCACCCTCACTCCCTTGCCTCTTTTTTTGGCAATAGCCTCCCATGGGGAATCTTATCAAATGCCTTACTGAAATCCATGTACACCACATCAACCGCTTTACCCTCATTCGCTTGTTTGGTCACCTTCTCAAAGATCTCAATAAGGTTTGTGAGGTATGGCCTACCCTCCACAAAACAGTGTTGACTATCTCTAATCAACTTTTTCCTTTTTAGATGATTATAAATCCTATCTCTTATAACCTTTTCCAACACTTTGCCCACAACTGAAGTAAGGTTCCCCAGTCTATAATTATCAGGGTTGTCTCTACTCCCCTTCTTGAACAAGGGGGCAACATTTGCTATCCTCCAGTCTTCTGGTATTATTCCTATAGACAGTGATGACATAATGATCAAAGCCAAAGGCTCTGCAATCTCCTCCCTGGTTTCCCAGAGAATCCTAGGATAAATCTCATCCGGCCCAGGGGATTATCTATTTTCACATTTTCTAGCATTGATAATACCTCCTCTTTGTGAACCTCAACCCTGTCTAGTCTAGTAGCCTGTATCTCAGTATGCTCCTTGACAAAAATGTCTTTTTCCAGTGTGAATATTGTTATGAAGGTGTAGAGGTACTGTACCTTTAAGAGAGTTGAAAATCTAGCAAAACTGCCTGACAAGGCACAAAGTGACCTGGACAAGATAACAATATAACACATGGTTGACACAAATAGAGTAGATGGGTTGCCAAGAGACAAAAACAAATTCAAATTTGGCCAATCAATTTAAATTATGCCTCAAGATACCAAAGTCCAATCCAGTTTGAATTTAGTATTTTGATAATATTGAAATCAATGAAACAATTGATGTTTTGGGGTATAAAACCAGACATTTTGAACAGTTAGAGAGAGAACTGCCACAGAGACTGCTAGCTCAAGAGCTCTCTGAGAGGCACTTGTCTGTGGAAGGAACCTACACAGCAGAAAATTGAAGTCGATCTGGGGAAAATCTACAAAGGAGATTTGGCAAAGCTGACTGGTTTTGAAATGTGATTTTGTTATAAATATCTTGATCGGGCTTTTTATTGGACTAGTATCGTAGAGTGGGAGGTAAAAGATAGGTTTAAGATAAAAGAGTTGTTAATAGTTTTGGTTTTAATATTCTCTGATGGACCTAAGGAATAAAGTTGTTAATATTTACTTTAAATAGTGACCTCTGGGATAGCTCTTTGCCTCTTGTATTTTAGCACATTACAGCACGGGGTGAATTTTTTCTGTGTTGCTGGTTTAAATTAGCAGAAGGGTTTACCCCGTGTCATTACAATACTGACAAAAAAAATTCATTTAGTGATTCTTCTATCTCATCTGGCTCCACACATAACTTCCCACTACTGTCCTTGATTGGCCTTAATCTTACTGTAGTCATTCTTTTATTCCTGATATACCTATAGAAAGCTTTAGGGTTTTCCTTGATGCTAGCTGCCAACAACTTTTCATATCCGTTCTTGACTCTTCTTAGCTCTCTCTTTAAGTCCTTCCTGGCTAACTTGTAACTCTCAAGTGCCCTAACTGAACCTTCACGTCTCATCCTAACATAAGCCTTCTTCTTTCTCTTGACATGAGATTCAACTTCTTTGGTAAAACACGGCCCCCTCACTTGACAACATCCTCCTTGCCTGACAGATACATACTTATCAAGGACACGCAGTAGCTGTTCCTTGAGTAAACTCCACATTGCAATTATGTTCATCCCCTGCAGTTTCCTTCTTCATCCTATGCATCCTAAATCTTGCCTAATTGCATTATAATTGCCTTTCCCCAGCTATAAATTTTGCCCTGCAGTATATACCTATCCCATTTCATTGCAAAAGTAACCATAACTGAATTGTGGTCACTATCACCAAAGTGCTCACCTAAATCCACATCTAAGACCTGGCCAGGTCCATTACCCAGTACCAAATCTATTGTGGCCTTGCCCCTTGTTGGCCTATCTACATACTATGTCAGGAAACCATCCTGCACACATTGGACATAAACTGCCCCATCTAAAATACTTGAACTATAGTCAGTATTTGGAAAGTTAAAGTCTCCCATAATAACTACCCTGTTACTATCGCACCTATCCAAAATCATCTTTGTTATCCTTTCCTCTACATCTCTGAAACTGTTAGGAGGCCTATAGCAAACTCCCAACAGGGTGATCTTGCCTTTCCTGTTTATATCTATCAGCCAGGATTCCCTGATTGGACTAGGTTAACAGCCCCAATCAGGGACCTCCTATTCTATGATGCCTACCTGCTTGAGCTTGTTCCAATCATTACATTCCAATGCCCCCGCCCCCCACCCCACAACACCAAAGTCCTGGGATGTATGTCTGTGCATTTTCCTGCAGCTTTTCTAGGGCATTTTCGTTCCTGTAATGCTGCCTTGGATACTGGCAGCATGTTCCTGACCATAGACCACCTCTTGTACTGGAGAGTCTTGGTCAAAATTCATCTTCAGATGGTAATGGCATTGAGGCTGCAACATTTGCTGTATCCGTCTCATCTTCAGGTTTCTTCGATGCTAGGCAGAGGGGAGAACCCACAGGTTCTGACAGTCTTGCTAGATGCTCTGAGGGACTGGGTATGTTTTGCTCCTACCCCATTTGCAAGGTTGCTGCTTTCACCTCTACTACCTGAATTTCATACATCACAGGACCATTATCTTAGCCTGCTGGACACACTTTCCTCATTCCTGAAGAAGGGCTCATGTCCGAAACGTCGATTCTCCTGCTCCTTGGATACTGCCTGACCTGCTGCACTTTTCCAGCAACACATTTTCAGCTCTTACCCATGCAGGGCCATTCCCATGGTTTCAACATCAGATTTTGTCCCCTGTAGTAAACTGGCTCTGATTTGGTTTGATTCTGATTTTATTGTCACATGTACTCAAGTAGAAAAGTACAGGAGTACAGTGAAAAGTGCATAATGTTGCCACAATCTTAGGAACACAGTAAAAATAATAGTACAGTGATGCCTTCTTAGCTTTAAGCAGAAACTAAAGTAATAAACCTGAAAGTTCAAACATTGCAGTCTTTCTTAAGTGCTTAGCCATGGTCGGGGCCACACTTTGAGGAATCATCTCAAGATCAGAAGTCCATGCTGAGGCCATGCCCGGCCGAGAGACTGCCACATAGTGCCAAAAGACCACCACGCTGGGCTGAGAGCCTGCCATGCTGGGCTGAAAGACTACCACTCCAGATCGAACGTGCTCCACGCCAGGCCGAAAGTGTGCCATGACAGACCCAAGTTCCGCCAGGCCGGGAGATCATCACACCAAGTTAGGAAACACTTGCGCCAGAACGGGAGGTCACCGTACCAAGCTGGAGCCTGCCAAGCCAGTCTGGTAGTTTGCCGTGCGTTGCTGGGAGGCCATCTGGCAATACGGGAGGCTGCCATGCCAAGCCGGGATGTTGCCCTGCCAGGCTAGGAGACCACCTCACTGGCTTTGCGCTAAGTCCAAGGCCGTGGATTCATTGTTTGGAGAAGAAAAAAGAGAGGAGCTAAAACAGAGGAGAAGACAAACAAAGAAAGGAAAAAAAAGTTATTTATCACATGGTGTACAAACCCGGGGAATGTTTGATAGGACAATGTGGAGTAACTGTAACAAAAGATCTTGCAGTATACCTAATAGTCACTTAACAGAGTTTTATGTTCAGCATTGGCGTTCCTGACGTTGCTTCACCTTCCACCCACAGGTCAGGGAAACTCAAGTTTAACCTGGTGTGTAGTTGTCTCCCCATTAGCAACTCTGCTGGACCCGTCCCTATAATTGTGTGAAGGGTGGTCCTACAATCAAACAGGAACTGGGATTGTTTGGTATCGAGTGAAGCTTAGGCTACTTCTTTCAGCCTGCCTTCAAAGTTTGGGATGCTCTTTCTGCCAGACCATTGGACGATGGATGGTATAGAGCTGTCTTTATGCACTAAATGGCATTCAACTTTTGGAAGTACTTGAATTCCGTGCTGGTAAATGATAGCACATTGTCTGTGACTGTCGTCCGCGTATTGCAAAAGATGGTCACAGCTTTTCAATTGTTGTTCCCTGTTTGACAAATGAACTCTATGCATGTCCAACCACTTTTATGAGTGTTCACGTTGACTAAAAACATAGAGCCCGTGAAAGGGACAGCATAGTTGACGTGTAACCAAGTCCAGGGTTTATCCGGTCATTCGCACAAATGTAGGGGAGCTGTTGGTGGTATTGTTTGTTCTAGTTGGCATTCTGGGCACTGCCCCACCAACAAAGCTATGTCAGCATCCAATCCTGGCCACCCGACATAAGTTCTCACCAACATCTTCATTTTTGCAATCCTTAGGTGACGCTGGTGCAGTTCGACCAGTATGTGGTGGAGATCTTTGCTTAGGACAATCACTTTTGCTCCCCATAATAATATGCCGTCCTGTATAGTGGTCAGGTCCTGAAAGGTTTCAGTTCTGGTTGTGATGGCCCTTTTGTTACTCCCATTACCATCAGCTGTTTTAATTTTGCCAGGACTGGATCTTTTTGTGTCCACAGTTGGATACTGCCAATGGTGACCGCAAGGGTGACTTCACAGAAAACTCCAAACCCCAGAAGAAATCAATTAACCAAATAATCAATTATCTGAATGAAATAGTGCCCAGTCACTGGCCACCCGGGTGTTTTCCTATCTTCCTGGTGGTGGAATTCGAATAAAGATTCGTGCACTTTGTGTCTTTCACTGTGTCTCACACCTGCACACACACACCATGGGTGCTGGGGATAAAATAAGCACTACCACACTTAGAAAAAAAAAATAAACAGGAGATTAAAGAAAAAAAAACAGGAGTGTTCACTGGCCACCCGAAAAAAAAAATGAAATAGTGCCCACCCATCTCATTCGGATGATCTAGGTTCTTCTGTATTAGCACGTCATCCAGATAAATGGTGACCAGCGGTAGGCCTTGTAAAATGTTCTCCATCGTCTGCTGGAAAATGGCACTGGCTGATATCCTAACAGACAGCCTCGAATATTGGTACAAACCCTTATGAATATTAATTGTAGCATACTTCTGGGAATACTCAATTAATTGGAATTGCAGGTACACATGGCTTATGTCCAGCTTTGTGAAGGACAGCCCTCTTGCCAGTTTAGCATATAAGTCCTCGATGTGAGGGAGTGGGTATTTATTCAGCTGTGAAAAGTGGTTTATGGTTTGTTTGAAATCCCCACAAAGGTGAACTGAACTAACCCATCAGGTTTTACAGTTGGTGTGACCGGACTGCCCATTCCACAAACTGTACTGGTTTGAAGATTTCTCTGCTTTCCAACCTCCTGATTTCTGACTCTACCTTTGCCTGTAAGGCAAATGGCACTGAACGAGCCTTGCAGAATTGTGGAATTGCTTCTTGGTCAACATGTCAGGTGGTCTTGTCCCCTTTAATTGTCCCTGAGACCTTCCTGAAAATGTCTGGGTATTTAATTAGGATTTCACTCAGGCAGCCATTTCCTAATCACAAAACATTGAGCCAATCAAGTTGAGTCATTCTCAACCAATTTTGCCACAACAAGCTTGGGCCCAAGCCTTTTACTAAAATCAGTGTTAACTGAACCTCTTCTTTCTCATAAGAGATGGGAGCCGAAGTTTTACCCTTAATCTGTAGGGGATCCCTGGTACATGTTCTCAACCTGACTGAAACGTTATGCAAACTGAAGTGTTAGAGTCCAGAGCAATTTTGGTAAAGACTGTTTCTACAATCACTGATAACAGCTGCGCTGGTGCCAACCTCCATTAGAACTGGGTGACCATTTAATTAGACATTTATTCTGATTGGTTCTGACTTGGAGGTTGCTAAGCAATTTAACTGTTCCAAGCCAGCTGAAGGTGGATTTTCCAGATAAATGGATACTGGCCTATAAGTTCACTTACTCAAGTTAGGCCTAGGGGGACTCTTTTGCTGTCTTGAGCCTGCATACCAGCAGCAACTACAGTGACCTGTCAGCCTAGATCCTGAAGAAAATGTTAACTGTTTGGTTGAGGCTTGGCATGGTTTTGGGATTTAGCTGTGGGCTGACCTGGAGTCCCTCTCTTTGGTATATGCCCTGATTGAGGCTATGCAAATGCTTGGCAGTCTCTCTAACTCATATGCTCCACTTGCTGCATTTTCTAATGACAAAGCCAGTTGTCATGCTTGCTTGAAGCCTAGTTGGGCTTCAGCAATAAGTGTTTTTGCATGGTTACAGCATTAATCCCACATACCAAACAGTCTATCAGCATTTTGTTACATCAAAGTCATATGCTTCTGCCAGTCCTCTTAACATCAAAAATTCTGACACGGTTTCACCTGATTCTCAAACTGCTGAGTGAAACCGATAGCGCTCAGAAATAGGGGAGGCTTGGGGTTCTAATGTACCTTCACTAAATCTGTCAACTCTTGTTTTAGTATCTGGTTCCTCAAAATGTTAGACTCTGAATAACCAAAAGGTTGTGGGTCTACAAGCTGTCAGGAAAATTACTTGCTGCTTTTTATTTGCCCCAATGTCATTTGCCTGGAAAAATTAACTTATTCTTTTCACATAGTGGACACAATTCAATGATAAGAGTGTACAAGTGAAGATCCCCAATTGGAGGCGTGATGCCAGAAATGCTTACCCCAGCTTCAAGACAACTGTTGCAAGTCAATCTCTTCAGGGTTGTGTTTTTCTCTTGTTGCCAATGAAATGACTCTACGAAGGCTGGTAGAGTCACCAAGTCACCCTTAATTTACATGTATAGTAGTTGATACAGTAGAGATTAAAGTGGTGCTGGAAAAGCACAGCAGGTCAGGCAACATCCAAGGAGCAGAAGAATCGATATTTTGGGCATGCACCCTTCAACAGGAACGTGGAGGGGGAGAAATAAATAGGGGGGCTGGGGGGGTGGTGAGGGCTGAGGGAAGGTAGTTAGGATGGTGGGAGGTGGTTGTGATCTGAACTAGGCCACACCCACCCACCTCATTTACTGTCAACTCACGGAGTGTTTCAGAGAATATCTCTGGTTCGCAGGAATCAACCAACGTCACTGCCCTGTGGCCAACTACTTCAACTCTCCCAAGGGCATGCAAGTCCTGGGCTTCCTCTACTGCCAAATCAAAACCACCCACCAACTGACACCAAAATTGGAGGTGTAGTGGACAGCAAAGAGGGTTCCATCAGATTACAACAGGATCTTGATCAGATAGGCCAATGGGCTGAGAAGTGGCAGATGGAGTTTAATTCAGATAAATGTGAGGTGTTGCATTTTGGAAAAGCAAATCTTAGCAGGACTTATATACTTAATGGTAAGATCTAGGGAGTGATGCTGAACAAAGAGACCTTGAAATGTCAGGTTCATAGCTCCTTGAAAGTGGAGTCACAGGTAGATATGTTAGTGAAGAAGACATTTGGTATGCTTTCCTTTATTGGTCAGACTAATTAGTACAGGAGTTGGGAGGTCATGTTGCAGCTGTACAGGACATTGGTTAGGCCACTGTTGGAATGTTGCGTGCAATTCTGGTTTCCTTCCTATTGGAAAGATGTTGTGAAACTTGAAAGGATTCAGAAAAGATTTACAAGTATGTTGCCAGGATTGGAGGATTTTAGCTATGGGAGAGGCTGAACAGGCTGGGGCTGTTTTCCCTGGAACGTCGGAGGCTGAGGGGTGACCTTATAGAGGTTTACAAAACCATGAGGGGCATGGATAGGGTAAGTAGGCAAAGTCTTTTACCTGGGGTCGGGGAGTCCAGAACTAGAGGGCAATGGTTTAGGGTGAGAGGGGAAAGATATAAAAGAGACCTAAGGGGCAACATTTTCACAGAGGGTGGTGTGTGTATGTAATGAGCTGTCAGAGGAAGTGATGGAGGCTGGTACAATTGCAACATTCAAAAGGCATCTGGATGGGTATATGAATAGGAAGGGTTTGAGGGATATCAGCTGGATGTTGGCAGGTGGGACTAGATTGGGTTGGGATATCTGGTCAGCATGGATGGGGTTGGACCGAAGGGTCTGTTTCTATGCTGTACATCTCTATGACTCTATAACTGGAGGAAGAGTGCTTCATCCTCTGCCTCAGGATCCTACAACCACATGGCATCAACATTGACTTCACCAGTTTCCAAATTACCCCTCCCCAACTCATCCCAGATCCAACCCTTCAACTTGGCGCCGCCCTCTTGACCTGAACCTACCTTCCTTCCCATCTATCTGTTCCATCCTACCCTTCACCTATCACAATCACTTCCCACCTCTATCCACTAATCACCATCCCACCTATCTTCCCCCCAGCCCCAACCCCACCCTCACCCCAACTCCCCATTTAGCTCTCAGTCCCCTTCCCCTTCCACATTCCTGATGATGAACTTATGGCCGAAACGTCGACTCTCCTGCTCCTCGAATGCTGCCTGACCTGCTGTGCTTTTCCGGTGCCACTCTTTTTGACTTTGACTCTCTAGCATCTGCAGTCCTCACTTTCCCCATATTCATTAGTGGGAGTATCCCAACTAGGGGACATTATTGCAAATTAAGAGAACAGTCATTTAATTGAGATGCAAAGGAATTTCTTCTGCAAAAGGGTAGTAAATGTCCAGAATTCTCTCCCAGAGTTGTGGATGTCATGGAGAATTGTGGAGGTTAGATCACTGAAAGTATTTAAAAAGGTGGTAGATACGAGTTTTAAAACATTGTAGAGTTGAAGGGCTACGAGGAGCTGGCCTGAAAGAGGCATTGAAGCCTTCAGCTGATCTACTGTGAATGGATTGTATTGTGTGGCAGGCTTGAAGGCTGAATGGTCTACACCCACTATTATTTATTATGTTTCTGTCTGCATCCCATAGCGGATAAATCCCTAATTTATTAAAATCTGTCTAACTAAACCATGAAAAAATCCAATGACCCAGCCTCCCCATCCTCTGGTGGTGTTGGTGTTTAGCGATGTTGAACTACAAATATATCTGACTAGAAATGTATACATATGAACTCAGTCTAACTAACTGAAAAATGTGTTGCTGGAAAAATGCAGCAGGTCAGGCAGCATCCAAGGAGCAGGAGAATCGACGTTTCGGGCATAAGCCCTTCTTCAGCAGGGCTTATGCCCGAAATGTCGATTCTCCTGCTCCTTGGATGCTGCCTGACCTGCTGCGCTTTTCCAGCAACACATTTTTCAGCTCTGATCTCCAGCATCTGCAGTCCTCACTTTCTCTCAGTCTAACTAACGTTCATCCTCTGATGTTTAGCATTTTCTATCCCAGAGGCCTGTGGATGCTCCATCATTGAATCCATTTAATTCTGATATATTAATCATTGATTTTATGTTTATTAAAGAAGCTGATGGTTGGATCATTTTATTTTAAGTCTCATTTTAACAAAACTAACGATTGGCGACAGAAACAGAAATTGCTCGGAAAACTCAGCATGTCTGGCAGCATCTGTGCAGAGAAAGCAGGGCTAATATTTTGCGTTCACTGATTCTTCTTCAGATCCCTACTGAGTTTTCCCAGTAATTTCTGTTTTTGTTTCTGACTTCCCTCATCGGCAGTCCTTTGTGTGTTTTTTTTGTGATCAGTCACATTAGAAACTTTGTAAACAATTAAATTTATGTTGTGACCTGTGGAGAAGTTGAATTAGAGTAAGACAGTGTACTCCTTCCATTTCAGTTGTAACAAAGTAAAATCAGAAACAAAGTGTTCTGTGAGCTTGGTGCTAATTTTTTTGGATACTGATGAAGGCTTGGATCTTCTATTAATGCCATGGATGAAACCTACCAACATGATGATCTGTTATTGGATATCATAGTCATAGTCAGACTATGGTAGATTTCAATAAATGAGGACAATTATTTTATGGAAGAAGATATCATGAACCTTAACAGACTGCATAAAAGGTCAAAGAAGCTCCATTTGTAAATTCCTTGTTCAGTGTTCACATCTAAACTGCTAGATTGTACTGAGGTATTGCAAATGGAATGGCTCTTGGTTTTAACTGGGATCTTGAAAACGGAATTCCTTTTGGAGTTGATGTTAGCTGCCATGAAAATATTCCTTGGAAAGCAATATTTTCCAGAAGCCTTGATAGTAGAAATAGGGCATTTTGTCCCTATGAAAATGAAACCAATTCATTTATGGAATGAATGATGCCTCGAGAATGTGTATTTTTCTTTTCAGTGATATCTGATTTGCTGAAAGTAGACTGTGTTCAATGAAAAGCAGATTGCACAATGTTTTATTGGTATCAAAACATGGAACCTTCTTACATCTTCATGATGCATGTTAATGATTTCTTCTTGTGGATTTTGAGGACTATTATTAATAAGATGAAAGTGGAGTATCAGATGGAAGTCAGACTTTAGGGTATTTTACATTTAGTGGTTTAGACATTGAGTAGAATTAAATTTAATTCTTTCAACGTCTCTCCTATCTCCATTTAGTATGCTGGTTTTTCACAGGAAGATGATAAGACCTCTAAAAAAAGAACAGAGCAGTTGGGAAAATTAATAGCCAGTTGAATGGTTACATTCTCAGGCCAGGCTGAATTACAGTGTTGATATAATTGAGCTCACCAAGGTTCCTTCAAGAGCATCTTCTAAACACCAGCAGTTTTGAAACCACCAACCTCTGCCACCTAAAAGGCAAAGGCACCAGATACTTTGGAATACCACCACCTGCAAGTTTCCATCAAGACAGACAGACAGACACACACACAACTTGGAAGTATATTGCTGTTCCTTCACTGTTACTGGATCATAATCTTGCAACTTCCTTCATAATAGAATTGTGGTATACTTGCCCGTAGTTAATAGAGTTAAATAGACTGGGACGTTTTTCATTGGAATTGCAGGAGGTTGAGAAATTTATAAAATAATGAGGGGTATAGCAAAGATAAACAGTAGGTGTCTTTTCCATAGGGTGAGGGATTTCAAGGCATACGTTTAAGGTGAGAGATTTAAAAAAGACATGAGGGACTTTTTTTTAACACGGTGGTATGTATGTGGAACGAACTTTCAGAGGAAGTGGTGGATGCAGGTACAGTTACAACATTTGACAGACATTTAGATACATGAATAAGAAATGTTTGAAGGGATATGGGTAAAGTGCAAGCAAGTGGGACTAGTTTAGTTTGGGATTATAGTTGGCATGGACTGGTTGGACCAAAGGGTCTGTTCCATGCTGGATGACTCTATAATTCAAGAAGATAGTTAACCACCATCTTCACAAGAGCAGTTTGGAATGGGCAATAAATGTTGGCCAAGTCAGTGATGTCCACATCCCATCATGAATGAATATAAAGAAAGAAAACACTATAATAAATTACTATAAAGTTGTGAACATTGTAAAACAAATAAACTGCTTAAAGAATTAAATATAGATAAATTCATACTTGAGTTGCCATCCTTCTGTCCACAAAACACATAAAATCAGTTATTTTTAGTAAAGCTTTTAATACAGATCTTCCTGATGGGGATTTCATTGCCATAAGTTTATAATATTTTCAGTGAGTGAAAATGAGAAATGTTGCTATTTAGCATGGGAAAATAAGAAACTATGAAAAGAGTTTTTAAAAGTGCTGTAGAAACACTGTCTCTTGTGAAAGCAGTAGATATGAAATTGTTTGCCTCATATTTTAATGGTAAATTGATACTGGGGTGAAAACAGATTGAACATTGAATATTGCATTGATAATTGTTTGTGGGCCAAGGGTTCACATGACAAAAAATGTGTGATTAAAAGAGTAAGGATTGAACTTGCTATCCTAAAATAAGTATTAAAAAAGAAAAATTGTTGATGCAAGCCATCAAGGAGATCAAAGTTTGTGAGAAGATTTACCACTACAAATGCTGGAGGAAAGATCACAGAAGCACTTCACTGAGCGCTCCCAAGCACTGAGGATGTCACCTAGACAGGGGACGAAACGTCTGCAACACAAATTCCCAGCTCGCCGAACAGAACCACAACCATCGAGGAGATGCTTGTATCCATGTATCTTGTGGAAAATAATGTTTTCTTCAATAATTTGTTTTGAATCATTGTTTCAATAAGAATATTAATTAAGTTTTATTGTAAAATATAGTGATTAGTTGCATAAATTGACATTTACTGTACAACGTAGGGATCATTCATTGGATACGGGCTGGAAATTTGTTGCTGGAAAAGCGCAGCAGGTCAGGCAGCATCCAGGGAACAGGAAGGGCTTATGCCTGAAACGTCGATTCTCCTGTTCCCTGGATGCTGCCTGACCTGCTGTGCTTTTCCAGCAACACATTTCCAGCTCTGATCTCCAGCATCTGCAGACCTCACTTTCTCCTCATTCATTGGATAATGTGTTGTGAAGATGTATGTGTACTGTACCTTTAAGAGAGTTAAAAGCAGGTCGAGCTACCTGACAGCACCAAGTGTTCTCAATAAGATTACAATGTAACACTTGGTCGAAAGCTAAATTAGCTGGTTGCCTGGAAATGACAAAACAGATTCGAGTTAGGCCAAATCAGTTTAAATAATATCCTGAAAATACCAAATTCCAATCAAGTTTGAATTGAGTATGTTGACAATCTTAAAAGCCAATGACACAATCCAATTCTTTGGGAGTATAAGACAGGGGAAAATCAAACAGTTGAGAGGAGAACTGCCAAGCCACCAGCATGTAAAAAGACTGCCGGAAAAATAGTTCTCTTAAAAGGTACACTTATTGATCAGTGACCCGTGAAGCAGAATCCACAAGAAGAAGAAAAGACAGGAATTCAGAGAAAACTGCAAGCTGCCTGGTTTTGAGATAAGTTTTGTTTTGTAAATCTTAGTCAGGGGTTTTACTGGACTAGTATTGTAGAGGGGAAAGTAAAAGATAGGTTAGAGGAAGGAATTGTAGATAGTTGTTAATTAATTATTCTCTGTTATGCTTTAAGAAATACAGTTGTTAATTTGTACTTTAACTAGTTCTTGGCCTATCAAATTTTCACAGATTACTGCATGGGATAAATCTTTTCTGTGGTGCTGTTTTTAAATTAGCAGAGGGGTTTACCCAGTGTTGTAACAAATGATTTATACACATATATACATTGCCTTCCACAAATGACAGGCATAGTAGGGGCTGAAGTACATAATTTCCCCCAAAACAACATTTTGATTTGATGTTATTTGATGAATTTCTATTGAAGTTTTGATTTGCATTATCATCCTCATTTTAGGGGCACTTATTTGTTTATTTTGGTTTCCTATTGTATAACTGCCAGAGGGTGTATTCCATCATCCTTTACTTACACGTACACAGTACATTGACTCGGACCAGCTAGCTCAGAGCCGGTCCCTAGAGTGAGGAGACTCTCTGAATGTCTTATAATCGTTTCCCCCATTCAACAAATTTTATTTATAGCTCAGTTAATGCATAGCTAACTGTGCAGTGGCACCAAGTCACCTTTTATTTAAATATGCCCAGTACAAAGGTCCTGACCAGCCAGATTAGAGCTAGTCCCTAGAATGAGGAGACTCTTTGAATCCCTGTTTATAGTTTTATTAAATAATACACGGTTTACAAAGCAATTAACATTCACAGCTGTATATAGTAACAGCAATTTACAAGGGTGAGGAGCAGTAAAGCTAGGCCCCAAACCCTACCAGTCAACCCGTTTTCAGGGAAATGAAGGCAAACCTCAAATCCAGGTTTCAGTCATCACAAAACAGTAACAGTGACAAATACATGCAAGACAGTCCAATTAGATAAGAAACAAGAAATAGTGCATAAAATAAGACCCATTCATCCCTCCCAAATACTGGCCACTCTAAGGCAGACTGCCCCTACACCCCTGACACACCTTCCAACCACCTCTAAGACAGCCCGTTCTGTTTCCCCACAAATCCCCTGTTTATTTTTTAAACATTATATTAAACAATTCACAGTTTACAAAAAAATTAACATTAATAGCTGTATACAGAGAAATACCAATTTTACAAGGGAGAGGAATGGCAAAGCCAAGCTCCAAACCCTGACATTCAACCGGTTTTCAGGGAAATGAGGACAAACCTCAAATCCCAGTTTTAATCATTACAAACAGTAACATTGACATTTGTACATAAAAGACAGTCCAATTACACAAAAAAAAAGTCCATACAATACAGACCCCCAGAAACCCAGCAAGCCCCCCCACCTCCTCCTCATCCACTGGCCACTTTATGGCAAACTGCACCTATGCCCCATTCGGCTCTCAGTCCACCCTGATTCACCTTCCGACCACTTCTAAGACAGTCCTTTCTGTTTCTCCACAAATCCCCTGTTAATTTCTTTTCCACTGCTTAGTAATTTGCTTAAATTCTACAGGTTGTCACGTCTGATCTGAGGTCATAATCCCCTGTTTGTTTGTTTTTTTCTCTTCCTTTTGTTTTTTTTTCTTCTTTTTTTCTCTCTTTCTTTAACCCTGCACTACCGCCTAACTGCGATAGTGCTTATTTTTTCCCCAGCACCCATGTGTGTGTGCAGGTGTGAGACACAGTGAAAGACACAGGGTGTACGAATCTTTATTCAATTTCCACCACCAGGAAGAAAGGAAACACCCGAGTAGCCAGTGGCAAGCAGTGCCCTTATCCCCTGTTTGCCTCTGTCAGCCAGGGCACCCTGATTGGTCCAGGTTATTACCCCCAATCAAGGATCTCAGTGAGATCTACCTGGCCCTCATTCCAATTAGACAGGTATTCAAGATAACACAAAAGAGGCATTGCCTTCCATGACCAGTTGGGACTCCAGGGACTACAGTACACGGTCTCTCCTACCCCTGACAAAACTGCATTCTAATTTGATGTGCTTCCTTTACTTTTTATGCTACATGGCCTTTTTAAGGCATTATCATTAGTTTATTCACTGGTTAATTGAATGAGTTTAATTTCATGGATTTTCATGTGTATCAAGATAATTACTGATACTGCTGGACACTGCAGGGTTAATAGCTATACATTTGTAATGCTTCACTTTGTGAATAAATCTACAACTGAACAAAGAAGACTTCTAGTCTCTCTCGTCATCAACTGACTGTAAGAAATTTAACAGGCCTGTGGGTAGCGTTCCCACCAGTTAAGTCAGAAGCTTGTGGGTTCAAGTTTCACTCCAGGATCATACCATAAAAATCTTGGTTACACTGCAGTACTCTGGGATTGCTGCACTGTTAGGAATACTGTCCTTTGGATGGGATATTAAGCTAAAACATTATCTTTTCTCTCTGCTGGATGCAAAATATATTCTGATACAATTTTGAAGAAAACATAGGAATTCTCAATGTTTATTTCAACTATGTACACTAAAAATGGAATCTCTGCACATTTTCACATTGCTGATTGGGCCAGATTGCTGCGTACAAATTGGCTGCTTCATTTCCTAACTTACAACAGTGAATGCACTTAGAGATATACAGCACAGTAACAGACTCTTCGGTCCAACTTGTCCATACTGACCATGTATCCTAAATTAATCTAGTCCCACTTGGCCCATATCACTCTAAACCCTTCCTATCCAGATGCCTTTCAAATGTTGTAATTGTACCAGCCTCCACAACTTCTTCTGACAGCTCATTCCATACATATACCCTCTGCGTGAAAAGGTTGACCCTTAGATCTCTTTTAAATTTTCCCCTCTCTTCTTAAACCTTTGTCCTTGAGTTTTGTGCTCCCCTATTCTGGGGAAAAGACCTTGGCTGTTCACCTTAACCATGCCCCGAATGATGTTGTAAACCTCTGTAAGGTGACCCTTCAATCCCCGATACTCCAAGGAAAACAGCCCCAGCCTATTCAGTGTCTCCCTATAGTTTAAACCCTCCAAACCTGGCAACTTTTTTGTAAATCTTTTCTGCACCCTCTCAAGTTTAACAACATCTTCCTATAGTAGGGAGACTAGAATTAAACACAGCATTCCAAAATGTCCTGTACAATCGCAACATGACTTGTCAACTCCTGTACTCAATGTACTGACCAATAAAAGCAAATGTACCAAACACCTCCTTCACTGCCCTGCGTATCTGCAATTCTTTATTGAGAATATCCAGTTTATGGATCATATTGATATTTTAGAGATAATATCTAGATCTGGCAATATTATTGTAAAGGTAAGGTCATTAAAATGGTGAGGACTAGAGATTTCAGATTTGTGCCAGAGACTGGAGGTTGGCTAATGTGGTGTCACTGTTTAAGAAAGGTGATAAGGACAAGCCAGGGAACTATAGACCAGTGAGCCTGACATCGGTGGTGGGCAAGTTGTTGGAGGGAATCCTGAGGGACAGAATGTACATGTATTTGGAAAGGCAACAACTGATTAGGGATAGTCAACATGGATTTGTGCATGGGAAATCATGTCTCACAAACTTGACTGAGTTCTTTGAAGATGTAACAAAGAGGATTGATGAAAGCAGAGCAGTGGACGTGATCTATATGGACGTCAGTAAGGCTATCGACAAGGTTCCCCATGGGTGACTGGCTAGCAAGGTTAGAGCTCATGGAATACAGGGAGAACTAGCCATTTGGATACCATCCATGCCAGACCATCCATAACCTCATCACCCCAGGGGATCTCCCATCCAACCTCCAACCTCATAGTCCCACAACCCCGCACCGCCCGTTTCTACCTCCTGCCCAAAATCCACAAACTTGACTGCCCCGGCCAACCCATTGTCTCAGCCTGCTCCTGCCCCACCGAATTCATCTCTGCATACCTCGACACGGTCCTGTCCCCCTTAGTCCAAGAACTCCCCACCTATGTTCGGGACACCACCCACGCCCTCTACCTCCTCCATGATTTTCGTTTCCCTGGTCCCCAACGCCTTATCTTCACCATGGACATCCAGTCCCTGTACACCTCCATCCCCCATCATGAAGGATTCAAAGCCCTCCGCTTCTTCCTTTCCCGCCGTACCAACCAGTACCCTTCCACTGACACCCTCCTTCGACTGACTGAACTGGTCCTCACCCTGAACAACTTCTCTTTCCAATCCTCCCACTTTCTCCAAACCAAAGGAGTAGCCATGGGCACTGCATGGGCCCCAGCTATGCCTCCCTCTTCGTAGAATATGTGGAACAGACCATCTTCCGCAGCTACACTGGCACCACTCCCCACCTTTTCCTCCGCTACATCGATGACTGTATCAGCGCTGCCTCATGCTCCCACAAGGAGGTTGAACAGTTCATCCACTTTACCAACACCTTCCACCGCGATCTCAAATTCACCTGGACCATCTCAGACTCCTCCCTCCCCTTCCTAGACCTTTCCATTTCTATCTCGGGCAACCGAATCAACACGGACATTTACTATAAACCGACCGACTCCCACAGCTACCTAGACTACACCTCCTCCCACCCTGCCCCCTGTAAAAACGCCATCCCATATTCCCAATTCCTTCATCTCCGCTGCATCTGCTCCCAGGAGGACCAGTTCCAAATCCGTACAACCCAGATGGCCTCCTTCTTCAAGGACCGCAATTTCCCCCCAGACGTGATCGACGATGCCCTCCACCGCATCTCTTCCACTTCCCACTCCTCCGCCATTGAGCCCCGCCCCTCCAACCGCCACCAGGACAGAACCCCACTGGTCCTCACCTACCACTCCACCAACCTCCATGTACAGCGTATCATCCGCCGTCATTTCCGCCACCTCCAAACAGACCCCACCACCAGGGATATATTTCCCTCCCCTCCCCTATCCGTGTTCCGAAAAGACCAATCCCTCCGTGACTCCCTCGTCAGGTCCACATCCCCCACCAACCCAACCTCCACTCCCGGCACCTTCCCCTGCAACCGCAAGAAATGCAAAACTTGCGCCCACACCTCCCCCCCTTACTTCCCTCCAAGGCCCCAAGGGATACTTCCATATCCACCACAAATTCACCTGCACCTCCACACATATCATCTATTGCATCCGCTGCACCAGATGTGGACTCCTCTATATTGGGGAGACAGGCTGCCTACTTGCGGAATGTTTCAGAAAACACCTCTGGGACACCCGGACCAACCAACCCAACCACCCCGTGGCTCAACACTTCAGCTCCCCCACCCACTCCACCAAGGACATGCAGGTCCTTGGAGTCTTCCATTGCCAGACCATAGCAACACGACGATTAGAGGAAGAGCACCTCATCTTCCGCCTAGGAACCCTCCAACCACAAGGGATGAACTCAGATTTCTCCAGTTTCCTCATTTCCCCTCCTCCCACCTTGTCTCAGTCAAATCCCTCGAACTCAGCACCGCCTTCCTAACCTGCAATCTTCTTCCTGACCTCTCCGCCTCCACCCCACTCCGGCCTATCACCCTCACCTTGACCTCCTTCCACCTATCGCATTTCCAACGCCCCTCCCCCAAGTCCCTCCTCCCTACCTTTTATCTTAGCCTGCTGGACAGACTTTCCTCATTCCTGAAGAAGGGCTTATGCCCAAAACATCGATTCTCCTGTTCCTTGGATGCTGCCTGACCTGCTGCGCTTTTCCAGCAACACATTTTCAGTTCTGATCTCCAGCATCTGCAGTCCTCACTTTCTCCTCCATTTGGATACAGAACTGGTTCAAAGGTAGAAGACAGAGGGTGGTGGTGGAGGGTTGGTTTTCAGACTGGAGGCCTGCGACCAGTGGAGTGCCACAAGAATCGGTGCTGGGTCCACTACTTTTCATCATTTATATAAATGATTTGGATGTGAGCATAAGAGGTACAGTTAGTAAGTTTGTAGATGACACCAAAATTGGAGGTGTAGTGGACAGAGATGAAGGTTGAAACTTTATTGCTGGAACAGCACAGCAGGTCAGGCAGCATCCAGGGAACAGGAGGTTCGACGATGAAGGTTACCTCAGATTACAACGGGATCTTGATCAAATGGGCCAATGGCCTGACAAGTGACAGATAGAGTTTACTTGAGATTAATGTGAGGTGCTGCATTTTAGGAAAGCAAAACCTAGCAGGACTTATAACTTCATGGGAGTGTTGCTGAACAAAGAGACCTTGGAGTGCAAGTTCACAGCTCCCTGAAAGTGGAGTCACAGGGAGATAGGATAGTGAAGAAGGTGTTTAGTATGCTTTCCTTTATTGGTCAGAGTATTGAGTACTGGAGTTGGGAGGTCATACTGCAGCTGCACAGGACATTGGTTAGGCAACTGTTGGAGTATTGCATGCGATTCTGG
The DNA here is from genome assembly GCF_037043375.1 of Chiloscyllium plagiosum. Lineage (NCBI taxonomy): Eukaryota > Metazoa > Chordata > Chondrichthyes > Orectolobiformes > Hemiscylliidae > Chiloscyllium > Chiloscyllium plagiosum. The sequence continues at coordinate 24,052,078 of NW_028270171.1, forward strand.
TCTCCTTCCTATTGGGAAGATGTTGTGAAACTTGAAAGAGTTCAGAAAAGAATTAAGAGGATGTTGCCAAGGTTGGAGGGTTAGAGCTAGAGTGAGAGGTTGAAATGGCTAGGGCTGTTTTCCCTGGAGGGTCAGAGGCTGAGGGGTGACCTTATAGAGGTTTACAAAGCCATGAGGGTCATGGATAGTATAAATAAAGTCTTTTCCCTGTGGTGGGGGAGTCCAGAACTAGAGGGCATAGGCTTAGAGTAAGAGAGGGAAGATATAAAAGAGACCTAAGGGACAACTTTTTCACACAGAGGGTGATATGTGTATGGAATGAGCTGCCAGAGAAAGTGGTGGAGGCTAGTACAATTGCAATATCTAAAAGGCATTTGGATGGGTATATGAATAGGAAAGGTTTGGAGGGATATGGGCCGGGTGCTGGCAGGTGGGACTGGATTGGGTTGGGATATCTGGTCGGCATGGACGGGTTGGACTGAAGGGTCTGTTTCCGTGTTGTACATTTCTATGAGTCTATGACTCTATTTCCTGTGGATGTCAAATGTACTTTATAAATGCAAGTCTTTTTATTGTCAAAGTATGGTTCGCCATGTGAGGGTGGGGGGAAGAAAAGGGTGGTAAATCGCATCTGTGCAAATGCATAAACAGGAAATGGTGAAGAAAATTGGGCGAGGTAATTCTTCTGACCATATTTTAATCAAATTCTTTAATTGTGTTCATATTGTTAAAAAGCTGGTTCCTTTTCTCAGGGTTACTGTGTCCTTGATATTTTTCAGAGGATTCCTAAAACCCTCCCGGCTCTGAGGTGGCTAGTTTGGTACAAGACATGAAAAAGGATTTTGAGAGGCTTTTTGTTTATACGTAAACAGATGAGACTTCAGGCCAAAGTGCTGATGTTGTACAAGTGACCTGTACAATGAATAGTCACCTGAGCAGTTCAGTCCAGAACTAGTTAGGAGTTCAACTGTGTGAAAAGAGGCTGCAAGACTCTCTCTCCTTCTGCCGTTCTAACTTCAACCTGTAAGCATTTGTTTCATTTTTACAGTGTAAGGGGGTTTGCTTATTGGGACTGTTGTGTATATTCGGAACAGCATAATTAAGTATAGTTTGGTAGACTGAGTTCTGTAGGGGTTCTTTATTCTGTCCTTTGTGTTTCATTGTGTAACTTTGTGAATAAATTTTTGTCTGTTTTAAAGCCTGTTAGTCAACCTAGCTAACTTACTCTGGGTAATTCTCACTGTACACCTACCGAAGCAAATTGCAAAGCTATGATCTGGGCTGCCTGTTTAAGAATGTTTTGAGTGGTCTGGCCTAGTCCCTAACAATATTCATGCATTGCCATTGAGTGGATTGTGTGACAAGCAGCTTTTTTTAATGAGGCTCTTCATTCCTGGTCCCACAGAAAATGACAGCCATTTATGCCTGGGTACATTGAAAGCAGCATTCAGCTCTCAAGATAAAGCATTAGTGTTGTCGCAATATCTGAACAACTGACATCTTTTCATGAATTCACCCTGAATATATTTGACTCCAGTGAACCTGTAAACAAAGATCCTAATCCATGTGTGGAATTCTGATCGGCAAAGTAGCTTCAGCTGTACAGGACATTGATGAGACCATATCTTGAGTACTGCACAGTATTGGTCTCCTCGTTTAGGAAAGGATTATATGTGTTTTGGAGTGGTTTACAGGAGATTTGCACATTGCCTTTTGAGGATAGGTTGGACAGACTGGGCTTATTTTCTTTGGAGTTTAGGACAATGAGGAGTGCCTTGATTGGAGTGTATGAGGTACTGAATGGTCTTGACTAGGAGGACATGGAAATTATATTTCCTTTTGTGGATGAATCCAAAACTAGGGGACATTGTTTTAAAATTAGAGTTGATGAGAATGTATAATTTGAGACTCAAATGGATTAGCTCTGACCTTATTAACAGCGTAACAGGCTTGAAAGGCCAGTCGGCATACTTCTGCTCCTTATTTGTATGTTTGAAGATCCAATGTACTCTTCAACGTGGGAATGAGTGACGGTGATACTTATGACATTTACAGATCTCAAAAACATTAACAAAGTTTTCATTCTGTTCCGCTCTCAATGCTGAGTGCATGAGCCAGCCACTGAATGATGGCAGACATTCTAGAAGTTTAAAATTATAATGGTTGTTTCTGTTTGATGTTTCTGTTTTCTGAAGGCTTTACTGAAAAGGAGAACAATCTTTTACCTGGAGTTTGCAAGAAACCAAATCCCGAGCTAATTCCTTCAGCTCCACAGTCCTCCAATATCTCTATGCCCTTCCAGCTCTGTATCCTTATTGGTCCCCAATTTCCATTACTTCCCTAATGGTAGCTGTGCTTGCACCTACCTATTTTGCTCAATCGTTTAGTTGTGTCAGCATCACAGAGTAACATTAATATTCTACCGAATATTTCCTCCATTAAGGCACTCATTAAAACCCACCTCTTTGATCAAGCTTTTAGTCATCACACCTAATATTTTCTATGGCTGGGTTTGATCATCTTGTTTGATCATTACTCCTATGGAGCACCTTGGCCCATTTTACCTCATTAAAAGTGCTGGACAAACAAGTTGTTGTTGTAACTGGAGTATTCAGAGAGTTCTGAAGTGTTGGTGTGCGCATATGTCAGTGCAGAAAATGTGTTGCTGGAACAGTCCAGCAGGTCAGGCAGCATCCAGGGATCAGGAGAATCGACGTTTCGGGCATAAGCCCTTCTTCAGGAATGAGGAAAGTGTGTCCAGCAGGCTAAGATAAAAGGTAGGGAGGAGGGACTTGGGGGAGGGGCGTTGGAAATGCGATAGGTGGAAAGAGGTCAAGGTGAGGGTGATAGGTAGATGACTTGGGGTGTGCAGTGAGAGAGGGACTCACTGAAATCTTTGTAGAGGGAGGAAGAGAGCTTCTTCAAGGAAGGCATCCTTGTAAGAGGATTCGCAGTCGGTTAAAATCTTCGAAGAGAAAGTGAGGTCTGCAGATGCTGGAGATCAGAGCCGAAAATGTGTTGCTGGAACAGCACAGCAGGTCAGGCAGCATCCAGGGATCAGGAGAATCGACGTTTCAGGCATAAGCCCTTCTTCAGGAATGAGGAAAGTGTGTCCAGCAGGCTAAGATGAAAGGTAGGGAGGAGGGACTTGGGGGAGGGGCGTTGGAAATGCGATAGGTGGGAAGAGGTCAAGGTGAGGGTGATAGGTAGATGACTTGGGGTGTGCAGTGAGAGAGGGACTCACTGAAATCTTTGTAGATGGAGGAAGAGAGCTTCTGCAGATGCTGGAGATCAGAGCCGAAGTATATGTCAGTGCAGCCTCATTGGGTTGAAGGACCTGTTCTACACTGTATGATTCTGTGTTGAGTCAAACCAGATTCAAAACATTATTTCTCTCTCCACAAATGCTGCCAGACCTGTTGAGTTTCTCCAGCTTTCTCTGTATTTGTTACTTGTTGAGTTTGGTCTACAGCTTTCAGAGTTTAAATCAGTTTTGATGGAGCAGTTAGGGAAAAGACTGTTCTTCATTGGCAGGAGAGATCTAAAGAGGACACAATTGGTAAAAGAAAGAGATGAGAATTTTGTTTTGACGCAGCAAGTTGTTGTGATCTGGAATGTGCTGCCTTGAAGGAGCAATAGAATCAGATGCAAAGAAACTTTAGAAAGGAAAATGGAAGTGGAATGAGAAAAACATTTGCAGAGCTATGGTGAAGGAGTGGGGAATGAGACTAATTGGATAGGTCTTTAAAAGAACTAGATCAGACATTAGGGCTGAATGAGCTTCTCTGTGCTCTATGCCAAGCCATGACCATCTTCAACAAGAGATATTTTAATCCTGTCATCTTGACAATCAATCACATGTGATTTTCCCCACTGTCAACATTCTGGGTATTACCACTGACCAGAAACTCGATTGGACTGGCCACACAGGGAGCATGGCTACAACAATTGGTCAAAGGGTGGGAATTCTGTGAAAAGTAACTCATCTGCTAACATTCCAAATCTGCCTACAATCAACAAGGCACATGAAGGACTGTGATGGAATACTTCCCACTTGCTTGAATGAGTACAACTCCATCAACACTTAAGAAGCTGAACACCACTTAGGATAAAGCAACCTGCTTCATTGGCACTGCAACCTCTAATTATTAAAGCTCCTCCAATAGCTTCTTCCAAACATGTGCCCTCTACCTTCTGGAAGGAAAAGGGGAGCTAATACATGGCAATACAAACACTTGCAAGTTTCCCTCCAAGCCAGTCACCATCCTGACTTGGAAATATATCATTATCACTTCAGTGTTATGGGTCAAGATTCTGTAATTCCCTCCCTAATGGTACCAGGGGTCTATCAGCAACATATGGACTACAGTAGGTCAAGAAGGCAGCTCATGACCATCTCTTCCAGGGCAATTATGAAAGGCAGTAAATGCTAGGCAAGCCAGCAGTGCACAGATCCTCTGAATGAATAAAAAAATTAAGTATGGAGTCTCATTCTGTGAATGGCTTTAGGATACATTAAAATATTATTTAAAAACAAATTTAAATATACTTTAATTTTCACTTTCCATCTCACCCAGTTCCACATTAAAAGGATCATGCTCTGCCATTTCCACCACTTGCAGGATTATGCTACAACAAAGAAAATACTCCCCTCTCTCCGCTCCCTCACAGTATTCTAAAGAGACTGTTCTGTCCACGACCCAACAGCCATTCCTCTGTCATCCCTAGCATCTCCATCTTTTCCTAATCCTAACCTAACATCACAGAGCATGATGTAAGGTATTCTCAATGCCAAGACAGGACTTTGCCTCTGAAGACACGTGGTGGTCACTCTAACTGACACTGTCAGATGCATCTGCAGCAGGGAAATGGATTTATAGGGTCAAATGTACTTGACCGTACCCAGGTGAGGATAAGGTTAAGTACGTTTAATCCACCAGTTTGTTTTTCAACACCTGCCGCAGACTCAGCCTAGCAGCGATGTCCTTTAGGACTTGACCAGCTGCTGCCAAGCCAATTAAAGATCTCTCCCTAATAGTACATTTTGCATCCTTGATTTCTTCCAAGTGGAGTTAAAATGGAGGAGTACTAATTCATTAGGTGAGGGAGGATGATACATGGTAATCAGCAGGATGTTTCCTTGCCCATGTTTGACCTGATGCTATGAGACTTCCATGATATCCAGAGTTAATGTTGTGGATTCCAACAGAAATGTATGCCCTGTGTTTTCACGTTTACTGGGTCTGTTCTGCTGGTGGAACAGTGCATATCCTGGAATCATGATGATGGTGTCTGGGGCATTGTCAGTAAGATAGGATTCTGGGTAATCTAAGATGGAGGACGGGAAAAATTTCTGGCTGTAATAACTGCTCCTTTTTTGAGGTATTTTAGGTGTTGGAGGCGATTTCCTCGAATTCCAGGAGCAGCAATTACTATTGTATATGCTGTTGCATTGTTTTGGAACTTTGGAGAGAAAAAAGTAAAAACGATGGCACCTTTAAAAGGGAGAAGAACAAACAAAGGAAGCACATAGTGAGGTCGAGAGAAAGAGGGAAAGAAACCCACATTACTAATTGACAGAGCAGTGAACCTGTACAGTTACTGCCTTTGCTGTTGAATTCATATATCGCTGGACATCAGAGTGCATCTGGGAAAATTAACAAACAGTGAAATTCACAACTTATCTTGGAGGAATCTGTTTGGGAGAGGTCAAAGCACAGAAACAGATAAGTCGGTATTTTAAGCATGGCCTTACATTAAGTCTGCAGTAGAGTCATAGAGTCATAGAGATGTACAGCATGGAAACAGACCCTTCGGTCCAACTCATCCATGCCAACCAGATATCCCAACCCAATCTAGTCCTACCTACCAGTACCCGGCCCAAATCCCTCCAAACCCTTCTTATTCATATATCCATCCAAATGCCTTTTAAATGTTGCAATTGTGCCAGCCTCCACCACTGCCTCTGGCAGCTCATTCCATACACACACCACCCTCTGCATGAAAAAGTTGCCCCTTCGGTCTCTTTTGTATCTTTCCCCTCTCACCCTAAACCTATGTCCTCTAGTGCTGATCTCCCCCACCCCAGGGAAAAGACTTGTCTATTTACCCTATCCATCTCATCCAAGCATGAGATGCTGTATTCACGAAGCTAAGAGTGAAATGATATAAATTGGGTAGAACCTTATAGCAAGTTATAATTCACATGGGCATATCTTTTCCAGGCTTCAAATTGCTGGCAGATTGAATAAAGGCAAGTTTCACTCAAACAGTGTTATTTCTTCAGTAAATGCATTGCAGAAGCATTGGCATCAGAAGAAGCAACATCCCAACTGAATAAGCAAAGTCAGACATTAGAATTAAACATAAGAGTTTCAGATGAGTTGAAGTGTGGATCAGAATTTAGATTGTGTGAAATTGAGAGCCAGACTCAACAGCGGAGTGACTCAACAGTGGAGAGTATATGCGGGAGACAGATACAGAACTAAGTAGAGGAATATTAGATGAGAAACATTGGTCAGAGTGTGTTCTGTAATTATGGGGAAAACTGGTACTCCAAGGATGCGGCAGTAAGATGGACATGGAACTGTGAGAATTCCAGTTGAACCTCAAGCAAAATTAAGAGAATAAAGTGATTGCCTGGAGCTGTCAGAGTGAGTTGAAAAACATCAGTTTGATCAGATTTGATGGGTTGATAAGTTGGCAAATTATCAATTGAAGTTTGGCGATAAAGAGGTCTTCCACCCTATCATTTTAATTGGATTTGATCTGATTTATTATTGTCACGTATACCTAGGTACAGTGAAACGTTTTGTTTTGTGTGTAGTACAGGCAGATCATACCATACAAAGTGCATAAGGGTAATAGAACAGAGAGAGGAATACAAAGTTACTGTTGCAGAGAAGGTGCACAAAGAGCAAGGTAACATTAAATTTGAAAGGTCCGCACAAAAGTCTAATAACAGCGAGAAAGAATCCATGTGTTTAAGTATTTGTATCTTCTGCCTAACGGAAGAGGTTGGAAGAGATTATAACTGGGATGGGAGGGGTCTTTGATGATGTTGGCTGCCTTTCCGAAGCAGCAAGAAGTATAGATGGAGTCAATGGATGGAAGGTTGGTTTGTATAATGGACTGGACTGTGGTTTACAACTCTCTGTAGTTTCTTACAGTTCTGGGCAGTACAGTTACCGTACAAGCCATGATGCATCCAGACAGAATGCTTTCTGTGGTGTATCTATAAAAGTTGGTGAGAATCTTTATGGGGGACATGCCGAATTTCCTCAGCCTATTGAGGAAGTAGAGGCATTGTTGTGCTTTCTGTCTGACTATCATTACCACCCCTCAACTCTGAGCTTTCTCACAATTCTGAAAGTTTCATCTTCTCAAGTACTTACCCAGATCCTTTTTGAAAGTTTAGAATTTGCTTTCATTGCTCTTTCAAGTGACACATTTAGATCAGAATAAGTCAGAATGGAATTCTTCCTGTCATCTCTGATTCTTTGCCTGTGTTATCTGCTCACCATTCTTCTTGTTACTGGAAACAATTTCTTCTCATTTACTTTCTCAAATCAGTTCAGGATTTTGAATATCACTGTCAAAAGTCTCCCCTTAATCTTCTCGTTTAAAAGGGAGACTTTTAACAATAATGTTCAAAATCCTGAACTGATTTGAGAAAGGGTTTCTCAGTCTCTTCAGGTAATTTGTCTCTAGTTCCACTCTCAAAACTTTCCTTTATGCACTCTCTAAGACGTTGATAACCTTCCTAAACTCTCGTGATCTCTGAGGCACAAATTAGTCAGACCTTACTTTTCGCAGAGCTGGTGGGAGCCAGAGACTGATTCGCTTCATGTTAAGTGATATTTGAATAAAGGAGTTCTAGTTTGAAATGGAACAGACTTAATTATTGCCGCTATTTCAAATGTATGTCAAAGGCCTCAGGAAGTGTTTTAGCAATTCATATTTTGATAAGTATTTCAGAAATGATAAGCCATTGAGATTTGTGCATATTTTACTTCGTATTTATAAGTTAGCCTGTTTTCTAAATGTGGAACCCTAGCCGATGATTGCACAGGTACCTTGGTCCTATCTTTTGCCAACATATATTTGATCTTTATTGATGTACTTATTGTTGATCCTTTTTCTGTCCTTTTTTTTCTCTGGATTATACCCCATTTCCACAGCTTTACCCTGCTTATAATGACAGACAATGTCACTGTCTAGCGATCCAAAGGCCCAGACCAATATCCTGGGAATACAGGCACAAATTTCACCAGCTGCTGTGCTGAGAATTCAATGAATAAATATGATATATAATTCTATAATCTCAGTAATGATGACCATGACAATTATCATCAATTGTCATAAAAATCTGTCTGGTTCACTAATGTGGTTTAGGGAAGGAAATCTGTTGTCCTTACCTGACCTGGCCTGTTTGGACCTCCGGCAATGTGGTTGACTCTTAACTGCTCTCTGAAACAGCCAAGGGAACTACTCAGTTCAAGGACAATTGATAATTCATGCCCACATCTCATGAACAAATAGAGAAAAACAAGCAAGTGTGATCTTTTGTTTCCACCTGTCCTCTACTCATTTCAAAGGCTATCCACTTCGTTAAATGCTTTATTATTTTTCAAATGGCATATGACCCTGAGCTGACCTCCTACTTTTGTGGCCTCACTGGCCTCTGGCCTCAGCCCCTCTGTTACTGAAACTTTAGTGCCTCTCATTGTTAACTTCAGATTCGGCGATTCTGGTGCTCCGCCATCTCCTGACTGATGGACCAATTTCCAACATCAGTAAACTTCAGCTCATCCAAAAATTCTGTACTCATTAACAATGAGCTCACTGACCTTCAGGCTTAGGTTCCTTATCCTCCAATGCCTCAATTTTAAAGTTATTTTGTTTGTTTGCAAACTTTTCCCTAATCTTGCCTCAGCCTATCTCTGTAATCTCCTCCAGCCCCACAACTATCTGAGTTCTCTCTGCTTCTCCAGCTCTTTCTTGCTCATCCCTGATTATCATCACTCTGCCACAAGCACCTGTGTCTTTCATTAACAAGGTTCCAACTTTGGAATTATCTACTTAAATGTTTCTGCCTCTCTCTCCTCCTTGAACCATAAATCAGTTTTGTTATCACCTGTCTTAATATGCCCCCATGCATTTTATTGTTGAATTTTGTTGAGTAATACTCTTCGAGGTTTGTTGGGATGTTTTACAATATTTGAGAGGCTACAAAATGTAGGTTGATTTTGTTATATTAATTCTAGTGGATGAGAGGAGGCATGTGAGGCTGGATCAGTATTTATTGCCCAACTTTAATTGCCATTGGGAAGGTAAATGATCACAATCCATTTGGTGCATGTACACAAACATTTTTGTTTGAGAGGGAATTCAAGAATTTTGACCCAGCGACACTGAAGGAACAGTAAAGTATTTCCAAGTCAAGATGGGGTCGGACCTGGGAGAAAGTTGCAGGTATTGCTTGTCCTTCTAGATGGTTGTGGGTTTGGAGTGTGTTGTCTAAGGACCATCAGTGAACTTTTGCAGTGCATCTTGTAAAAGGGTCACACTATTGCTACTGAGCATTGATGGTGGATGAAGTGAATGTTTATGGATGTGTTGCCAGTCAAGTGGGTTGCTTTCTCCCAGATGTTGTCAAGCTTCTTCAGCATTATTGGAGCTGCACTCATCCAGGCAGTCGGAATATTCTCTTACACTCCTGTCTTGTATCCTGTAGATGGCCAACAGGCTTTGGGAGTGCTCAATAGAGGAATTACTCACTGCAGGATTCCTAATCTCTGACCTGTTCTTATACCCACAGTATGTGGCTTGTTCAGTTCAGTTTGTGGTCAGTGTTAACTTCCAGGATGTTGTTAGTCAGGAATGCAGCAATGTCAAGGGCCAATGGTTATATCCTCTTTTGTTGCAGACTGTCATTGCTTTGCACTTGTGTGATGTGAATGTTGCTTGCCATTTGTTAGCCCAAGTATAGATATTGGTCCAGGTCTTGCTGCATTTTGTCATAGACTGTTTCAGTATCTAAGGAGTTGTGAATGGTGATGAACCTTGTGGTGCAATCATTAGCAAACAGCTCCACTTCCAACCTTATGATGGAAGGAAAGTCATTGATGAAGCAGCTGCAGATAGTTGGACCAGGACACTGTTCTCATGAGTTTCTGCAGAGATGTCCTGGAGCTGAGATGATTGACTTCAAATCACCACAATCCTCATTCTTTGTGCTACATATGGCTAACCAGTGGCGACTATTTTCCCTGATTCCCAGTGACTCTCCTGTTGGCTCCTTAATGCCTCACTTAATCAAATGCAGCCTTGATGTCAAGGGCTGTCACTCTCACCTCACTTCTAGAATTCAGTTTTTTTTTGTCCACGTTTGAACTGAGATGGTAATGAGGTTGGGAGCTGAGTAATCTTGGCACAACCCAATCTGAGTATCACTGAGCAGGTATTGCTAAGTCAGTGCTGCTTGATATCACTGTTAATGACCCCTTCCATCACTTTACTGATGATTGAGAGTTAGACTAATGGAGCATTAATTATCCTGGCTGGATTTGTCTTACTTTGTGTGTATAGGATATATCTAGGCAATTTTCCACATTGCCAGGTGCACTGCAACAGCTTGGCTAGTTGTGTGGCTTGTTCTGCAGCATGTGTTCTATCAGTGTCCAGTGCCTTCAGCCGTTTCTTGATATCACATGGAGTGTATTGAATTTTCTGGAGACTGGCATCTGTCATGCTGGGGACTTTGGAAGAATATTGATAGTGTGGGTTTCAATGAGATAAAGTCACTGAATATGTAGGGTAGATGCTTAGATTATTTCTTCATCGCCTGTTACTTGTGTGGACTGAAATCTTTTTGCCACTTGTCATCCCAAGCCTAAATCTTCTCCAGACTTTGCTGTATACAGACACAGGCTATTTCAACATCTGAGGATTTGCAAATAGTGCTGAACAATTACTCTTTCTGCCACTGATTACTACCTCATTTTAGACTTAATGGCTAATTCTAATCCCTGGGAATTCTTTCAGGAGCCCTCAAAGTCCTCTGCAGAGGGCAATGTTTCCAAGTTGTTGAAGAGGATAATTTCCTCTCAGCATTTCAGCTTGCACCTTTTGTGCCTGATCATGAGGCCTTTTTTTTTGTGGCATTTGATATTAATTTCTTGGCCCGAGCACTGTTCCCTTCCTTTTGAATTGGAAACTGGTGAATATTCCAGCAGAGTTACTGCTAATGGCACTAGGTGGCAGTATGGTTTCCAAGGTCTGTTCATTGCAGAAGAATTAAGAATAAGCTGAGGAAGAATTTGTCTCAACTGCGACTTACAAAAAGGTGTCCTAATTTTAAAATCTATCAAGTGCTAAAATTGGATGTAATTGAAGGACTGTTGCATTCATTTTCTGAAGAAAATAATTACAATTTTATCCGGAAAAGTAACCATCACGGAAACCAGCTTAAAAAGAAAGAACAGCATTTAGATGGCCTTTGACACAATCATAGGATATCCCAAAGTTTATTGCAGGCAGTCAATCCGAGTATGGTCAGTGATGTCACGATGGCAATTTGTGCACAGTAACATGATTATGTGTTTCTGCAGTGTTGATTGAGGGAGAAATGCAGTAGCACTTCCCAGGTTACACCCTTCTGTTTTCCTCTGAGATCGTCCACCTGAGAAGGCATAAGGGGCCTCAGATTAACATCACATTTGAAAGACGGCACCTCTAAAAGTACAGCACACCATCAAGTACTATTGTAGGAGGGTCAGCCTCAATGAAACATTATATCTAGTCATTATCATGGTATTATTTGTTGGAGACTGCTGTGCATGACTTGACTTGCATTCCATACATTGCAGCAGTGACTGTATTTTGAAGGTCTTGGCTGTGAAGCAAGTTGGGATGCCCCGAGGATCTGAAAGGTGGGATAGAATTCAAGACTTGCTTCTATTCTCACTTTTCATTTCCCTTAGTGAAAGTTAAACTCATGACCGTAGGCGAGAGTGTTACGTAGTGATAAGATTCAGTGATTATGTTGATAAGTCTGTGATGTAACTGTGAGACTACCTGCTAGAACTCTGCCAGAAGGTTAGAACCTGTACAGCCCAGAGTATGCTGCTCTGTGCACTGTTAACAGTTATTCACTGGTAACTCAGAAGTCTGGTCTGAGTTTATACGGAGATTGGCTGATAGCAAGAATGGAGGGACTGTTTTATGTGGAGATGTTGAATAAGGGACTTGACAGCGTAAATGCAGAAAGCTTGTTTCCCTTTTGGAAGAGTCTATATCAGAGGACCTAATCTCAGAGTGAGGGTTCATACACTTAAAACAGAGATGAGGAGGAATTTCTTCTCATGGAGGGTAGTGAATCTATGGAATTTTTTACCACAGAGGTCCGCTGAGGTTGGGTTATTAGAGTATATTAAAGGCCAAGACAGACTGTTTTTTAATTAGTAAGGGAATCATGGGTTACAGGGAAAAGACAAGAAAATGTAATTGAGGATTATCAGACCAGCCACAATCCCATTGAATGGTGGGGCTGAATGGCCTACTTCTGCTTCTATGTCTCATGGTCTTATGGTCTAACACAGACTTGAACAGCTACCAAGTGAACAAAAGTAGACAGTTCTGATTGACAGGTGGGATTTGCCCAGGTTTCAGGAGACTAGATTACTCTTTTAGTTGACATCATGGGTTACTCATTTATTTCCTGACAGGAAACCTACAAGAAGAGGATCAGCGCAAAACAATGAATCGGGGTGACCACTGCATAAAATTGTATCAGTTACTAGATTGCCTGCGAGAATAATGTCATTCTTTCAACTTTCACCTTCACCATTTAATTCACCACTCTGGCCTCTGTGCATGAAGCTGTCACTAACCACATAGCACACCCCTGTCAATAATTTCACTCTATCTCGAATACTCCACCCGTTCTAAATTAGTCTTCACTTTGACAGCAAGTAAATCCATTGCAGGTCCCTGCCAAGTCTTATGTGGAAATGTTGAAAACATTACAGCTCTGTTGGTACCTGACTGTTGATGGCACATATTGGACAAGATGATATAAAATTCACTATTTCCTTCAAAATCTTTGGTTTCCAAATAGATTGTTGAGCTCTAACTCTGCATGTAGTGATTCCTCAGCATCAGTTATCAAATCATTTCAGGATTTCTTTCCTCACTCACCTCAGTTCACTCAGTCTGAAATTTATGATATTTATTGAGAAATCAATGTACTGAACATGATCTAGGCAACCCCATTCAGAAAAGCTGTCTGATCTTAATGCACTCCTCACTGCTTTCTGATGAGTCTAATCTGCATGAATTTCTTTTTTATATATATATATTTTATTGAAAAAGCAGATTTTTGAGATTTTTTACAAAATTACAAAAATAGTACAAACTAGTGTGTTCCACTTTACAATATAATAGCAACACCAATATAAGATTTTTAAAAAATTACTAATCTATTCTACAAAAAATCAAACATAAAATAGGATATCATACATTACTAACAATAAACGAAAGGAGAAAAAAAACCAAATAAGTAAATAAGTAACTAAATACATATTCAAAATAGATTTATATCAAGTCATAACAAAACCTGTATTTATACAGGATTCTTCCTCCCCGGGGCCCCCGGACCAGCCAGAACCATTACAACAGCTAAGCAAAGGCCCTGAACAATATGGCTGAAATATCTGTGTCAATGTAGTTCAAAAATGGCTGCCATGTTCTATAAAATAATTCCGTTTTTTGGTGCATCATATTCATAAGGAAGTCAAGGGGGATATATTCCATGACTGTCTATGCCAATTCGAAAGTCCTGGCGGACTTCGGATACCCAATTCACTAAAATATTTTTCCTCGCACTAAAGAAAAGGATAGTAAATAATTTCCTCCCATATACATCCAAAGAGGGGAACTTTGGGGAGCCCAAGAGTAAAGACACTGGGACAACCCAATCTCCATGCCCAAAATCTTTGTCAAGGCATTTGCTACTCTGTCCCAGTACCTGCGGATCTTATGGCATGTCCACAGACAATGCGTGAGAGTACCACCTTCTATTTTGCATTTAGGACACATTGGAGATGCTCTTCCCTTGAACTTTGCAAGTTGTTCAGGTGCCATGTGAGTCCTGTGAAGTATGTTCAATTGAGCGCCTGAGTTCTGTTCCAGATCGACATCTTCCTGGCATTTTCCCAGATTTTCTCCCACATTTCTAAGGAGATTTCCATCCCCAATTCTTGACTCCATGTCCTTGAAAATATCGAAAAAGGTCCTTGCTAGGCAGCCCAAACTTCTGACACGGCTGCCCGAAAGATATCATGATCCCTCCATCGGACAGATCTCCCAAACAGGAGATACCTCTGGACTCCCAGATTTTGAATACAGCATCGGTCAGCCTTGGCTAGAATCCCAACGTTCCCACTATAGGGGTATAAGGGGAGGTTTTTTTGCAGGTTACCCTCATCCTGTCGCATTATCCTCCAGGCTTTGATTGTATTTAATACAGTAGGAGTTTTACAATGATCCATAATAACTCTCATCTTGTCCATAAATAGTAGATTGATGAGGGGACATTTTGCTTGGGAGGCCTCAATATCTAACCAGATTGATTGTGGGTCACAAGAGACCCAATCAGCTACATAAGATAATAGGGAGCTCAATTGGTACCTCCTGAAATCTGGAAAATCCAGCCCTTCCCGTACTTGTGGAAGCTGCAGCTTTTCTAATTTAATAAGGGGCCGTCTATGACTCCAAATAAAGGAGCTGAGCCAGCTATAAAGCTTATGTAGCGGCTGTCTCGGCAGCATCAAGGGGAGCATTCTCGTAGGGTATAAAAGGTGAGGTAGAATATTCATCTTAACTAAAACTGTTCTACCTCGCCAGGATATAGGGAGATCTTCCCAGCGTGAAGGTCCTGTCTTATTTTCTCTAATAACTGTGTATAATTGGCTTTATATAGCTGACCAAATGCTGGAGTAATAAAAATACGTAAGTACAGAAAATCTCCAAGTGACCACCGAAAGGGAAAACAAGATCCGTCCGGTAAACTGGATACACTGGCAAGGCCTCCCAACGGCATGGCCTCCGATTTCATAAAATTGATTTTGTAACCCGAGAACATACCAAATAAGTTAACCACTTGAATTAAGCGGGGCACAGATGTCGAAGGATCACTTAAGAAAAGGAAGACATCTTCCGCATAGAGAGTAATGTTGTGCTTACCCGATTCAACCTCCGGAGCCATTATATTAGGGTCAGCTTGTATAGCTTCCACCAGCGGCTGAGACACTAGCGTAAATAATAATGGTGAGACAGGACATCCTTGATGACAGCCTCTGCCAACGCTAAAGCTATCCAAACTTAAACCGTTGGTGATCACCACTGCTTTGGGATCATTATATAATACTGTAACCTATTTAGTAAAGACCTCTCCAACACCAAACTGTTCCAGCGTATAAAAGAGATATGGCCATTCTACCCGATCGAATGCTTTCTCTGCATCTAGGGAGATAAGTAATCCTGGTATCACTCCCTGCTGGCAGGTTTGTACCATGTTTAAGACTCTTCTAATGTTGTTAGTTGATCTGCGATCTTTAAAAACCCCGTCTGGTCCTCTTTTATAATGAATGGTAAAACCCTCTCCAGTCTTAATTTTAACATTTTTGAGAGAATTTTAAAATCCATATTTAACAAGGATATAGGCCTGTACGAAGAACAATCTTCTGGGGCCTTTCCCTTCTTAAGAATGAGAGAAATATTTGCTTCCCTCAGAGAAGGTGGAAGGCAGCCCGGACTATGTGAATAATTATACATATTCATAAGTGGCCCGGCCAATTCCCCTATAAATTCTTCATAGAACTCAGCCTGGAATCCGTCTGGTCCAGGCGCTTTACCACTTCCTGTACTTCCTGGGTTGCCAGGGGGACATTCAAGAACGACACCTGCTCCAAGGTTAGGCCTGAGAGGGCCAGATTTTTAAAGCAAGACTCCATCTTCCTCGTTCTATCCTCACAGTCCTGCGACTTATACAATTTGAAATAGAACTTTCTAAAGGCGGTATTGATTTTTTTACGATCACAAGTCAGGGTACCAGCACTCTCTCTTATAGACAAGTTATGCTAGATACCTGCCAGGCTTGTCACTGTATTCAAATAGTCTCTGCTTCGCAAACAATATCTCCTTCTTTGCTGTTTGAGTAAATGTGGTATTCACAGTTGCCCTAAGAGCTGTGATCTGCTATAGTTTAGTAATGGAGGGCCTATCAACATACGCTGTCTCAGCTGCCTTCAGGCGAGCCTCGAGTAGGCACTGTTGTTCTCCCTTTTGTCTTTTCCGGGTTGCAGAATATAAGATAACCAAGCCTTGTGCGTATGCCTTAGTGGTCTCCCACATCATCGAAGGGTTACTGGGCATGCCTGAGTTGATATCCCAGAAGGTTTTAAATTCCTGTGAAAAACATTTTATGAACTTGCTATCCTTCAATAGAAAAGGGTCCATACACCAATGTCAGGAACCTATCTTATCATTACTAGTCTTAATCTCCATATATACTGTGGCATGGTCGGAAATAGTTATATTACCTATTATACAAAACAATATTGAGTTCAAAAGGGTCGAGGGGACAAAAACACATATTGATTCTGGTATGGCACTTGCGTGGGTTAGAATAGAAAGTAAAGTCTCTACCCTCAGGATGAAGACAACTCCCTATTCAGATCCACCAGCTGCCTAGATGTCAAAGATATGCCTGCAGAGCTCCTAGGTTTCCTGTCTGTCTCTGGGTCGATGATACAATTAAAATCTCCCCCTATAGTTGTATGGTGGACCCCGAGAGCCATCAACTTGGAGAACGCTTCCGTTAAAAATTTAAAAGGGCGTGCTGGGAGCAATAAAGATTCAAAATCCCGTATTCCTCTCCATATATTAGGGCTTTAATTAATATATACCGTCCAGACTCATCTTTTATCTGACTTAGCATTTGGAAGGGAAGATTCTTCCGAATAAAAATGGCTATTCCCCTACCTTTTGAGCTGAAAGATGAAAAGAACACTTGGCCAAACCCACCCTGTTGCAGCTTCGAATGCTCCTTATCAAGTAGATGTGTCTCCTGTAGAAGGGCCACATCAACCCTTTTTTTTGAGACTTGATAATATCCCTTTCCTTTTGATTGATGAATGGCTCCCCTTGACATTTCAGATGCACCACCTAAATGAATGGCTAGCCATGATCGTCCAAGCAAGCCTGAGACCCCCCCAGGAGGAAGAATCCCACCCAAAAGACATTGAATAAAAACCAAAAGCAATTCACGTATAAAAACACTCTTTAAAACAGCTAAATCAAAACAGCTAAGAACTACTCCTAAATAAAAATAACATAAGGCATATTTAAAAGGAGACTTTCTTCCTTGCTCACAAGGGTCACTACTACCTTCATCTCTCCATGCCATAATCTCTCCGAGCGAGAGCCATGCCCTCGGCCCAGGCATTGCAAAATAGAGTCAATAAATTCCAATATCTTATAAAACAGGCGTTAAAAGTGGGCGACCCCCCCCCCCACACTATCACCTAGATACCCTTAGCAAAACAACACAAGATAAAAACATATAAGATTACAAAATTACAATCCCAGCAAGTATTAAGCAACCAAATAAGAAAAAAAACACTCAGAAACATCTCCCAATAATCAAATAAACCGTGCGAGCTATAGATAAGACTCTGGAGGCCTTCAGCAGCATTTGTTTTTTCCTGTAGTGCTGAAGTCGAACGAGGACCAGGCGTCCCTGTCTGCTGCGAACTGCGAGAGCCTTTGCCCTTGGTCAGTTTAAAAAGCACCAAACTGTTAAAGTTTGATGCAAAATGGCCAAGGATGCTGGGCAAAAATGATTTAAAGTAATTTAGCAGGTGAGGTGAGGGTGGGTACCCCACTTTGACTGAGTTTTGGGCAGAGCTCTGCAGACCTACTGGGTCACTACCATCTTGGATCTACATGAATTTCTTTTTAATTTCTCTTTCTCTGTAGCTGGTGGTGAATCCACTGTTCAAAGTGGGTTCAGTCTTCCTTGTCAGCCTGATCTTCCATTACACTGTACATTACACTGGGTGGGTTACTCTTTGAGGGTTGGTGTGGACTTGTCGGGCTGAATGGCAAAGCAGACCAACATTCTTAGATGAAGCCATAGAGGTTCTGGGCTTACATTCTACAAGTAAAGAGTTTAATATAGAATTTAAATATAATGGGGTGGCTGTTGCACTTTTAAAAGTTAGGTCAGGAATGGCATTCCTAAAGAAGGGCTTATGCCCGAAACGTCGATTCTCCTGTTCCTTGGATGCTGCCTGACCTGCTGCACTTTTCCAGCAACACATTTTCAGCTCTGATCGCCAGCATCTGCAGTCCTCACTTTCTCCTCCGGGCTGAATGGTCTGTTCAGCGCTGTAGGAATTATTTTAAAAAATGTATTGGCTGATACCTGCAACTTGCTTGAGACGTAATCAAGCCATCATATATAATCGGAACCTGAATCACTTTTTCTCAAAGGCATTTTCACTTCCTTTTGATCTTAACAATGTGATTAATGGTTTATGATCTGTTTGATCCTGAATCTCATCTTCTAAGAGATAATCTAAGAAGTGTTTGCATCCCTATTTCTCTCTCCCTTTTTGGCTGAGTTTGTGGAGGTGAACTGACCATGCACCTGAAAGTCTGTGCTCCCGGACCTTGTAGTTTGATGCTCACTGGTTGAACAACACTGCTTTTAAAAGTGCAACAGCCACCCCATCATATTTAAATTCTATATTAAACCCTTTACTTGGAGAATGTAAGCCCAGAACCTCTATGGCTTCATCTAAGAATGTTGGCCTGCTTTGCTGATTTTCAGCTTTCATCTCGTGGATCTTCCTTTTCCAAATGATTTTCCTTTGTCAGGAGTTTTTCTCTTTGTGGCACTTTTTGTGGTGATTCAGGATTTGTATGTTTACAGTATTGTATGGTGTCCTCCTGTTTCACCCAGCTCCCCCTAGTGGACACTCATTGCATTTGTGGTATAACCTTGAACAATACCCTGAACATCCTAAAATGAGTGATCACATTGATTCTGCTATTTTGCCATAAAGCGAACTGGAATAGCTACAACAGTAGGTCAGAGTCTGGGAATCCTGCAACAAATAATGCAGCCCTGATTCCACAAAGCCTGTCCACAAATCAGGAGTCTGACAGAACATTCCTCAGTGGTCTGGATGAGTGTAGTTCCAGCAACACTCAAGGAACTCTACACCGTCCGGGACTTGATCGGCACCCCATCCACCAATTTCTACATTCACTTTCTCCACCGCTGACACACTGGAACAGCAGTGTGTAGTATCTACAAGATGCACTGCAGCAACTCACCAAGGTCTTTCAAAAGAGCCTACCAAAATTGCAACCTTTATTCCTAAGAAGGGCAGGAGGTACATAGGAACATCACCACCTGTAAGTTCTCTTCCAAGCCACACACTATCCTGAACTGGAAATTCATTTAGTGTTGCTGGGTCAAATTCTGGAACCTCCACCCTCACAGCACTGTGCATGCTCCTACACCACAGCAGTTTAAAAGGTGGCTTCTCTCCACCGTCTCAAGAGCAATTAAGAATGGCAACAAATTCTGATCAAACCAGCAATGCCCACATCTGGTGAAAAATACATTTTTAAAAAATGCACAGGATTATTTCTTGATGTAATTGCAGATGAGCAGAAACTATTAGTTTGGATAGAAATTACCAAAATCTCTGAAATGGGATTATTAGAAGACCAACCATTAAGATGGTTCAGCTGCCTCGTCCCACCTGACTGACATCATTACCAAAGCTGTTTTGTTGAAGTGCAGTAAATGTGAAGCATGTCATATTTATGTGAGACGTAACATTAATTTTCTAGCTGTCCCTAGGTATGAAAACAGGTCAGTTAATGTTATAAGGTTTTGCTGTTGATTTATTAGCTATACACACAATTGTTTCTTTCTGTGTCGATGGGTAGTTGTAGATTAATTAGGGAAAGCCAGCTAGGATTTATTGATGATGTAACAGAAAGGACTAATGAGGGTAATCTGGTTATAGAGTCACAGAGTCATAGAGATGTACAGTACGGAAACAGATCCTTCGGTCCAACTCGTCCAGATATCCCAACCCAATCTAGTCCCACCTGCCAGCATCCAGCCCATATCCCTTCAAACCCTTCCTATTCATATACTCATCCAGATGCCTTTTAAATGTTGCAATCATACTAGCCTCCACCACTTCCTCTGGCAGCTCGTTCCATAGACATATCATACTATGCCCTCTAGTTCTGGACTCCCCCACCCCAGGGAAGAGACTTTGTCTAGTTATCCTATCCAGGCCCCTTATGATTTTATACACCTCTCTATAAGGTCATCCCTCAGTCTCTGACGCTCCAGGGAAAACAGCCATAGCTTATTCAACCTCTCCCTATAGCTTAAATCCTCCAAGCCTGGCAACATCCTTGTAAATCTTTGCAGTGATATGTACTTCTTGTCAGATGTGGGAGTTTAAAGAGAGTTTAAGGGTTACTGCGGATTATATCTGCCATAAATGCTGTTGGATGCAAATCTTATCAGATCGAGTGAATCGGTTGAAGAGACAGATAGAGGCGATGAGGAATTTGCAACAGCAACAGTATGTGATGGATGGCAGTTATAGGAAGGGGGTGGGGGGGAGTCTCAGATACAGTCACATAGATGATTTAACTCCAGGAAGGGTGAGAGAGGTTGGCACCTAGAGCAGGAGTCTTTTGTGGATATACCCATTTCAAACAGGTATGCTGTTTTGGAAAATGTAGGGGGTGATGGATTCTCAGGGGAATGTAGCACGAACAGCCAAGTTTCTGGTATTGAGACTGGCTCTAATGCAACGAGGGGTATGTCGGCTTCCAATAGATCAATTATGTTAGGGGATTCTCTAGTCAGAGGTACAGTTTGACGTTTCTGTGGCCATCAGCGAAAAAGCAGAATGGTGTGTTGTTTCCCTGGTGCCAGGATCAAGGATGTCTCAGAGAGGGTGCAGAATGTTCTCATGTGGGAGAGGGGCCAGCAAGAGGTCATTGTCCACATTGGAACCAATGACATTGGAAGGGAAAAGGTTGAGACTCTGAAGGGAGATTACAGAGAGTTAGGCAGAAATTTAAAAAGGTGGCCCTCAAGAATAGTAATATCTGGATCACTCCCAGTGCTACGAGCTAGTGAGGGTGGGAATAGGAGGATAGAGCAGATGAATGCATGGCTGAGGAGCTGGTGTATGGGAGAAGGATTCACATTTTTGGATTATTGGAATCTTCTTTGGGGTAGAAGTGACCTGTACAAGAAGGACGGATTGCATCTAAATTGGAATCTAAATAAATTGCATCTAAATATACTGGCAGTGAAATTTGCTAGAACTGCTTGGGAGGATTTAAACTAGTAAGGTGGGGGGGGGGGGGGGGGGGGGGGGAGATAGTGTGGAAAGAGATTGATCTGAGACGGGTACAGCTGAGAACAGAAGTGAGTCAAACAGGCAGGGACAAGGTAGGACTAATAAATTAAACTGCATTTATTTCAATGCAAGGGGCCTAACAGAGAAGGCAGATGAACTCAGGGCATGGTTAAGAACATGGGACTGGGATATCATAGCAATTACGGAAACATGGCTCAGGGATGGGCAGGACTGGCAGCTTAATGTTCCAGGATACAAATGCTACAGGAAGGATAGAAAGGGAGGCAAGAGAGGAGGGGGAGTGGCATTTTTGATAAGGGATAGCATTACAGCTGTGCTGAGGGAGGATATTCCCAGAATTACATCCAGGGAAGCTATTTGGATGGAACTGAGAAATAAGAAAGGGATGATCACCTTATTGGGATTGTATTATAGATCCCCCAATAGTCAGAGGGAAATTCAGAAACAAACTTGTAAGGAGATCTCAGCTACCTGTAAGAATAATAGGGTAGTTATGGTAGGGGATTTTAACTTTCCAAACATCGATTGGAACTGCCATAGTGTTAAAGGTTTAGATGGAGATGAATTTCTTAAGTGTGTACAAGACAATTTTCTGATTCAGTATGTGGATGTACCTACTAGAGAAGGTGCAAAACTTGACCTACTCTTGGGAAATAAGGCAGGGCAGGTGACTGAGATGTCAGTGGGGGAGCACTTTGGGGCCAGCGACCATAATTCTATTAGATTTAAAATAGTGATGGAAAAGGATAGACCAGATCTAAAAGTTGAAGTCCTAAATTGGAGAAAGGCCAATTTTGACGGTGTTAGGCAAGAACTTTCAAAAGCTGATTGGAGGCAGATGTTCACAGGTTAAGGGACGGCTGGAAACTAGGAAGCCTTCAGAAATGAGATAACAAGAATCCAGAGAAAGTATATTCCTGTCAGGGTGAAAGGGAAGGCTGGTAGGTATAGGGAATGCTGGATGACTAAAGAAATTGAGGGTTTGGTTAAGAAAAAGGAAGCATATGTCAGGATAGATTGAGTGAATCCTTAGAAGAGTATAAAGAAAGTAGGAGTATACTTAAGAGGATAATCAGGAGGGCAAACAGGGACATGAGATAGCTTTGGCAAATAGAATTAAGGAGAAAGTGAGGTCTGCAGATGCTGGAGATCAGAACTGAAAATGTGTTGCTGGTAAAGCACAGCAGGTCAGTCAGCATCCAAGGAACAGGAGAATCGACGTTTCGGGCATAAGCCCTTCTTCAAGAATGAGGAAAGTGTGTTCAGCAGGCTATGAACACACTTTCCTCATTCCTGAAGAAGGGCTTATGCCCGAAACGTCGATTCTCCTGTTCCTTGGATGCTGACTGACCTGCTGTGCTTTACCAGCAACACATTTTCAGCAAATAGAATTAAGCACAATTCAAAGGGTTTTTACAAATATATTAAGGACAAAAGAGTAACTAGGGAGAGAATAGGGCTCCTCAAAGATCAGCAAGGCGGCCTTTGTGTTGAGCCACAGAAAATGGGGGAAATACTAAATGAATATTTTGCATCAGTATTTACTGTGGAAAAGGATATGGAAAATATAGACTGTAGGGAAATAGATGGTGACATCTTGCAAAATGTCCAGATTACAGAGGAGGAAGTGCTGGATGTCTTGAAACAGTTAAAAGTGGATAAATCCCCAGGACCTGATCAGGTGTACCCGAGAACTCTGTGGGAAGCTAGAGAAGTGATTGCTGGGCCTCTTGCTGAGATATTTATATCATCGATAGTCACAGGTGAGGTGCTGGAAGAGTGGAGGTTGGCAAACGTGGTACCACTGTTTAAGAAGGGTGGTAAAGACAAGCCAAGGAACTATAGACCGGTGAGCCTGACCTCGGTGGTTAGCAAGTTGTTGGAGGGGATCCTGAGGGACAGGATGTACGTGTATTTGGAAAGGCAAGGACTGATTCGGAATAGTCAACATGCCTTTGTGCGTGGGAAATCATGTCTCACAAACTTGATTGGGTTTTTTGAAGTAACAAAGAAGATTGATGAGGGCAGAGCAGTAGATGTGATCTATATGGACTTCAGTAAGGCATTCGACAAGGTTTCCCATGGGAGACTGATTAGCAAGGTTAGATCTCATGGAATATAGGGAGAACTAGCCATTTGGATACAGAACTGGCTCAAAGGTAGAAGACAGAGGGTGGTGGAGGGTTGTTTTTCAGACTGGAAGCCTGTGACCAGTGGAGTGCCACAAGGATTGGTGCTGGGCCCTCTACTCTTTGTCATTTACATAAATGATTTGGATGTGAGCATAAGAGGTACAGTTAGTAAGTTTGCAGATGATACCAAAAATGGAGGTGTAGTGGACAGCGAAGAGGGTTACCTCAGATTACAACAGGATCTGGACCAGATGGGCCAATGGGCTGAGAAGTGGCAGATGGAGTTTAATTCAGATAAATGCAAGGTGCTGCATTTTGGGAAAGCAAATCTTAGCAGGACTTATGCACTTAATGGTAAGATCCTAGGGAGTGTTACTGAACAAAGAGACCTTGGAGTGCAGGTTCATAGCCCCTTGAAAGTGGAGTCACAGGTAGATAGGATAGTGAAGAAGGCGTTTGGTATGTTTTCCTTTATTGGTCAGAGTATTGAGTACAGGAGTTGGGAGGTCATGTTCCAGCTGTACAGGACATTGGTTAGGCCACTGTTGGAATATTGCGAGCAATTCTGGTCTCCTTCCTATCGGAAAGATGTTGTAAAACTTGAAAGGGTTCAGAAAAGATTTACAAGAATATTGCCAGGGTTGGAGGATCTGAGCTACAGGGAGAGGCTGAACAGGCTGGTGCTGTTTTCCCTGGAGCGTTGGAGACTGAGGGGTGACCTTATAGAGGTTTACAAAATTATGAGGGGCATGGATAGGATAAATAGACAACGTCTTTTCCCTGGGGTCAGGGAGTCCAGAACTAGACGGCATAGGTTTAGGGTGAGAGGGGAAAGATATAAAAGAGACCTAAGGGGCAACTTTTTCATGCAGAGGGTGGTACGTGTATGGAATGAGCTGCCAGAGGATGTGGTAGAGGCTTGTACAATTGCAATATTTAAGGGGCATCTGGATGGGTATATGAATAGGAAGGGTTTGGAGGGATATGGGCCGGGTGCTGGCAGATGGGACTAGATTGGGTTGGGATATCTGGTCGGCATGGACGGGTTGGACCGAAGGGTCTGTTTCCATGCTGTACATCTCTATGCCTTGGAGGAGTTGGGAAATTTCTGCATTGCATAATGTCTATGGTACTGAAGTGGGAAGGTTTTCTTCCCACCCATACCTGCAGTGATCAAATCAGACTTTCAAGTGCCTTGAGTTTTACACAATGGGAACTGGGTACTACTGAATATAATGCCCATTTCCACTGATCGATTACATATATCCCATTTCCAGGCATTCCAGGACTGGTACACAGTTCCAACTACATGATTCTGGTGCACACTACCAGATTTACCACCCAATCATAATTAATTTTATCTACATAAATGCATCATTTATTCTGTGTAGTAGCTCTTAACCTGGTTTGTAGCTACCAGTGATACCATACTGAACATAACTGGTTCTAGCAGCTTGTATTTGAACTGCTTTTGAACCTTGCTGTATTTTCCCCTTTCACTATAATTAAGCCTTGATGGCAAAACAGCAACGATAAGCTCAAAGCTCACCATTGTCAGTGCAAGGTGCCTGGACACTGCAAAACAAATTAATTAAAATTCAACTTGATATTTGGGAATAAATTTATGTTGTTTGTTAATTGAAAGTAGAGACATAATTTGTCAATGCCAAATGAACAAACAATGCACTGTTCAACAGTGTCTTGAATCTCTAGGTCCTGGGGTGATAGTTCTCTCTGGCATTTTCTTGCATCCAGTGTGGAATTCATTTACATCAGCATTTGTATTTACATAGCACCTGTAACATAATGAAACACTGAGGCACTTCACAGACGCCACCAAATCAAATCATGAAATACAGGTACAGGAGTTCAGATCTGATATTCTGTGGCCTGTGATCTGCCTGTATTGCTCGCAAGACAAAGCTTTTCACTGTGCCTTGGTACTGGTGACAATAAATTCAATTCAATTCATGTGCGTGCTGAATTTCAAGGCAGGTATGCAAATAAAAAATGCCATAATTCAAATCAGAAGGTCTCAATCTAGTAATCAGGGGATGCAGAAAGTGTCATGGTTGAGTAGGGTCATGGTTTACCCCAGCATAGGAAATGTTTTGTATGTAAAATCAGTTAGCAGTTGACAACCTCCAGACATTTCTAAGCCTAGTTAATTAGGGTCAAAATTTATTGCAGTGCAGACCAAACAATATCCAGATTTTGGAGAAATTTCATTTTTGGGTACCTAGATCCAATGCAGGGCCTATAATTAGGAATGTACAAAATGCAGATATCAGAGAGGATTAAGGGGCTGATATCAGAGAAAGGGAGGGGACAAAGCCATTGTAGGGATTTGAAAACAAAGATGACAATCTTTAGTATCCAGATATTGCTTGACCAAATAAGTCAGTGATCACAGGGGGTGACAGAGGAATGGGACTTGGATGAGAGTTTAGGGTGAACACAAATTTAAAGAGGGTAGAATGTAAGACACCGGCCAGGACTGCACAGGAATAAGGTATAAATGAAGCCTTTGAGTAAATGAACAGAGGTGGAGGTGAAGTCGTGCAATGTTACAGAGGTGGAAAAACAACATCTTAGTGATAATACAAAATATGAGGCAGTTTATGTGTCCCATTGCATCAGCAACCAGATCAAACTGAATCTCAGGGATAGAAGAGATTATATTGATTCAGCATTGGTGGTGTGCAGTTGAAGCCAAAATACGCGTAGTCAAACTTCACATCTAACTGTGCTAATTCTGACTGATCAAATAGAAGTGGTTTGCCCTAGTACTAATTTCTCTCAATTTGATAAAATTATAAAGACTGAATGTTTGCTTTTGTGGAGTGGAAAATTGGAGTCAGGTTTGTTCCCAGGTCCCCAGCTTACTCTCGAGAGAATCAATATGGATTTTGATAGGCAGGCTGTTGAAGCTGGAAGGCCAGGCTGCAGTGCAGGCTGAGGGAGCTTCAACAACAAACTCTTTTTCAGCTACTTTCAAAATGCATTAATGTAAAAAAAAGCACAACAAGCAGCCATGCCCTGGGGGTGCACCTCACCACTCAGGCAGGCAGGTTGAGCTTGTTGGCACTTAGATTCCATCCAGTGACTAGGAATCGCACTCTGACATGTCCCGGGCAGCCTCCATTATTTACCCTCGCTAAGTCTCTAATCAGCGCCTCTCCTCATCTGTAATTGGGGGCAGAAGACCCTGGCAGGCTGAAAGCCACCTTGACCGAAATGTAGAACTGGGCACCATTTACCTTCAATCCAGACTCTGGTGGAGCCCACAATCCTGCCCAACAATTCCCTAAAATAATTTAAGGAGCAAAGAAGTGACTGCTTTGGGAAGTTCAACACTTCTTGATAATTGATGGACCCATTGTGCCAAATGCCTGCCAAACAGGGAAGTCTACCGTGTTGAATCACTGCCACTTCCTCAGGTCATAGGGTTCCTGAGTCAACAAATGTGCTGAAAAGTACAATGCTGACCCTGGACTGGTGCATATACCACATGTTTATCCATACGAGGGTTCCTGATTGGCTAATTCAGCAATGACAGAGACAGGAACTTGTGGAGTACGGTCTATTGCAGCATGTATCTAACTAATAATGTACAGAGATCCACTGTGGCATTGCTCATAGTGAACCAGGCCATATGACGTGTGTCAACCCATGGTAGTGTCTGCTGATGCTGCTGGGAGAAGAATATTGATGCAACTGTCCCTGCTTCTATCTTGATGTGTGCTTCCAATTAAACCTGTTGGACTATAACATGGTATTTTGTGATTTTTAACTTTGCTTCTATCTTGTTCTTTGCAATGAAGTTTCTGGCAAATTTTACAAAAACATGTTTTACGTAGTACTTTTAAGTAGTAACACCTTTCAAAATGTTTCGAAGGAGCATTACCAACAAAAATCTGACATCCAGCTTCATAATGACATACTGGGACCGGTGGCTCAAAGCTTCATCAGGAAGGTGATGGCTAAAGATTATATTGTGAAGCATCAGACCATTTGGCCTGGCCGATCCACGCTGCTCTTCATACTCCACTTGGACCTCCTTCCATCTTTCCTCTTCAAACTTAATCATCATAACCCTCTATTTCCTTTTCCTTCATGTGCTTGTTTAGATGGTCTAGTCTTGGGGTAGCATATTCTGGTGTTACGATACCCTGTATTTGAAGGTGTGAAGAAGACCCCTAATCTATCTCACATGGAGTGGTGAAGATGTTAGATAATCCACTTGACTTTAAGCCAGATATTATTTCACGTTGGAGTAGGCTTGTTGGGTTGAACAGTCTTATCCTGTTCCTATTTGTTATGAAATTGTTGACGTTACTTCTGCATCCTGTATAGCTGGAAGTTGCTGAGCCACAAACTGAATAACTTTTCAAATTTTCACTCATATTTAAACAGATTTATTTTATAGTGTACTCTACATTGAAAAATATTCTTATAGATTATTGCAATAACTTCATATCACACAGCGGCTTGCTTGATACATGGCAGCTGCCTGCAGTGCTTCTTCTAGTAACCCATGTTTATTGTAACTTTGTAAAGCATTTTGTGTGGTTTATGAGTCAAATTATAACCTGTGGTAGGGATGAGATGAGAAGAGATAAAAGTGACTGCCTTTAACATCAAGGCAGCACTTGACTGAGATCAAGGAGACCTCACAAAACTGAAGTCAGTAGAAATCGGGGAAAAGATTTCCATTTATTGGAGTCATGCTGAACAAAAAGGAAGATGGTTGTGGTTGTTGGAGGTCAATTATCTCAGTCTGAGGACATCTCTGCAGGAATTCCTGAGAATAGTGTTCTAGGCGCAACCATCTTCAGTTGCTTCATCAATGACCTTCCCTTCACATAAGTTTAGAGATGGGATGTTCGTAGATGATTGTATAATGTTCAATACCATTCACAACTGCTCAAATATTAAAAACAGTCTGTGTTCACATGCAGTCGAAAAGTGTGGCGCTGGAAAAGCACAGCAGGTTGGGCAACACCCAAGAAGCAGGAGAGTCGACATTTCGGGCATAAGCCTTTAATCAGGAATGATGAAGCCCCATTACTGATGAAGGGCTTATGCCCGAAACATGAATTTTCTGCTTCTCGGATGCTGCCTGACCTGCTGTGCTTTTCCAGCATCACACTTTGCGACTCTGATCTCCAGCAACTGCAGTCCTCACTCCCTCTCTGTGTACATATGCAGCAAGACTTGGACAATATTGAGGCTTGGGCTAATAAAAGACAAATAACATCCATGCTCACACTGGTGCCAGGCAATGACCATTGCCAACAAGAGAGAATCTAACCATTTTCCCTTGATATGCAATGGCATTACCATTGCTACTCAATTCCCCTGTTATCAATATCTTGGGGCTAAGTCGACCAAAGATTGCACTGGACCAGCCAATACCTGATTAGAGGCTAGGAACTCTGCAATGAGTAATTCACCTCTTGTTCACCAACCACAAGAGACAAGTCAGACTGTGCTGGAATTTGCCTGTATGAGTGCAGTTCCAACAGTACTCAAAAAGCTTGACACCATCCATGTAAAATAGCCACTCAATTGGCATCACATTCACCGCCTTCAACATTCTCTGCCTTACTATTGATGCATAGTGGCAGCAGTGTGTGCCTTCTTCAAAGTACATGACAGGAACTCACCAAGGCTCCTTAGGCAGCACCCTTCAAACCTGTGATTTCTAATGTCTAGCAGGACAGGCTCAGCCAACAAGAACCCCACAGGTTGCAAGTTCCACTCCAAGCCACATACCATCCTGACTTGGGAATATATCACCATTTCTTCACTGTCATGTGACTAAAATCCTGGATCTCTCTCCCTGACATCATTATGGATGTTCCCAGATCATAAGGATAGCACTGGTTCAAGAAGGTGAGGCTAACCAACACTTTCTCAAAGGCAATTAGGGATGGGCAGCAAATGCTGGCTTTGCCAGTGATCCTAACATCCTGTGAACAATTAAATAAAAAAGAATCGTGTACACAGGGATTTTTCTTTGTTGTAAGCAATAAGATGTGAAAAGCACTAACTTTATTCAAGCATATTGATATACAAAACAGATGGTTTACTGAGTGTTCAGACCTGCAGCTTAGAGTGGCATCAGAGAAATGCAGACTAGACATTTGTGGTCAGAGGTACTCGGCAGCAAGAATTATGTCCAAATTGTTTATGTGACAGCTGCCTGAAGGTACACTAAAACAACTAATGTTATTGCAGTATTTAATTGTGACAATATCTTGGGTGGAAGGGAAAGGTTATCAACGCGAAATTGACAGTGAACCAGTAAGGAGCTATTAAGACAGTGATAAAACGCTGCAGGTCTTTTACAGATTCTGGTGTGACCGAGCAGATCTTATTTTGTGTTTTGGTAATTTGTAGAGTTGATTAGTAGTTAACTTTTTCTAAATACTGATATTGTCAATATATTGTAAAGTAATTACACTATTTTGTAATAGTTTTGTAATTTTGTAAAATACCTAAAAACTTTCTTTCTTCTCAATAAAAATATTTATTAAAAAAAAGAACAACGTACTTGTGTGCAGCCTTCACAAGAACATTCAGGTCCCTGGTTGGCAACACAGTTTAGTAAGATGCAGAGAGGTTTAGGGAAGGAATTCTACAGCTTAGGGCCCGGCAGATGAAGATCAGTCTGTTAATGACATGGTGATGGCTAAAACAGATCTCAGACAGTTGTGAGGATGGGGAGATCACCAAGAGGGAGGGTGAAGCCATGGAGCGATTTCAGAACAAGCATGAGTTATAAAATCTACGGCTTGTTGGACTGGGAACCAGTGCATATCAGTGAGCACAGGAAGTAGATGGCGAATGGAGTTTGTAGTTGGGACTGAAGACAATGGCTTTGGTCTGGCCATTGTTTGACTGGAGGAGAATTATGCTCCTTCAGGACCAGATGTTGGACAACAGCCAACATAAATCAGACACATTGGATGGGTCAGTTTTGTTCATGGGTGATGCTCTTGGCAATGGGAGATGAAAGTCAAGTC
Organism: Chiloscyllium plagiosum; assembly: GCF_037043375.1. Lineage (NCBI taxonomy): Eukaryota > Metazoa > Chordata > Chondrichthyes > Orectolobiformes > Hemiscylliidae > Chiloscyllium > Chiloscyllium plagiosum. The sequence goes on from NW_028270171.1 coordinate 24,082,741, forward strand.
CATCTGACATGGAAGAGGGTGAGCGAGGAAAACTGACAAAGAGTCAAGTCCTGGTTGCTGCTGGGTCCGACAGCCTGGAGAGAAGGTGTGAAAGTGAGGGCTGGATAGCTGGTGCAACAGTTAGCTTACTGTGCAGCTTCAGTTGACTTCACTGATCGAATGTTTCTCAGCATGTTCTTCAGCCTGTATAATGCTCAATGGACATCAATTCATTTTTTTAATAACTCTTTTTTTGACGGGATGTGGGGTCATTGACAAGACCAGCATTTGTTGCCCATCTCTAATTAGCATTAAAACAAGAGTGGTTTGCATGGCCATTTCAGAGAAGTGAACCATATCTACCTACATGAATAGTTTCCATACAAGGAGATGGTGTCCATACCATATTAAACAAATAGACACTTTGATACAAGGATTTCACTGTATCCATGATATTTGAACTTAAGCATAGTGATGAATGGTTACAGCTTACCAAAAATAACTGAACCAACTCCTCTTTGCCTTATTTGGGACAATTTACATTTACGTTTTCTCTGCTGCTATCGCGCATCTTCTACTTACAAGACAATAATGAACAGAAGTAGCGTATCCATAGCAGTTCAGATAGCAATTTCAGATCTTCCTGAAATTCTGTTGGCATTGATCAGAGACTCTCTGTAAACCTTTTTTTCCACCATAATACTGCAGATGTTCAGCCCTCCACCCCCTATACCTACATAAACCAAACTGCACATGAAATCAGGACACTTGGTTAAGAAGGAGAGATAGATGGAGGGAGCCCAGCGAGTTATTACTGTGTAGGGACAACACCCTTTGAGAAGCAGTGGAACTGGAAAAACAGGACAAAGGAAAACAAGATGAGATTTCTCGCTGTCCTCTTGCAATGTGACTTTCAACAGCCATCTTCAAACTCCATGACGGCAGGCAGACATGAGGTGACTTCCCCTTCAACGGTTCCTGCTGGATGCCAGTGCTAATGGGTTTGAAACTGAGGCTGCTGGAATTAAGCAAATCTTTGGTGACTGAGCAATGGAACAGTCAAGCAACTGCTGTCTCTTGTTCCATGTCCTGTGTTCCTGGGCACAGCCTAAGTGCTGGTTTTAAGGGATGTCTGACTTGCAGTGGGGAAAATACACAAAAATATATATGCGATTATTAAAAACCCACCTGTTATTTCAAAAGATTGCAACATGTTACCCTCAAATAGTGCTTTATATATCAGTTAACAGGAGTAATAAACTGCTTTTAATTATTTAAAAAAATAGTTGTTCTTCTTAAATGCAATGTTTATCCAGATTGGGTCCTGGGATTTGCCATACAGTCGGTTTCACCAAGTGGATCTGCAGTGAGAGTTGTTGACTCTTGCAGAATTACCCAAGAGTCTCAAGGACAAGCAAGCCCTGGAGAAGAAATATCAATTTAAAATAAACTCTCAACTTTTTTTTAACAACGACAAAAATGTTGGGAGTCTGAGTGACAGTCAAAAGCCATCTAATTGGGTAACATAGAGCCTGCTCACTTTCCCATTGGCTAGATGAACGTTCCGGTGACCAGTCTGGGGGAATGTTGACAACCATAATTCCTGGCGCCCCACCAAAATAAAAAGGGGAAGTGCAAGGGAGGGGGCCACACGAGGAACCCAACAAGTAGCAATTGCTGCAGAATGCAGTCAGCTACCTTCAAGCATTGGATGATGGAAAGATCACTGTCGGCATTAACGTCGCTGTGGTAACAGCTAAACCGAAGAGTGCTTGGCTGGGAGACAAAAACAGGGTTTCGAAGGCAGCAAGGGATTAAATTGATAACCTGTGTGAATATATTTCTATATATCTATTCACTTTTAATTTCACAGCAGTAATCCACAGTGGGAGATGTTATTAAGAAAAAAAAACAAGGAAAAAGGAGTGGTTGTTTTTTTCTTCATAGCTCCTCACTCTCAGGGATTTTGACCATCTTGGATCACTACTGAAGGCTTAAGCATTAAATTTAACTTCTCTTCCCGTGTGGTGATACCAAAGCTCTGATCTGTGAAGGAAGACAAAAGGAAACAGAAGAAGGAATGAATGATCTTTCCTCTTACTCTTTTAAAAACCTTTCCAAATTTTCCGTTTCTTCTTTCTCTGAATTCATCAATATGTTAGGCCTCACTGATGAAGTATATCTTTCCTGTTTACACCCAGTGGTACATCCAGCGCTCTTAGCTTAACTATTTCAGGTGTAGACCAAACTAATGTCCATGATTCACATGGGTCTCCAAGGCCCAACGATCCTTGAGGCCCAGGGCAAAAAAACTCCAGAATGCTCACAGAGTTGAAGTTTAAGAGAGTTTTGTTTACTTAAGGAGTGTTATACCTGTCTTGGAATCAGTTCAGAAAAACTTCACTCGGCTGATTCCTGAGATGAAGGGGTTGGTCTTGTGAGGAAAGTTTGAGCAGGTTGGCCCATACTCATTGAAATTTAGAATAATGGGATATGATCTTATTGAAACATGTAAGATTATGAGGGTAGAGTTTAAAAATAAAAGACCTTACATCTAAGACAGAGGTTGAGAAGTAATTTCTTCTTTCACAGGATCATTAGGCTGTGGAATTCTCTTCTCCAGGTGATCATGGAGGCTTGGTCATTACAAATGTTCAACATTGAATTAAGTGGACTTTTGATTAACATGGGAGTCAAGGATAAAGAGGGCCAGGGAGGAAAATGGAGTTAAGACCACAATCAACTCAGCCATGATCTTATCGAACAACTGAGCAGGCTGAAGGGTCTTTCCTGCTCTTAATTCTTATATGAGATGAATATATGTAGATTTGAATAGAGATGTTGAAATGGCGGGTTTGATTGAGGCTTACTGGTGCAGGGAATTGATAAAGTAGATAAGAAGAAATGTCTCATGCTTGCAGGAGACTAGTATAAGGGCACCTAACCACTCTCACAAGGCACATAATTCTAACATGAAGCAGGAAAATTCCAGGTAACAGCCCTGGACAATGAAGGAAGAAAGGGAAATTTATCTAAATCCCCAAAAAAAAGAAATGCAGAAAAGATCTTGGGCGTCTGACTGAGCACTCATTTAGTTATGGAGACATGCATCAAATCTTCAATTGGAAATGAAAGGATCAGAATGTGGCAAAGGTGTTCAACCTTGGTTAGTTCTGGAACTTGGTAACAGGAGCCCTGACTGGAAGTAACACCATAAAGAGGAAAAGGACAGGTAATAGTGGAAGGATACTTGTCGGACTGGAGGCCTTTGAACAGTGGAGTCCTTCAGAAGTCAGTGCTGGGCCCATTATTGTTTATTATTTATATCAATGATTTGGATGAGAATGTACAAGGCATGATTAGTAAGTTTGCTGATTACATTAAAATAGGCAGTAATGTGGACAGTGAGGAAGGTTCTCAGAAATTGCAGCAGGACCTTGATCAGCTGAAGAAGTGGGCCAAGAAATGGGAAATGGAGTTTAATATAGATAAATGTGAGGCCTTGCATTTTGGAAAGTCAAATCTAAGTTACATAGTGAATGGTAGGGCCTTAAGGAGTGTATGGAACAGAGGGATCTTGGAGTTCAGGTTCACAGTTCTCTGAAAATGGAGTCACAGGTAGACATGGCAGTGAAGAAGGCTTTTGGCACACTGGCCTTCATCAGTCAGGGCATCGTATAGAGGTTAGGAAGTTATGTTGCAGTAATACAGGATGTTGGTGAGGATGCATTTGGAGTATTGTGTTCTGTTTTGGTCACTATGTTATAGGAAGGATGTTAATAAACTGGAAAGAGTGCAGAAGAAATTTACAAGGATATTGCCTGGTCTGAGTTATAGGGAGAGGTTGGACAAGCTAGGACTTTTTTCTTTAGCGTGTAGGAGACTGAAGGGGGACATTATGCAGATGTATAAGATCATGAGGGGCATGGATAGGCACTCAGTCTTCCTCCAAGGGTTGTAGAATCGAGGACTAGAGGGCATCAGTTTAAGGCTAGATGGAAAAGAATTAAAGGAAACACCTATGGGGCAACTTTTTTACATAGAGGGTGGTATGCATATTGCATGAGCTGCCATCGAAAGTGGTTGAGGCGGGTACATTATTTAAAAGGCATTTGGACAAACACATGGATAGGAAAGGATTAGAAGGATATGGGCCAAGTGCAGGGAAATGGGGTTACCGTGGACAGACATTTTGGTCAGCATGGACCAGTTTGGGCTAAAGAGTCCGTCTCCGTGCTGTAGGACTCTATGTCTCCATGACAGGTCTGGGGCAGCTTTGAATGAAATCCTGAAGACAGGACCAAATTGGCAGTGTCGGATGGTAAAAGGGCCCTCCCTGCTTGCTCAAGGCTCCACAGGGTCCTTCGTTGCTCACCACTTCTACCACGCCACATGAAAAATCCAACAATTCCTCCTGCCATGCAGTTCCACCAGCAGACCACCTGTGAAGGAGCTTAATGGGCATCTCTCTGGAGTCACATGAGCCATCTCCCAGCCCTCCTCCATCTCACTCACTCAATCATCATTTCCTTCTATTCCTTTCTGCTTTGTACATTTATTCAGTTTCCCTTTAAATCCTTAGGATGCTTAAACAGTTAAATTTTGGGAAAATATTTTAAAAATTAATGAAATAGCAAACTCACATTTAACTTGGAACAACTGGGTGATAGAGATGGATCCAGGCTTAACCTCAATGCTGAGTTGGTTCATCTCAACTGAAACTTTATTGCTGGAACAGCACAGCAGGTCAGGCAGCATCCAGGGAACAGGAGATTCGACGTTTCGGGCACAGGCCCTTCTTCTCATTCCTGAAGAAGGGCCTGTGCCCGAAATGTCGAATCTCCTGATCCCTGGATGCTGCCTGACCTGCTGTGCTGTTCCAGCAATAAAGTTTCAACTTTGATCTCCAGCATCTGCAGACCTCACTTTCTCATCTCAACTGAAGGGATCGCAACTTAAGTTGGCAAAATCTCTGGAGATTTAATTATTATCCATTCCCTCAGCCCCCGTCTCTCTGACAAACATGCCTCTGAATCGGAGGAGTTTCAGAGATCTGGGAAGGTTGTGGACAGGAGGAAATTACATAGACAGGGAGGGAATTTGAAAAAAAGAATCAGAACTTTATAATTGAGGCCCTTCCTATCACGGTGCAAGTGCCAGCCCCAACCTTTGGAACCAGGTCTCGGGTCATGGAGGTCATAACTCACCTTCACTTTGTGGTGCTGTTCTGCAAAGTATCTTTCTCCTTGAGTGCAGCCATAGCCAGCTTTAACTGCTCTTTAACCTGGTTGAGTTCACGTTCTGTTCTGACCTTCATGACACTTAGCTCCGTGTAAATTTCATTGTACCTGTCTGTTGCATACTTTTTATCCTGAAAAAGAAATTCATTAACAGAAATCATTCTGGTTATTCTGGACACTGAACACATACACAGGAGACAGAAGTACTGTCCTGACTCCTTCCTGCAGCTTCCTGAGTGTGAGCTGTACTCACCCACTGCACAGACTGAAGCTCATCCCGTAGGCACATAGTCTCCCTCCTGAGATTCTGCACTTCATTCTCCTTAATCCGCAGTAATACCTGAGGATTAGCACAGAATGAGTTCACACATCAGCTAGAACCATCCAACAAAGATGATTCCTTAACTTACAGCCAGAGTAGAACTGCATGGTCAAGTGCCTAAAATCTAATGGAGAGGCTTGAGGAGGCTTACACGGGGAATAACTGGTACTGGGGGTGAACTGCCAGAAATGTTTGACAACTTTTGATGTTAATTGCTCTCACTGCTTTCATTCACTATGAAAGACAATTTTTCAAGCATTATTTGAACTCAATAACACTGAAATCTTTGAGCTACCAAATTACACAAATGTTTGATTATCTTTATCTTACATTATTATACCCAGGATTTGGCACATTTTTAAATAATACATTCTTACAAATAAAATATCAAATTGTTTTTGACACTTCATCCTTGATTGGATTTTTCTCATGCCTTATAATTTTAAATACTAATTGCAAAATTTCACTTTCATAGACAAGAGAAATTAATTTAGTTCCAGTTATTCTAGAACAAGTTTTGGCATGGTAGTTCAGTGGTTAGCACTGCTGCCTCACATCACCAGGGACCTGGGTTTGATTCCAGCTTCGGGCAAGTGTTTGCACATTCTCCCCGTGTCTGCGTGAGTTTCCTCCGGGTGCTCCGGTTTCTTCCCAGAGTCCTAAGATATGCAGGTTAGGTGAATTGACCATGCTAAATTGCCCATAGTGTTCAGGGATCTGTATGTTAGGTCCATTAGTCAGGGGTAAATGTAGAATAATAGGGGAGCGGAATGGGCTCGGGTGGGATACTCTGTGGAGGGTCGGTGTGGACTTGTTGGGCCGAAGGGCCTGTTTCCACACTGGAGGGATTCTATTCTATTCTATTCTATTCTATTCAGTTGGTATCAATTGCACTGAACAGCTACAAATTGACATCCTAAATTATTATCAACTAACAACACTGTCATTAATTAGTATCCAACTATAACATCACAGCATTCAAGCATTTTCAGGCCAGTCAGTGTTTAATTTTCTTCAGTGTTTTCCATCAGTGTATTGAGACATGTTATGATACATCTCTGGAGCAGGTGGGACTTGAACCCAAGTCCCTTGGTTCACAGGAAGGGACATTCCGCTGCCTTCATTACTTTCAGCTCACTGAAATGAAGAGATACTTTGACTAAATCCCACTGCAACTTGAAATATAGCCTTTATTTTACCATTTTTCTGTAGTGTCTCAGGCTGACTATAGCTATGATTTAAGAATTTGACTATATTTCTGTTTCTTTGTAGACAGAATCCCTACAGCATCGGAGCAGGTCATTCGACTCACTGTGTCCACAGCGCCCTCCAAAGAGAATCTCACCCAGGTCCACCCCCTAGTGTATCCCTGTAACCCTGCATTTTCCATGCTTAATCCACCTAACCTGGACACCCTTGGATTATAGGAGGAAAGTGGAGTACCCAGAGGAAACCCACACAGACACAGGGAGAATGTGCAAAATCCACACAGACAGTCACTTGAGGCTGGAAATGAATGTGGGTCCTTGGTGCTGTGAGCCAGCAGTACTAATCACTGAGCCACTGCGCTATTCCTTTGAGACATTAGGTGTGAATTGCCAATTTGTTGATGATCGCTTAACAGCATTATTCACTAGCGACAATCTGAGATTACATTAGTGATGATTACAATATGTTATAATACATTTTATGGGATAATTAAAGTAGTTGATTCACTTATAATGTACAGCATTTTCAATGTGATAACCCTCCACTTAGGAATTGGTTATATTGTACTGACACTTCAAACTCACCTTAGAATAGATCTGGTGTACAAACAGATGTTACATTACATGAAAATCATAAGTAAATCAGTATCGAGAAGAGCAGTAAGACTGAAAAGACACGTGACATTGATTTTTCTTGAGCTTTGTTTATACTGTAATACATCACCTGTTAGATGACAACTTCAAGGTTTGACAACTGGGCAAAATGTAGCGAGGCTAGCTGTCTTGATACATTTTCTAATACCACCTTCAACTTGATGAAGGGACATAAAGACATTCAAGATCTGGAAAGTAGCCCCTGGTGTTTAATAGATCAACGTCCACATGTTGCATTAGGCACCAACTGACTTTTGAAGATCCACTTTTGGAATACTGCGTTCAGTTCTGGTCTCCCTACTACAAGAAGAACGTTGTGAAATTTGAAAGGGTTCAGAAAAGGTTACAAGGATGTTGCCAGGCTTGGAGGGCTTGAGCTATGGCAGGGGGAGGCTATATAAGCTGAGGCTATTTTCCCTGGAACGTCAGAGGTTGAGGAATGTGTTATAGAGGTTTATAAAATCATGAGGGGCATGGATAGGCCAAATAGCCAAGGTCACTTCCCTGGATGGGATCTCCAAACCTAGAGGGCACAGGTTTAAGGTGAGAGGGGAAAGATTTAAAAGGGATTTAAGGGGCAACGTTTTCACACAAAGGGTGGTGTATGTATGGAATGAGCTGCCAGAGGAAATGGTGGAGGCTGGTACAATTGCAACATTTAAAAGGCATCTGGATGGGTGCAGGTTGTTCTGCTATAATGAGTGTTTCGTTAACGTGAATTTGCTGTAACGCGATTGACAAATTGAGGACGCTGTTTCTAAAGCACAAGCTTTTAAAAAGTGTATTGGCTGTGGCACGATTACTTTGCCAACACTTTAAGCGCTGTTTCTAAAGCACGATGTTTCTATAACACAGGGGTGCAAAAGAATGCAACCATGTGTTATAGAAGAACTACCCTAATAAGAATAGGAAGGGTTTAGAGGAATATGTGTCAAAAGCCAGCAATGGGATGAGATTAATTTAGGATATTTGGTTGGCAGGAGCTAGTTGGACTGAAGGATTTGTTTCCATGCTGTACATCTCTAGGACTCTATTTATAGGGACTTTATTAATATTTATAGTTTAGCACAAACATCAGTTTACACCTTTCTCTTCTGAGCTCTTTTGGTGTTCAGTAGCCAATTTCCCACTGGTGAAGAATCTAGCTCTTTTTAAACAAACTATAAGTAAAAATCAAAATCATATCAGGGAGAGATAATGTACTCCACTCTCAATGGTACCAACCAATCCTGAAATCTTCCAAGCTTCTGCTGGACCTCACATGCAAGAACCCACTTGGTAATTTTAATCAATCTGTTCAGATGTTATGACATACTTCTGGATGAGGAATAGGGACACTGCTGCTATGCCACAGGAGCCCAAAGCCGAGCTCTTCTTTTTGAAAATCCAACCAGAAAATCACCCATCTGAATTAATGAATCAAAAGCACTGGCCCCCAGGGAAATGCAATAAGAACAAAAATCAAAAAACGTGGGGAACTGCATTTCTAACTTTGACAACTGACAATGTCAAGACTGATGCACACAGAAACATCTTTTATGGAGCTTATAGAGACTGCTGTGAGCAGATTTCCTTTGAATGAAACATCTTTTGGTGAGTAATTCCTGTTATAGAGAGTAACGTCTATACATGTACACCAGTTAAATTTAAACTCCTCACCACAGCAACATACACTCAGTCATAGTTAAGAGTCTTGGGCATTGCCAAATGAACAGCATGTGCATTTTAGAAATAATTCCAGCATGGTAAAATTGGCACCTTCCTGAAAATACTGATAAAATCTCACTCCTCAGTGTGGATACTGAAGATTCTGCACAAGCAAGCATTAGAACCTTTGCTGATTTTTCATTTTTACTTTTCTCATTTTTGGTTTGAAGCTGTGAATTGTGAGTTAAGAGCTGATGAAGACCTTTGGACTATGAGCAGCAACTTGTTTTAAAAGAAAGAGAACATAAAAAAAGCCTGATATTTGTTTGAGGCCAGGCCTGGAAGTTAAAATTAGATTAGATTCCCTCCAGTATGGAAACAGGCCATTTGGCCCAACACATCCACACCGACCCTCCGAAGAATAACCCGCCAGAGCCCTCCCCCTACCCTATGTTTACCCTTGACTAATGCACCTAACACCATGTGCAATTTAGCACGGCCAATTCACCTGAAACGAACATCTTTGGATTGTGGGAGGAAATCCACGCAGACATGGGGAGAATGTGCAAACTTCATGCAGACAGTCACCCAAGGCAGGAACTGAATCCTCCCTGGTGCTGTGAGGCAGCACTGCTAACCACTGAGCCACTGTACCAGCCACAAATGGCAGGTTGATTCTTGTTCAAAGAATACAGTAGTCGTTTCAGTTCCAGAGATGCATTATACTGGATTCAGAGAAGCAAATGTTGAATGTTAACTGGGGCCTTATAGGGAGACAACCAATCTAACCAAGAGAAACCAAAGTTTGAACTGGTTTTTGAATTGTCTATGAGTTAGAAGGTTTGTGCCTGTGAAAGCTGTAGGATGGAGGTTTGATTACTGACTGGTTTGTCCTCCCATTATTAATTTACTGAAAGTTCAGAGAATAGGACCTCAGTTATAAGTAAGCAATAAGATGGTGCTATTTTCTGGGTCTACAGATTATGAAGGAGCAAAGATGGCCTTTAGTAGATTGATGTGGGAGTTTAGGGAGAGTTTTCATGTTACTTATGATTATGTCTGCAGCAAGTGTCTTTAGTTGCAAATCCAATCATTTTGCATGGATCAGTTGGAGCAGCACTTAGAGGCAATGAGGAATTTACAAGAGCTGGGGGTGTGATGGAAGTTTTAGGAAGGGAGAAAAGCTGCAGATACAGTCAGGTAGATGGGTTAACTCCAGGAAAGATAGGAGGGGCAGGCAAGTAGTACAGGAGACCCCTGTGGCTATTCCCATCTCAAACAAGTATGCTGTTTTGGAAAATGTAGGGGGTGATGGACTCTCAGGGGAATATAGCATGTACAGCCAAGTTTCTGGTACCGAGAATGGGGTACGTTGGGTTCCAAGACATCAATTGTGATAGGGGACTCTAGTCAGAGGCACAGACAGACATTTCTGCAGCTGGCAGCAAAATCAGAACGGTGTGTTTCCTCCCTGATGGCAGGATCAAAAGTATCTCCATAAGACCATTCGGCCCATCAAGTCCACTCTACCATTTAATCATGGTGATGGGTGTTTCAATTCTACTTACCCGCACTTTTCCCACAGCCCTTAATTCCTTTCGAGATCAAGAATTTATCAATCTATGCCCTGAAGACACTTAACGTCCTGGCCTCCACTGTGCTCCGTGGCAATGAATTCCACAGGCCCACCACTCTCTGGCTGAAGAAATGTCTCCTCATTTCCATTCTAAATTGACCCCCTCTAATTTTAAGGCTATGCCCATGGGTCCTAGTATCCCCGCCTAACGGAAACAATCTCCCAGCGTCCACCCTTTCTAAGCCATGCATTATCTTGTAAGTTTGCCACAAGGATCGGTGCTGGGTCCTCTACGTTTTGTCATTTATGTAAATAATTTGGATGCGAGCATAAAAGGTACAGTTAGTAAGTTTGCAGATGACACCAAAATTGGAGGTGTAGTGGACAGCGAAGAGGGTTACCTCAGATTACAACAGGATCTTGACCAGATGGTGCAATGGGCTGAGAAGTGGCAGATGGAGTTTAATTCAGATAAATGCAAGGTGCTGCATTTTGGGAAAGCAAATCTTAGCAGGACTTATACACTTAATGTTAAGTTTCTAGGGAGTGTTTCTGAACAAAGAGGCCTTGGAGTGCAGGTTCATAGCCCCTTGAAAGTGGAGTCGCAGGTTGATAGGATAGTGAAGAAGATGTTTGGTATGCTTTTCTTTTTTGGTCAGAGTATTGAGTACGGAGTTGGGAGGTCATGCTGCGACTGTACATGACATTGGTTAGACCACTGTCGGAATATTGCATGCAATTTTGGTCTCCTTCCTATCGGAAAGATGTTGTGAAACTTGAAAGGGTTCAGAAAAGATTTACAAGGATGTTGCCAGGGTTGGAGGATTTGAGCTATAGGGAGAGGCTGAATAGGCTGGGGCTGTTTTCCCTGGAACGTCAGAGGCTGAGGGGTGACCTTATAGAGGTTTACAAAATTATGAGGGGCATGGAGTAAATAGACAAAGTCTTTTCCCTGGGGTCAGGGAGTCCAGAACTAGACGGCATAGGTTTAGGGTGAGAGGGGAAAGATATAAAAGAGACCCAAGGGGGCAACCTTTTCATGCAGAGGGTGGTACGTATATGAAATGAGCTGCCAGAGGAAGTGGCGGAGGCTGGTACAATTGCAATATTTAAGGGGCATCTGGATGGGTATATGAATAGGAAGGGTTTGGAGGGATAAGGGCCGGGTGCTGGCAGGTGGGACTAGATTGGGTTGGGATATCTGGTTGGCATGGACGGGTTGGACCGAAGGGTCGGTTTCCATGCTGTACATCTCTGTGACTCTATGTCTCCTCAACCTTCTAAACTCTAAGGAATACAACACCAGAATCCTCAGCTGTTCATCGCATGTTAGGCCTACCATTGTAGGGATCATCCGTGTGAATCTCCGCTGGACAGCTCCAGTGCCAGTATGCCCTTCCTGAGGTGTAGGGCCCAAAACTGGACACAGTATTCTAAATGACACCTAACCAGAGCTTTATAAAGTCTCAGAAGCATATCACTGCCTTTGTATTCCAACCCTTTTGAGATAAATGACAACATTACATTTGCTTTCTTAACTATGGACTTAACCTGCAAGTCAACCTTTAGTGAATCCTGGACTAGCGTACCCAGATCCCTTTGTACTTTGGTTTTATGAACTTTCTCACTGTTTAAAAAAAATAGTCCATGCCTGTATTCTTTTTTCCAAAGTGCAAGTTCTAGCACTTGCTCACGTTGAATTTCATCAGCCATTTCCTGGACCACTCTCCTAAACTGTCTAAATATTTCTGCAGCCTCCCACCTCCTCAGAACAACCTGCTTGTCTGCCTAACTTCGTATCATCGGTGAACTTCGCCAGAATGCCCCCAGTCCCTTCATCCAGATCATTAATATATAAAGTGAACAGCTGTGGCCCCAACACTGAACCCTGTGGGACCCCACTTGTCACTAGCTGCCATTCCAAAACAAAACCTTTTATCCCAACTCTCTGCCTCCTGTCAGATAGCCAATCCCCAATCCATGTAAGATTACAACCAACGCCTCTGCTATTTCCTCAGCCACCTCCCTCAGAACTCTAGGATGTAGTTCACCCAGGCCAGGAAATTTATCAATTTTTAGACCTTTTAGCTTTTCTCGCACTTTCTCTTTTGTAATGGCTACCATATTCATCTCTGCCCTTTGACTCTCCTTAATTGTTGGGATATTACTCATGTCTTTCACTGTGAATACTGACACAAAGTATTTATTAAGTTCTTCAGCTTTTTTTTTATTAGATTACTTACAATGTGGAAACAGGCCCTTTGGCCCAACAAGTCCACACCGACCCGCCGAAGCGCAACCCACCCAGACCCATTCTCCTACATTTACCCCTTCACCTAACACTACGGGTAATTTAGCATGGCCAATTCACCTAACCTGCACGTTTCCTTATCTCCCATCACGAGCCTTTCTGCATCATTTGGCCTTTTGTTTATGTCTTATGTATTGAAATAAACTTTTACAATCATTTCTAATATTACTGGCTAGCTTACCTTCATATTTGATCCTCTCCTTCCTTATTTCTCTCTTTGTTATCCTCTGTTTGTTTTTGTAGTCTTCCTAATCTTCTGATTTCCCTGTGCTCTTGGCCACTTTATAGGCTCTCTCTTTTTCTTTGATATATTTCCTGACTTCCTTGTCAGCCATGGCTGTCTAACACCTCCCTGGATAATTTTCCTTTTCTTTGGGATGAACCTCTATTCTATATCCTCAATTACACCCAGAAATCCTGCCATTGCCGCTCTACTGTCTTCCCCACTAGGGTCTCCTTCCAGTCGATTTTCATCAGTTCCTCTCTCATGTCCCTGTAATTACCTTTATTTAACTGTAACACCATTATATCCGATTTTGCCTTTTTTCTTTCAAACTGCAGACTGAACTCTACCATATTATGATTGCTGCCTCCTAAGTGTTCCTTTACTTTAAGATCTTTTATAAAGTCTGTTTGTTACATAGAACTAAGTCCAGAATAGCCTGCTCCCTTGTGGGCTCCGTCACAAGCTGTTCCAAAAAGCCATCCTGTAAACCTTCCATAAATTCTCTTCTTTTGGATCCACCGGCAACATTATTCACCCAGTGCACCTGCATCTTGAAGTCCCCCATGATCGCCGTGACCTTGCCTTTCAGTACATCTTGCGCCCCTGATCCTGACCACTGCTGGGAGGTCTGTACACAACACCCATTATGTTTTTTTTGCCTTTGTGGTGCCTCAACTTCACCCACACAGACTCCACATTATCTGACCCTATGTCATTCAGTGCATAGATTTAATCTCATTCTTAACTAACAAGGCAACCCCGCCCCCTCTGCCCATCTCCCTGTCTTTTCGATAAGTTGTAAATCCTTGGATGTTTAACTGCCCATCCTGAATCTCCTGCAACCATGTCTCTGTGATGCCTACCACATTATAATCATTCACGATGATTTGTGCCATTAATGTATCTGCTTTGTTATGAATACTACGAGCATTTAGATAAAGCGCCTTAATGCTAATTTTCTTATCCTCATGATTTCCAACATCTCCAATGTCCTAAAGTCCCATTCCTTTTTGCTTCACTCCTGCCTTGAACTTAATCTCTGCACACATGCTAACCTGTTGCTTATCTTTCTACTTGACTCCCACAACTCTCAAGTTTAAAGTCCTAGTGACCACCCTATTTATCTTTTTCAGCAGAACACTGCTTCCAGATTGGTTCAGGTAGAGACCATTCCATCAGTATAGATCCCTCCGGTTTCAAAACTGATGCCAATGTCCCATGAAATGGAATCCCTCTTTCCCACACCAATCTCTTACTCACATATTTACTTCCCTAATTTTCTTATCCCTATGCCAATAACACGTGGCTTGGGCAGTAATCCAAAGATTATGACCCTTGAGGACCTGTTCTTCAATTTCCTTCCTCGTGCTTGATAATCCCCAAACAGGTTCTCCTTCCTCGCCTTGCCTATGTTGGTAGTGCCAACGTGGACCACAACAACTGGATCCTCCCCCTCCTGCTCCAGTATCCTTTCAAGCCAGTCGGAGATATCCTGCACCCTGGCACCGGGCAGGCAACACACCATACGGGACTCCCAATCAGGCTTGCAAAAGATATTATCTTTCCCCCTAATTATAGGATCTCTAATAACAACTACTTGTCTTTTTGCTCCCCCCTCTTCAATGGCCTTCTGAACCATGGTGCTGTAGTCAGCTGGCTCATCCTGTCCACAGCCCTTTCCCTCATCCACACAGGGAGCAACAATCTCATACCTACTGGATAAGGTCAGGGGCTGAGGTTTCTCCACTCCTGAACTCAGAATCCCCCTACCTGCCTCACTTACAGTCACACCCTGTTGTCGCTGATCATTTGAATTACTCAATCTACTGGGTGTGACTGCCTCCTGAAACAAAGCGCCCAGGGAACTCTCCCCCTCCTGGATGTGCCAAGGTGTTTGAAGCTCAGATTCCAGATCATCAACTCTGAGCTGGAGTTCGTAAAGCAACCAACACTTGTTGCAGATGTGGTCACTGCGGTTCACAATGGAATCAGCCAGCTCCCACATCATACAGTTACAGAGGGTGCAGAATGCTCTCAAAGGGGAGAGGGACCAGGAGGAGATCGTTGTACACACTGGAGTTAGTGAGGGTAGGAGTAAGAGGTTACAGCAGATGAATGCGTGGCTGAGGAGCTGGTACAAGGGAGAAGGGTTCACAATTTTGGATTATTGGAATGTCTTCTGGGGTAGAATTGACCTGTACAAAAATGATGGCTTGCACCTGAATCGGAAGGGGACTAATATACTGGCACAGAGATTTGCAAGAGCTGCTTGGGAGGATTTAAACTAGTAAGGTTTGGGGGGGGGGGGGGGGGGCGTGGGAAGATGGTGGGGTGGTGGGAGGGGGGGGGGGGGGCGTGGGACCTAGGGACATAGCAATCAAGGAGATCAATCTGAAACTGGGACAGTTGGAAAAAGGAGCTAGTCAAACAGTCAGGGCAAACAGGAACAAAGCCGAGAACAAGGCAGGACTGAATAATTAAACTGCATTTATTTCAATGCAAGAGGCCTAACAGGGAAGGCAGATGAACTCAGGGCATGGTTAGGAACATGGGATTGGGATATTGTCGCAATTACAGATACGTCACTCAGGGATGGATAGGACTGGCAGCTTAACATTTCAGGATACAAATGCTATAAAGAAGGATAGAAAGAGAGGAGGGGGAGTGGTGATTTTGGTAAGGGATAGCATTACAACTGTACTTAGGATTTCCTGGGAATACATCCAGGGAAGTTATTTTGGTGGAACTGAGAAATAGGAAAGGGATGATCACCTTATTGGGATTGTATTATAGAACCTCCAATAGTCAGCAGGAAATTGAGAAACAACTTTGTGAGGAGATCTCCGTTATCTGTAAGAATAACAGGGTGGTTATGGTAGGGGATTTTAACTTTCCAAACATAAACTGGAACTGCCATAGTGTTAAGGGTTTAGATGGAGAGGAATTTGTTAAGTGTGTACAAGAAAATTTTCTGATTCAGTATGTGGATGTACCTACTAGAGAAGGTGCAAATCTTGACCTACTCTTGGGAAACAAGGCACTACAGGTGAGAGTGGCAGAGTGGTCAGTGGGGGAGCACTTTGGGGCCAGTGACCATAATTAAGTTCATTTTAAAATAATGATGGAAAAGGGTAGACCGATCTAAAAGTTGAAGTTCTAAATCGGAGGAAGGCCAATTTTGACGGTATTAGGCAAGAACTTTCAAAAGTTGTTTGGGGGCAGATGTTCGCAGGTCAAGGATTGGCTGGAAAATGGGAAACCTTCAAAATTGTGACGAGACACAGTATATTCCTATTAGGGTGAAAGGAAAGGCTGGTAGTTGTAGAGAATGCTGAACGACTAGAGAAATAGAGGATTTGATGAAGAAAAAGGAAGCATATGTCAGGTATAAACCGCAGAGATTGAGTGAATCCTCATAACAGTATAAAGGCAGTAAGAGTATACTTAAGAAGGAAATCAGGAGGGCAAAAAGGGAACATGAGCTAACTTTGGCAAATAGGGTTAAGGAGAATCCAAAGGGATTTTATAAATATATTAAGGACAAAAGGGTAACTCGGGAGTGAATAGGACCCCTCAAAGATCAGCAAGGCAGCCTAAGTATGGAACCACAGGAGATGGGGAGATTCTAAATGAGTATTTTGCATCAGTGTTTACTGTGAAGGACATGGAAGATATACAATGTAGGGGAATAGATGGTGACATCTTAAAAAATGTCCATGTAACAAAGGAGGAAGTGCTGGGCGTCTTGAAAAGCAGAAAGATGGATAAATCCCAGACCTGATCAGGTGTACCCTAGAACACTGTGGGAAGCTGGGGAAGTGATTGCTGGGCCCCTTGCTGAGATATTTGTATCATTGATAGCCACAGGTGAGGTGCCAGAAGACTGGAGGTTGGCTAATGTGATGCCACTGTTTAAGAAGGATGGTAAGGACAAGCCAGGGAACGATAGACCTGTGAGCCTGACATTAGTGGTGGGCAAGTTGTTGGAGGGAATCCTGAGGGACAGGATGTACATGCATTTGGAAAGACAAGGCCTGATTATGGATAAAGTAGGAGAAAGTGAGGACTGCAGATGCTGGAGATCAGAACTGAAAATGTGTTGCTGGAAAAGCGCAGCACGTCAGGCAGCATCCAAGGAGCAGGAGAATTGACGTTTTGGGCATGAGCCCTTCTTCAGGAATGAGGTAAGTGTGCCAAGCAGGCCAAGATAAAAGGTAGGGAGGAGGGACTTAGGGGAGGGGTGTTGGAAATGCGATAGGTGGAAGGAGGTTAAGGTGAGGGTGATAAGGTGAGGGCGATAGGCCGGAGTGGGGGTGGGGGCAGAGAGGTCAGGAAGAAGATTGCAGGTTAGGAAGGAGGTGCTGAGTTCGAGGGGTTTGACTGAGACAAGGTGGGGGGA
Source organism: Chiloscyllium plagiosum (assembly GCF_037043375.1). NCBI lineage: Eukaryota > Metazoa > Chordata > Chondrichthyes > Orectolobiformes > Hemiscylliidae > Chiloscyllium > Chiloscyllium plagiosum. The sequence goes on from NW_028270171.1 coordinate 24,100,303, forward strand.
GGGGAAATGAGGAAACTAGAGAAATCTGAGTTCATCCCTTGTGGTTGGAGGGTTCCTAGGCGGAAGATGAGGCGCTCTTCCTCCAGCCGTCGTGTTGCTATGGTCTTGTGATGGAGGAGACCAAGGACCTGCATGTCCTTGATGGAGTGGGAGGGGGAGTTGAAGTGTTGAGCCACAGGGTGGTTGGGTTGGTAGGTCTGGGTGTCCCAGAGGTGTTCTCTGAAACATTCCGCAAGTAGGCGGCCTGTCTCCCCAATATAAAGGAGACCACATCGGGTGCAGCGGATGCAGAAAATGATGTGTGTGGAGGTGCGGGTGAATTTGTGGCAGATATGGAAGGATCCCTTGGGGCCTTGGAGGGAAGTAAGGGGGGAGGTGTGGGCGCAAGTTTTGCATTTCTTGCGGTTGCAGGGGAAGGTGCCGGGAGTGGAGGTTGGGTTGGTGGAGGGTGTGGACCTGATGAGGGAGTCACAGAGGGAGTGGTCTTTTCGGAATGCTGATAGGGGAGGGGAGGGCCAACATGGCTTTGTACATGGGAAATCATGTCTCTCAAACTTGACTGAGTTTTTTTGAAGAAGTAACAAAGAGGATTGATATGGGCAAAGTGGCGGGCGTGATGCAGATGGACTTCAGGATGGTGTTCAACAAGGTTCCCCATGGGAGACTGGTTAGCAAGGTTAGATCACATGGAATATAGGGACAACCAGTCATTTGGATACAGAACTGGCTTAAAGGTATAAGACAGAGGGTGGTGGTGGATTGTTGTCTTTCAGACTGGAGGTCTGTGACCAGGCTACAAGGATCGGTGCTGGGTCCACTATTTTTCGCCATTTATATAAATGATTTGGATGCGAGCATAAGAGGTACAGATAGTAAGTTTGCAGATGACACCAACATTGGAGGTGTAGTGGACAGCGAAGAAGGTTACCTCAGATTACAACAGGATCTGGACCAGATGGGCCAATGGGCTGAGAAGTGGCAATGGATTTTAATTTAGATAAATGCGAGGTGCTGCATTTTGAAAAGGCAAATCTTAGCAGGATTTATACACTTAATGGTAAGGTCCTGGGGAGTGTGGCTGAATAAAGAGACCTTGGAGTGCAGGTTCATAGCTCCCTGAAAGTGGAGTCGCAGGTAGATAGGATAGTGAAGAAGGCATTTGGTATGCTTTCCTTTATTAGATAGAGCACTGAGTATAGGAGTTGGGAGGTCATGTTGCGACATTGGTTAGGCCACTTTTGGAATATTGTGTGCAATTCTGGTCTCCTTCCTATCGGAAGAATGTTGTGAAACTTGAAAGGATTCAGAAAAGATTTATAAGGATTTTGCCAGGGTTGGAGGATTTGAGCTACAGGGAGAGGCTGAATAGGCTGAGGCTGTTTTCTCTAGGCTGAGGGGTATTCTTATAGAGGTTCATAAAATCATGAGTGGCATGGATAGGGTAAATAGACAAGTTCTTTTCCCCTGGGGTGGAGGTGTTGAGAACCAGATGGCATAGGTTTAGGGCGAGAGGGGAAAAATTTAAAAGGGACTTAAAAGGCAACTTTTTCATGCATAGGGTGGTGCATCTATGGAATGAGCTGTCAGAGGAAGTGGTGGAGGCTGGTACAGTTACAGCATTTGGAAGGCATTTGGATGGGTATATGAATAGAAAGGGTTTAGAGGGATAGGGACTAAGTGCTGGCACATGGGACTAGATTATGTTGGGATATCTGGTCGGCATAGACGAGTTGGACGGAAGGGTCTGTTTCCGTACTGTATATCTCTATGACTGTGACTCTATTAGAGTGAATATTCTTCAGAGCCTGCTGGAAGCTATTGCATACACCAGGCTCTTCTGAAAACCAGCAAGATATAATCCCATGAGCCTTAAGACCGTAAACTAAAAGAAATAGGACCAGGAGTAGGCTGTTGATCCCCTTGAGCCTCCTCCATTTTCCTGCCCTATGCCCATAATTCTTGATTCCTCTACTGATCAAGAGTCCATCTCAGCCTTAAGTACACATTAGGACTCTGCCCTCACAGCTCTCTATGGCAGAGTGTTCCAAAGATTTACAACTCCTGGAGAGAAGAAATTTGTCCTCTTCATAAGGCATGGTGGTGCAATGGTTAGCACGGCTTACTGGGTTCAATCCCAGCCCGGGGTGACTGACCTGTGTGACATTTGGACATTCCCTTGGTGTCTGGGTTTCGGCTGGGTACCCTTCCTACAATCCAAAAATGGGCAGCATGGTGGCTCAGTGGTTAGCATTGCTGCCTCACAGCACCAGGGACTCGGGTTCAATTACAGCCTTGGGTGACTGTGTGGAGTTGCACATGTCTGCATGGGTTTCCTCCGGGTGCTCCGGTTTCTTCCCACAGTTCAACGATATGCAGGTTAGGTAAATTGGCCATGCCAAATTGCCCATCGTGTTCAAGGATGTGTTGGCTAGATGCATTAGTCAGGGGAAATGTAGAGTAATAGGGTGGGGGAGTGGGTCTGGGTGGGGTATTCTTCAGAGAGTCAGTGTGGACTTGTTGGGCTTAATGTCTGTTTCTTCTTGTAGGGATTCTATGTGCAGGTTAGGCAGATTGGTCATGCTAAGTTGCCCATAGTTTCCAGGATGTGCAAGCAGGGTGGGTTAGCCATAGTAACTGTGGGGTGACAGCATGAGTGTCTGGATAGGATGCTCTTCAGACGGTCACTGCAGACTCAGCGGGCCAACTGGCCTCTTTCTGCATTTTATGGATTCCTTGATCTCAGTTTTAAATTGGCCCCTTTATTTTGACAATGTGCCCTTTGGTCCTAAACTCACCCATGAGGGGAATGTCCCATTAGTGTTTATCCTGTCAAGTCCTTTAAGAATCCTATATCTTTCAATGAGATCATCTCACATTTCTCCAAGAACGTAAAAACTAGTAGCAGGAGTAGGCCATTTGACCCATCGAGCCTGCTCTGCCATTCAATAAGATCATGGCTGATCTTTTCACGGACTCACCTCCACTTACTCACCCTCTCACTATAATCCTTAATTCCTTTACTGCTCAAAAAAATTATCTACCTTAGCTTTACAAACATTTCCTGAAGTAGCGTCAACTACTTCACTGGGCAGAGATTCACAACCATCTGGGTGAAGAAGTTCCTTCTCAATTCAATCCTAAATCCGCTCCCCCTAATTTTGAGGCTATGCTCCTCTTGTCCTAGTTTCACCCGCTAATGGAAACACCCTCTCTTATGTCTAGCTTATCTGTTCCCTTAATAATTTTATAAGTTCTGACCTAAATCCCAACCTGTTAGCCTTTGCTCATAAATCAATCCCATTGTATCAGGGATCATTCTAGTGAATTTTCTTGGAACTGCCTCCAATGAAATGATAGCTTTCCTTAAATTACTTACACTACTCAAGATGTGGTCTCACCAATACCTTGAACAGTTGCAATAAGACTTTCCTACTCTTATACTCCAACCCTCTTGAAATAAGGGCCAGCATTCCATTAGCCTTCCTGATTACCTGCTGTGCTTCTGTGTACAGCTCTTTGAGTTTTCTGCACAGTTATCCCCCAGGTCTCTTTGTGTTGCAGTTTTCAGCAGTTTTTCTAATTTACAGATAATATTGTTTTTTTAGTTTTCTCTTCCAAAATAAACAACTTCACATTTTCCCACATTTTACTCTACTTGCCAATTGTTCGCCTACTTATTTAACCTGACAGTATCTCTCTGTAAACTGCTTGTATCCTTCTCACAACCTGCCTTCACATCTATTTAGTATTATCTGAAAATCTGGCTACACTGTATTCACTTCCTCCAAGTCATTGATATATATTATAAACAATTGTGGCTCCAGTACTGAACCGTTTGGAATCCCACAGGTCACGAGTCACCAACCTGAAAGAAAAACCTTTATCCCCACTCGCTGTTTGCTGCCAATAAGCCAACTCTGTATCTGTGCCAATATATGACTGTGCCAATATGGGCTCTTACCTTGTGACTTAATCGTTTGCGAGGTACATTGTCAAATGTCTTCTGGAAGTCCAAATACAACATATCTACTGGATTTCCTCAACCCACTGTGGTTGAGACTTCATCAAAAAACTGTAATAACTTAATAAGACATGATTTTCCTTTCATGAAACCAGACTGACTCTGCTTGATCAGATTATGATTTTTCAAATGTTCTGCGATTACTGCGTTACTGCGATTCCAATAATTCAACCTTTGGATGTTTGGCTAAAATCAGTCTCTTGTCACCTGTGTTTTGCCTCCCACCTTTTGAATAGAGGTGTCACATTGCAGTTTTATAATCCTCGAGTATTTCTCTAGAATCCAGGGATTTTTGGAGAATTACATTAAGCACCTCCAATATCACTGTAACTATATTTTTAAAGGCCCTGTAATGCAAGGCATCAGGGCCAAGGGACTTACCTGCCTTTAGTCTCATTCATTTGTCTAATAATACTTCTCTAGTGATGGTGATGTCACTTCATTTCTTTCCTGTATTTTTTAATATGAATGGGATGAACAAAGTATGATCCACCATAAAGACTAACACAAAATATCTCTTTAACTCCTCTGCCAATTTTTTGGTTCCCCAAGATTTATTTTGTAAGGGGCCTACATTCACTTTGACCCCTCTCTTTTTATATATTTAAACTAGCTCTTATTGTCAGTTATATTCCTTACTAGAATCTAGAATCCCTATGTAGGAAGCTGGCTATTCAGCCAATCGAGTCCATTCAAACCCTTTGAAGAGTATCCCACCCAGATCCACCCCCCCCCTCTACCCTATCCCTGTAACTCTGTATTTCCTGTGGCTAATCCACTTAGCCTGCACACCTTTGGACTATTTGCCCTCATATTTATTTTCTCTGTCTTATTGTTTGTTCCTCCTCTAATTTTGAATTTATCCCAGTCTTCAGTGCTATCACTGACTGTGCCCTCCTTATTTGCTATTTCTTTCAACTTAATACTGTCATTAACGTCCTTGGTTGGTTGGGCTTGGTTTATCCCTCTCTTAGAATCTTTTCTCCTCACTGGGATGTATTTTTGCTGAGCGTAATGAATTATTTCCAGTGCCTACCACTGTGTGCTTACTGGCATCAAGGTAGGGCAATGGCCAAGTGGCATTATCGCTAGACTGCTAATCTAGAAACTCAGCTCATGTTCTGGGACTCGGTTTCGAATCTCGCCATGGCAGGTCGTGGAATCCAAATTTAAATTTGGAATTAAGAATCTATTGATGACCACTAAACCATTGCTGATAATTGGAAAAACCATCTGGCTCACTAATGCCCTTCAGGAAAGGAGGTCTGCCACCTGATATGGCCTACATGTGACCACAGAAATGTGGTTGACTCTCAACTTCCCTCTGAAATGGCCTAGCAAATCATTCAGTTGCAACAAAGTCTCAACAAAGAAATAAAACTTAAATGTACCACCTGACACTGACCGGAAAAGACAATTGCAAAAACAACCTTGACAACTCTGCAGAGTCCTCCTTACTAACGTAGGGGGGCACATGCTACAATTGGGAATGCTGTCTTACACAACAGTCAAGCAACAGCCTGACATAGTGATATTCACAGAATCATACATTATCGACAATGTCCCAGACATCACCATCACCATTCCTGAATATGTCCTGTCCCACCTGCAGGACAGACCCAGCAGACCTGGTGGCACAGTGGGGAGTCCTCAGCATTGACTCCAGACCCATGAAGTTTCATGGCTTCAGGTTAAACATATGCAAGGAAACCTCCTGCTGATTACCATGTTCTGTCCTTCCTTAGCTGATGAATCAGTGCTCCTCCATGTTGAACAACAATTAGACAAAGCACTGGAGATGGAAAAGATGCAATATCTATTCTGGTGGGGATTTCATCGTCCACAACCAAGATTGGCTTGGCAGCAGCACAAGTGATTGAGCTGGTCAGGTCCTAAAGGACGTAGTTGCTAGACTGGATCTGCAACGGGTAGTGAGGGAACTAACAAGAGGGAAAAACAGACTTTATCTCACCCGTACCAATCTGCAGGCTGGTATTGGTAAAGGTAACTACCGCCTAGTCCTCATGGTGACAAAATTCCTCCATTATATTGAGAATACCCCAATCATGTTGTAAGGCACCAGAACCATGTTAAATGGGACAGAATTCAAGTAGACCTAGCAACTCAACACTGGGCATCCATGAGGCACTGTGGGCCATTATTCTAGTGCAATCTGTAACCTTATGATCTGGCATATTCCCCACTAAACCATTATCATCAAGCCAGAGGATCAACCCTGGTTCAACGGAGAGTGGAGGAGGGCATGTCAGGAGCAGCACCAGGCATGCCTAAAAATGAGGTATCAACCAAATGAAGCCACCAAATAGGATTACTTGCATGCCAAACAGCATAAGCAGTGAGTGACAGACAGAGCTAAGCGATCCCACAACCAGCAAATTCAGAGCGAAGCTCTGCAGACCTGTTACATTCACTTGCGAAGATTGTGAACAATTAAACAATTCACTGGAATAGAAGGCTGCACAAATATCCCCATATTCAGTGTTGGAAAAGCCAACATGTAGTAGCCATCCTCAATAACATTTGAGAAAGTGGTGGTAAGCTGCCTTCTTGAACTGCTTTAATTCATGTGCTGTAGACTCTCAGTGCCATTAGGGAGGACGTTCCAGGATTTTGACCCAGCGACAATGAATGAATGGATATATATTTCAAAATCAGAATGGTGAGTGGCTTGAAGGGTAACTTGCAGTGGTGGTGTTCCCATATATCTGCTGCTTTTATCCTTCTAGTTAGCAGTGGTTGTGAGTTTTGAAGATGCTTCTATGGAGCCTTGGTGAAGGAGAGGTGGATGTTATGAGTATGAAGCCAATCAAGCAGGCGGTTTTGCCCTGGATCATGTCAAGCTTTTTGAGTGTTACTGGAACTGCATTCATGCAGGGAAACGGGAGCTTTTATACTACAATCTTGACTGTAGTTTATAAATGGTGGAAAGACTTTGGGGAGTTAGGAAGTTACTCACAGGAGGACCTGCTGTTGTAGCCAGAGTATTTATGTGGCTAGTCCAGTTGAGTTTCTGGTCAATGATAACCTCCAGGATGTTGATAGTGGTAGATTCGGTGAAGATAATGCCATTGAATATCAAAAGGATGATATTTAGATTCTCTCTTGTGGGAGATGGTCTTTACCTGGTATTTGTGGGGCACAAATGTTTCTCTGAACTCAGAAGGTGAGGTGAGAGTGAATGGTTGCCCCAAGACAACATTTGACTGAGTATGATATCCAAAGCATGAGTAAAACTGGAATCAGTGGGAATCAGGGTGAGTCTCTTCACTAGTTGGTATCGCACCTAGCACAAAGGAGAAATTTGTGGTTGTTAGAGACCAAACGTTTTAGACCAGGAACCCTTTACAGGACTTGCTCAGGGTTGTGTCTTAGGCTTACCCATCTTCAGCTGCTTCATCAATGAACCTTCCCCCCATCATAAGGTCAGATGTGGGCATGTTCTCTGATTGTCACAAAATGTTAAGCACCATTTACCACTCCTCAGCTACTGAATATATCTAGTCTTGTACTGCTAAGTAGGAAGTGAAATTCACATCACACAAAGGACCACTAGGACCATGAGCATGGGCAACAATCATGCAAAATGGATTTTGTTTTAGGTGAATGTAAGATGGTACATTATTCACCAAAATCCTCCCACAAGGTGTAAGCAATGGACTCCAAAGAGACTTGAAGACCCAGATTAAAATAATTAAAATATCATTATAAAGTACAGAAAATAATCATAAATGTTACTGGAATACTGGCTTTTCAACGAAAAAGAATGGAAAATAAGGGACAGATGTAATGCTATAGCTGTACAATTCAACCCAATACCTGGAGTTATTGAGAGCAGGTCTGGGTGCTATACCACAGGAAGGATATGTGGACCTTGGACAGCATGCGGGAGAGTTTTGTTGAAATTTTATATGGAGTCCAAGGGTTGGATTATGAGGAGAGATTACAACAACCAGGTTTATATTGTCTGGAATTTAGAAGGTTAGAAGCAGTTTTCAAGATATTAAGGAGGACTGAGCGGAGAGGATCAGGGATTCTAGACTTGGGGCATAATTTGAGAATTAGAGACAGACTTTTCAAGAGTTGAATTAGGAAACTTCTACACACAAAAATGGTCAAAGTTTGAAATTATTTTCTGTTGTTCAATGAATACCACTCTCACTACTGCGTCAGAATGTTGTATCCTTAAGACACATTCTAGGGGATGAATATAAAGTCTAGGCTGATTCTCTAGTAATGTCTTGTGGACATTTAAATGAGATGTTAAACCAGAGCAATGGCTAGTCTCTATGATAGATATGATATCCTTAGTGCACTACTTCAAAGAGGCGCAAGGGAATTATCACTGTGGGTGTGGCTAGGTCATTATTTATTGGCTATGCATGATTGCCCAGAGTGCACTTAAGAGTTAACGACATTGCTGAGGACCTGGAGCCAGACTGGATAAGGACACATATTCTTATTAATAATTGAGTCATTACATGGCCAACATTAGACTAATACTTTTAAATGAATTCAAATTAAATCATCTTCTATGGCTCAGATTCAAATCCATTTCCCTAGGGAATTAGCCATTAAATTAGTTTAAATGGTGCTGCTATTACATAATTTTCTTATAACACGAATTGCACGAGAATGGAACAGTTGTGTTATAGTAGAACTGACTGTACATATGTATGTACAAAATACACATAGAATAATGGATTGCAGGGATTGAGCCGCAGACTGGAATCTAAGGAGCTGATTAAGGTAAATCTTGAAGAGTGAATCTCTAAATCTAAAGTCTTATTCCTAACCAGGGTCGCATTTCATTCTGAATTTAATTTTTCATCTATACCACTACATGTGGACAATGAAGACAGACCTGGATAGTTTTCATAGAGGGGGTGTGAGTGTGACACTGAGAAATATAGTGATTGGAAGGAGGCAGCCAGGTAGATCTTATAGAATATGAGTTCCTTAATTGAGTCTGTTAACCTGGTTGAATCAGGGAGCCCTGTGCTAGCTGGGTCAGTGACATGTACTATCCACATGTAAATAAAGAGTGACTGGGTGACAGGTTACTAGCATTCATGGAGTTATTTCAGGCAGGAGGTACAAAATTGACTGCATGAACTAACTACCTTCTCAGCCGAGATCTAGGCATTTATAAAGGATTCTAGTTGACCAACCTTCATAAGGCTGACAATGGAAAGTGCTGTTTCAACACTATGTTGTCAACAGTAATTCCCTCCTATTTCTCCTAGGGATTAGTACAGCTGCTGAACTTAATCATTGATGCATCATCTACAAATCTGTACGGCTTGGCACTTGTGTGTCTGCACACTAGTGTGTATTTAATGGCCAAAAATGTAAGATGGGTGCTAATAAATGAGGTAACCTCTTTACCCAGAGAGTTGGTTTATGTGTTCAGTTTACTACCACTCAAGAGTGGTTGAACTGGATGGAGCAGACAGATGTCAGTGAAGGAGAATGGAACAGAAAGTTTCACTGTAGGAACATGAGTAGGTCATTAACCCCCTTGAGCCCCTTCCATCATTTAATTGGTCATGGCTAATCTGCATCTTAACTCCATATCTCCACCTTTGTTTTGAACTTTTAATTCTCTTCCTAACTCAAAACTGTTAACCTCATTTGAAATTTTTAATTTGCTGTATTCAACACGGTTCAAAGTTATGTGGACAGAGGTTTGAATGGGGCGTAAACACTGACATAGACCATTTCTGTGTCGTAAACTTCTGCACAGGCAGTACTGCAGATATGAAGTAATAGTGAGCCACCAGCACTTTCTGTTTGTAGATCAGACAGCTTGGAACATGTCCTGTTATTATTGCAAAAACTAACCTCTGTAGATAAGACTGTAGTTCCTGAAATACATTCTATTGAAAAAGCAAAAAAAAAACCTAAGAAATATCTATTTGTGACTTCTTAGTTAAGTTAATGATAATGTTAGGTTAAAAGGGGAGGCTTATAATATTACAAAGATAAGCAATAGGCCTGAGGATTGGGAGGCTTTTATAAAGCAGGAAAGGGCCATCAAACAAATGATTAAAAAAAGGAAAAAAATTAGAATATAAGAGTAAAATAGCCAAGAATATAAAAACAGATTGTAAGAAGTTTTACAAGATGTAGAGTGACTAAAGTGAATATCGTTGTCTTAGAGGCACAGACAAGAAAAATGATCAAGAAGAATAAAGGGAACGAAGAGACGATAGTTGACTCAAATTATTTCGCAGAAATAGAGGGTAACCAAGTAGCTACTAAGAGTGTGGAACGTAAGATAATTAATGTATTTTAGAGAAAAAAAATTGGATAAACCGAAGAGACTAGAAGATAACAAATTCTCATGACCTAACAGTTGATACAGAGATATTGAATGTAATGACGATCATTTTAAACAAAATCCCTAGTACCAGCAGGAAAGTGGCAATGTCACACAAATGCCAGGCAATTACTATCTCCAACAAGAGACAATCTTCCCATCACCCCTCAGGTTTACCATTGACCAGAAACTGAACTGGTCCAGCCATACAAATACTGTACTTAAAGAAGCAGGTCAAAGTGGAAACTCTACAGCAAATCCAGCTCAGTGGTTAGCACTGCTGCCTCACAGTGCCAGGGACCCAGGTTCAATTCCAGCCTTGGGCGACTTCTTTGTGTAGTCTATACATTCTTCCAGTGCCTGCGTGGGTTTCCTCCAGGTGCTCTGGTTTCCTCCCATAGTCCAAAGATGCGTAGGTCAGATGAATTGGCCATGCTGAATTGCCCACAGTGTTAGGTGCAATAGTCAGAGGGAAATGGGTCTGCGTGGGTTACCCTTCGGAAGGTTGGTGTGGACTTGTTGGACTTGGGGACCTAATTAAATAACTCACCATCTAATGTCCCAATACCTGTCCACCATTGATAAAGGAGAAGTCAGAAATGTAATGGAATACTCCCCATTTGCCTCGATGAGTGCAACTCCAACAATGCTCAAGAAGCTTGACTGACACCTAATCCACCACCTTAATTCCTTCTGCAAGCAATGTGCATTTGCAGCAGTATGTACCATCTAAAAGATGCATTACAGCAACTCACCAAGGCTTGACAGTACCTTCCAAATCTGTAACCTGTAATATTTAGAAGGACAAGGGCAGCATATATACAGGAACAAGCTCCCCTCCAAGGCTCTCACCTTCCAGATTTGGAAATATATCCTGATTCCATCAATGTCCTTCCCTCCCCAACAACATCATGGAAGATCTTATATTCCATGGAGTGCAAAAGTTCCAAAAGATGACTCACTGTCATCTCCTCAGAGGAGTTAGGTCCGGGCAATAATTCTTGGCTGAGCCAATAACACCCACATTTTGAGAAAGTATAAATATATTTAAAAATCCCATGAACTGGAATTTACCAAATGTAACACTGATATACAAAACAAAAGGCAGAGAGAAGACTACAGGATAGTTAGCCTGACATCAGTCAATGGGAAATGCTGGAATCTAACATTAGGGAACTCTTAACAATGCACTTAGAAAATCATATTATCATCAAAATAATGAAAAAATTGTTTTACAAGAAGAAAGTTGTGTTTGGCAAATTATGAGGATGTAACTAGGAGGGAACATAAAGAGCTTGGATTTCTAAAAGTCATTTGAAAAAGCGTTAGACAAATGGCTAACACCCAAGATAAGGGCTAAGGAAGTTAGGGTAATGTATTGGGATTGATAGAGGATTGGTTAACCAACAGGAAACAGAGAATAAGGATAAACCAGGAATTTTCAAGCTGGCAGATTGTACCACAAGAAACAAAGCTGGGGACTAAGCTATTTACAATTTATATTATTACTTGAAATAGATACCTATATGATTATTGAAAGAAGAAGTGAATTGAGAATAATATTTTTAACAAGTTACATTTCGCTACATGAGAGGTCAGTAGAAGCAGACTCACTTGAAATTTTGAAAAAGGAGTTTGAGAAATTCCATAAAGTGAAAAAAAATGCAGGGCTCTGGGAATATAGTAGGACAGTGGAGTAAATTGAGTTGTTCTCTTGAAGAGCCAGTATGGGTCTGATAGGTCACAGTCTGCTGTTGTGTACACTAAACATCACATGGTGTAATACTCTACTGTACTCTTGAACACTCCACCAGTTGATAACAGTGTGCGGACATTACAACTACTCATTCAAATTTATTTTAAGTAACTTTTATTGAAGCCAAAATAAATTAGTCGATAAAATTAGAGCTTTCAATCATCATGGTCCTTTTGTGAGAAAGTTGCAGAGAATTTTGTTCCTGCTAGTCCTTTAATATTTCAGGCTCATCAGAGTGATGTGGATAAGAAGCCTAGCTCAGTGTGTTCAACGACAGTCATTACATTTACTGCCTGTCTGGCACCAAATTGAAGTTGAATCATCTCTGTATTTAGCATTCAAAGGTCTGGAATAAAAGTGCAACAGACTGTCAGAGGCAGTTGAAAAATGTTGATCTCTTTGGTAAGGCTTGTATGTTCTAACACACATTTGGTACCAGAAATACATTGGGACTCTTTCGGTAGAAACATGCAGCTGAGAAATTAATGCAATGGATTTCAATTCAAAAGAAAGTCAGATACAGTGTTCTCTTTGATGGACTAGGTGCTCTCAGACTCTCAAGCCAATATAAAGAAATTTGGAATGTGCACAAAAACTGGAGCCCATGCTATTAGATGAGGCTGTGGTATAGTGTTAAGGTTATTGGATTAGTAATCCAGATGCCCAGGCTTAATGCTCTGGGGACAGGGGTTCACATCTCACCACAGCAGCAGGTAAAATTTACATTTAGTCAATAAGAATTGGGAATTGAGTGCTCGTGTCTCTAATAATGACCATCGTTGTAAAAACCCATCTGATTCACTAACATTCTTTAGGAAAGTAAATCTGCTGTCCTTATTCAGTCTGGCCTTCACATGACTCCAGGCCAACAGCATTGGAGACCTCAGATTCTTAACTGTCCTCTGAAATGGCTTCACAAATTATTCAAGAATAATTAGGGATTAGCAATAAGTGCTGGCCTTACCAATGAAAACAAAGGAAAAAAAACATAAAAAGTGGTCAGTGGAGATTTCCCAGAATAATACCTGGACTCCATAAGAGGCAAGATTACACAAACTGGAGGTATTTCTGCTGGTTGAGGAAATCTAAGACTCGGGGACATACCCAGATTATTCAGGAATAAAATTAGGGAACATTTCTGCACACTAGGGATGCCCAGAGGGACTGTTCCTGGGGTGGTGAGTCTATCCTATAAAGACAGATTACGCAAACTGGGCCTATATTTTCTAGAGTTATGAAAAATGAGAGGTGATCTCATTGAAACGTATACAATTTATTCATCCTAGGACAAGCCAAACAAAGACACGCATGAGAATATGAGAATTCCTAGAAGCATGGCATCCCAACTGTAACTCTATTAACAAACATGTTGACTTGGACTCCATTTATCACCGTCTGAGAAAAAAACAGGAAATGACATCACCACAGGAAATAACATCACCACATGAAAATAACGTCACCAAACCAAGGAAACCTAAACATGTAAATAGAAAGTGGGTCACTAACACCAGCGCTTCACCAGAGGCTCACTGATGATGCGCATGGTGACGAAATGTCTGAAAACGAATCTTCCAACTCAGCGAGCAAATTTACATCCAGAACCTCAACCTGAGCTCCAAATCATCTCAAAACTCACTAACCGATAAAATATTTAAAGGATTAAGTAGGTGAGATGGTTCCCCTGGTTGCAGAGTCTTGAATCAGGCAGCACAATTTAAATTTAAGGAGTATGTCATTTAGGACTGAAATGAGACTTTTTTTACCCATAGGATTGTGAATCTTTGGACTTCTCTACCCAGACTGTGAAAGCTCATTCTTTGAACATGTTTCAGGCAGAAATTGATAGATTTCAGGTTACTAGTGGTGTAAATAGTTAAACCTGAAATCTAAGGATGGGGATGGATAAAAGGTATTGAAGTATTCGATCAGACATGATTTATTAAATGACAGAATAGACTCGATGGTTAGAAAGATTCTGGATCAGTAGTGCTGGAAGAGCACAGCAATTCAGGCAGCATCTGACGAGCAGCAAAATCGACGTTTCGGGCAAAAGCCCTTCATCAGGAATAAAGGCAGAGAGCCTGAAGCGTGGAGAGATAAGCTAGAGGAGGGTGGGGGTGGGGAGAAAGTAGCATAGAGTACAATAGGTGAGTGGGGGAGGAGATAAAGGTGAAAGGTCAGGGAGGAGAGGGTGGAGTGCATAGGTGGAAATGGTTAGAAAGGCCTACTCTTGTTTGTCTTCCTATTTTGAATCTATCTTCTCAAAATGGCATTTGATGAGAGAGCAAATGTTCACTTTAAGTTTGAGTTGGTAGATGTTCATTCACTAGTGACATGAATGGATCTGTGGTTAAATCACATATTAGTCATGATTTCAAAGAATGGCTTCTTCCTGTTCCTGAGAGTCTCCAGAAATTGAGGGTTAACTTCCAGGATATTACTGCAAAAATAAGGTGAAAACTTGGGTTTTATGAAAACAGGCATCCTTCTTTCATTTTTTTTTGGATGGCTGATTACTAACTCATTAAATATAAAGATTTTCTGAAGGGTCTGTTTCCATGCAGTACATTTCGATGACTATATGACTCTATTTTGGAAATGGGGTCATAGGGCATTCTTGCTCCCTCTGTGGATGAGAGTGAGGGTCGTAGGGAGGATGAGCAAATTGACCATAGCATCATTGTACAGGGAGCCATGCAAGAGAAAGAGGAAAAAAAAATTAATTGTAAATCAGCAATAGTCAGAGGAATAGACACTTTCTGTGGCCAGGATTGAAAGTCCTGAAAGCTGTGTTGCCTGCCTGATGCCTGGGTTCAGGGTATCTCATCTAGGCTGCACAGGAACCTAGAGTGTGAAGGGATAGATCCAGTTGTCGTGGACCACGTTGGCACTAACGATATAGGCAGAAAGAGGAAAGACGTTCTATTGAGGATTATGAGCACCTAGAACCAAAAACATCATAATCTCTGGATTACTACCTGAGCATGAGCTAATTGGCACCGGATCTACAAGATTAAAGAGGTAAAGAAGCTGAAAGATTGGTATGGCAGCAATTTGTTTTAATTCATGAGAAGAAGAGAGCTGTTCCTATGGAATGGGCTCCACCTGAGTCATGCTGGGGCTACAGTCCTGGTGAATCACAGAACCAGATCTTTAGATAGGGCTTTAAACTAAGTAGTGGAGGGAGACACAGAGTTACAGTTGCATGAAAAATGAGCAACACAAAGGTTAATGAGAAGGTAGGATTGCACTTTATTGTTACTGGAAAATAAAAGGAAGGGACAGAATGCGTGAATGTCATGTTTTACAAAGGAACCATAAAGTAGGGAAACTCAATAATATAGGCAATTGTGTGATAACAGACATTTCGGCAGCAGGATTTGGCTATAAAATCACTCAAGAATTAGGGAAAATGTGTTTTGGAGAATGCCTACCTCCATTGGCATTAGAGTGATTCCAGCTGGGATCAGTTTGTGTGCTTTGTTCTGTACATGTACCCAAATCTCTGTGCCATTCTGTGTATGCGCTGGTGTCTGTGCACGGACAGTGTTGGTGCTGATCTTTGTGCCGTTCTGCGCAGTCTGCCTCAGTCTATGTGCTGTTTTGCGCATACACAATGTCGGCAAAATCTCTGTGCTGCTTTGAGCATGCATGATGTCAGCGTTGGTTTTCGTGGTCATCCTGCGCATATGCCAATGTCAGCTGCCAACAGAGCAGCTTTCTGTGAGAGGTACTCTACAGAGAGCAACGTTTTTACATTTTTCAAACGCATTGTGTTAAATATGCTTTTGTTTTGTTAATAAATATGATGTCAACCTTCATTCAGGCTGTGCTGTACTTTGTGTTAGACTTTTGGGTGATTTTTGAGTGATTGTGAGTGTTTTTTTTGCTGATCTGCCCCAACCCCATTTTTCCCAGAGACCCAATTATTTCTATTAAGCGAGATTTCGCTGGAATGCAATATGGCGTTATAGGAGAACCATCTATGCAACAAATTTAAAGGCTTTGTATCTTCATGCACAAAGCATTTGAAATAAGATAGACAAACCGATGGCGCAAATCGAGATATCTTAAGGTCACAAGGACTTTAAACTAATTTTTGGCGGGGGGGGGGAAGGCACATTAAATGGAAAAGGGCAGGAATCTAATTTCAGGCACAACAGATAAGGGACAATTATGGGAAGGGTGTGGTCTATGCAGGACTAAGGGTGCTGTACTTAAGTGCATGCAGTATATGAAACAAGGTAAATGAGCTTGTAGTCCAGATTGAAATTGGCAGGTTTGATGTTGTGGGCATCACAGCAATGTGGCTGCAAGGAGATCAGAATTGGGTTCGAGATATCCAAAGATATGCATCTTATTGAAAGGACAAGCAAATGGGCAGAGCGGGTGGGGTTGATGTCTTTGTGAGTAAGAAATCAAATAAAATTGATAACAAGAAGCAATATAGGGTCAGAAGCCATAGCACCTGTATAGGTAGAGTTGAGAACCGGAAAGGGAAAAAGACCCTGATGGGGGTTATGTTCAGACCTCCTAGCAGTAGTCAGGATATGGAGCAGAACATAAATCAGGAGACAGAAAATCCATTTAAGAAATACACTATTACAGTAATCATGAAAAATTCAATATGTAGGTGAACTGGAAAAACTAGGTTGAGAGCATATCCCAGGAAGAGGAATTTGTGGAATTTCTAAGAGATGGTTGTTTGGAGCAGTTTGCGATAGAATCCACTAGGGAAGAGACAATTCTTGATCTAGTGATGTGCAATGAGGCAGACTTGATTTGGGAGCTTAAGGTGAAGGAACCCCTGGGAGGGCTGTGAACACAATACATTAGAATTCACCCTGCAGTTTGACATGGAACAGCTTGAATCCAATGTAATGGCATTATAATTGATTTCAAGTAACTACAAAGACATGAGGGAGGAGCTGGCCAGCGATGATTTGAAGGGGAGCCTATCAGGGAAGACAGTGGAGCAGCTGCGGCAGTAATTGAGGAGGCCCGCAGAACTTTATCCCAAGGAAGAAGAAACATTCTAAGGAAGTATGTGACAACCATGGCTGACAAGTGAAGTCAAGGACAGCATTAAAAGCAAAAGAAAGGGCTCTAATGGTGTGTTTGTGGTGTCCCTACATCTGAACCAGGAGTTTAAGTCCCACCTTCACTGGAGGTGGGAAGTAAAATCTCTGAGCAAACTGATTAGCAAATATTTAAAAGTAAAAGAAAAAGCATACAATGTGGTGAAGATTAGTGGAAGGTCAGAGGATTGTGAAGCCTTTAGAAACCAGCAGAGGACAATTAAAAAAGCAATAATAGGGAGAACATGACATATGATGGTGAGCCAGCTAGTTAGAAAAAGAGTATTTTTTAGATATTGAAACTTGAAAGGGTTCAGAAAGGATTTACAAGGATGCTGCCAGGGTTGGAAGATTTGAGCTATAGGGAGAGGTTGAATAGGCTGGGGCTGCTTTCCCTGGAGCGTCGGAGGCTGAGGGATGACCTTAAAGAGGTTTATAAAATCATGTGGGGCATAAATAGGGTGAATAGACACAGCCTTTTCCCTGTGTGGGTGAGTCCAAAACTAGAGGATATAGGTTTAAGGTGAGAGGGGCAAGATTTTAAAAGGACCTAAAGGGCCACTTGTTCATGCAGAGGGTGGTGTGTGTGCGTGGAAGTGGTGGAGGCTGGTACAATTACATTTAAAAAGCATCTGGATAGGTAAATGGATAGGATGGGTTTAGAGGGATATGAGCCAAGTGCTGACAAATGGGACTAGATATATTTAGGATGTCTGGTCAGCATGGACATGTTGAACCAAAAGGTCTGTTTCCATGCTGTACAGCTGTATGACTCTATGAAAGGTAAAAGAGAGGCAAGAATAGACACTGGGCGACTGGAAAAATGAGGCTGGAGAAGTAGTAACAGGAAACAAAGAAATAGCGGAGGAACCAAATAGGTACTTTGCATCAGTCTTCACGGTGGAAGACACCAGTAGCACAACTGGTGAAGAGAATCATGGAGCAGAGGTGAATGTAATGGCCATCACTAAGGAAGAAGGTATTGAAGAAGCTAAAGCTAAACTGGTTGTAACATCATAGATTGATTTAGGACTGTCAGTCTGGTCCAATCAAGGAGCCCTGGCTGACAGATAAAATCAGGAGGGTCAGACATCCTGATATTCTGAAAGCTTGGTCTGAAGGAGCTGCATCAGTGCCTAGGACTTCTCACGTGTAAATAAAGGGTAACTTGGTGAAGGGATACTCTGTGGAGTTATTTCAAGGTCTGAAGGTGAATTAATCACATGGACCAAATGGACAACACCTCAGAGTTCTGAAGGAGATAGCTGAGGAGATTGTGGAGGCATTGGTAGTGACCTTTCAGGAATCACTGGAGTCAGGGAGAGTCCCAGAGAACTGGAAAATAGCTAAGTAAAATCTCTGTTTAAGAAGGATGGGAGTCAGAAGACAGGAAATTACAGGCTGGTTAGCTGAACCTCAGTCTTTTTAATGATTTTAGAGTCCATTATTAAGGATGAGATTGCGGAGTACTTGGAAGTGCATTGTTAAATAGAACTGAGTCAACATGGCTTCATCAAGGGAAAGGTGCCTGACAAATCTATTAGAATTCTTTGAGGAGGTAATGAGCAAGTTAGGCAAAGGAGAGTTAGTGGACATAATCTATTTGGATTTTAGAAAAATGTTGACAATATGTAGTACAGGAGGCTGTTAAATAAGATGAGAGCTCATGGGATTAAGGACATAGTACTGGCATGGATAGAGGATTGGCTGACTGGCAGAAGGTAGAAACTGGGGACAAAGTGATCTTTTCCAGATAGGCAATCGGTGACTTGTGGATTACAGAACAGTTCAGTGATTGGATCAAAAAATGTTGGAAATACTCAGCAACTTGAGCAGCATCTGTGGAGAGACACAGTTAATGTTTCAGGTTGATGACCTTTCACCAAAATCCTTTCTCCCAGCAGCATGTTATTTTACAATTGTTGTTTGCTGATTGGCTCTGGGAAGGCCAATTCATGAAGATTTACATGCTTGGTAATCAATGATAGCATTGGAGTGGGTGGGCTGGTGGGAAACAGAAGCAATGAAATGAGGAAGACACGTCCTTTTCTGAGGGTTATCAATTTTTTGGAATTCTCTTCCTCCGTGAACAGCAGAGGCTTGGTCATCGAATATATTCAGGAAATAGTTAGACAGATTTTTGACTGACCAGGAAGTCAAGAGTTATTCAGAAACAGGCTAGAAAGTAGAGTCACTTTGATCCATGCTCTTATTGAATCAGGACCAATGGCCAAATGCTCTCTCCTAACACATATGTTCGTCTTAACCTCCAGAGATATATTCATCCAAAGTTGACAAATCCTGGAAAATGCCAATTTGAAATAAGCTCAGCTCCTAATTCATATCAAAGCTAATAATGCACTAATAAGTTGAAACTGGACAGACCTCATTTGCTATAGGAACATTACAATGAGGCCATAAACTCTTCCAATTACTACACGTGGACTTTAAAGGACCACGGTACTATCTAAGTTCCTGCCAACATTTCACTCTTCACCAATGCCATGTCACCGTTATTTGTGGGATTACGCTTGCTAACATAACAACAATTACTCTTGTACATTCGGATCATAGCATCATTCCATATAAAGTGTGGCCAACTTTTAAGATCATAAGACACAGGAGCAGAAATTAGGCCATTCGGCCCATCGAGTTTGCTCTGCCATTCAATCATGGCTGTTAAGTTTCTCAACCCCATTCTCCTGCTTTCTCCCTGTAACCCTTGATCCCCTTGACAATCAAGAACCTATCTATCTCTGTCTTATTCTCAATGACCTGGCCTCCGCAGCCTTCATAGATACACCACTCTCTGGCTGAATAAGTTTCTCCTTATCTCCTTTACTCTAAGTCTTAAAGTAGCAAAGCAATTTTCCTCACTTCTTGGCCCAGAGCCTTTCAAATCTTTCCTGTATTAAGCATGTATTGATTCCATTTGAGGGAATTCAATGCATGGTGGTATAAATATTTATTTACAATGTTTTGAAAAGTAAAGATTCTTAGGGTTATACAGGAAAAATAAAAAGGCAGTGGGACCAATTAGATAGGCTTTCAAAGAGCTACTGTAGATACAATGGACTGAATGGACTGCCAAAGATTTGAACAGATTTTTGTGAACTGGCATATGATTCAATGCTGCACCATCTACCCACCCAATCTGTTCCCCTCTTACCTCCAATTCACATGTATCTCTGTCACCTGTGACAAGTAAATTCCCAATGTTGTCATGGCTCCTTCCTGTCACAAGTGCACGGATTCGTGCAATCTCTTCCGATAACTGGCCATTCAGCTCCTGCAAAAGACAAGACAGGAACATTGTAATTAAGAGTCAAGTCAAACCTTTGCTGATAGTAAACAAAAACCAAAGAACTGCGGATGCTAGAAATCTGAAACAAAAAACAGAAACTGGTGGAGAAACTCAGCAGGTTTGGCAGCATCTATGGAATGAAATCAGAATCAACGGGTTCTGAAGAACAGTCACTGGACCCGAAACATTATCTTTGTTTTCTCTCTATAGATGGCTGCTAAACCTGCTGAGTTTCTCTTGTTTTGCTCTGCTGATAATTGGCTGGCTCACTGTGTGTATCCATGTAATCAGATAGTTCTCTGTCAGAGGGACCTTTGGGCTTTGGAGTTCTCAGTGCAAAGATATACACAGTTACAATCAGGAGGAAAATCACTGAGTGAGAGACTGTATCCTACAGTTACAACTCTGCTAATGCCATTCACTCCAAGTCACTTTGGGATATTTAGTTATATAATCAGATAATGATTATACCAGGCCATTCAGCTTATAGTGTCTGTGCTGACTGTCTGCAAGGACATCTCAGCTTTCTCATCCTCCCACCTTTTCCCTGTTGCCCTGCAAATTATTCCTCTTATGGTAATTATCCAATTGCCTTTGGAAAGCCACGACTGGATTTGCTTCAGAAAATTCTCAGGAGTGCATCCCATATACTAACCACTGCCTACAAAAATAACCACCTGATGAAGGAACAGCGCTCCGAAAGCTAGTGCTTCCAATTAAACCTGTTGGACTATAACCTGGTGTTGTGTGATTTTTAACTTTGTACAAAAATAAGTTTAGTTACGCCATTCTTTTGCCAATCACTTTAAATCAGCATCCTCTGGTTCTTGACCCTTGTGTCAATGGTAACAGCTTCGCCCTATCTACTCATAATTTGAACATTTTTATCGACTTTTCTCCCCCTTTATTCATGTATGGGATGTGGGTGCCGCTAGTAAAGTTGGCATTTGTTGCCATTTCCATTATTTTGCTTAAATCAATTGACTCTCTCGGCTATTTCAGAGAGCAGTTAAGAATCAATCACATCAATGAGAGTCTGGAGTCACATAGGCCAGACCAGATTAGGATTTCCATCCGTAAAGGACACCAGTGAGCCAGACGAGTTTTATGACAATTGGCAATGGTTACATGGTTGCCATTAGACTTGGTTTCAATTCCAGATTTTGCTAAATTCAAATTTCACCACCTACCATAATGGGATTCATAGTTATGTCCCCAGAACGTTATCCTGGGGCTGTGGATTACCATTCTGTTGGTAAAATTATCATATATCACCACCACCTCAATATCCTCTCAATTATTTCTCTCATTATGGTTTTATGGTCTCTCAATTATTAATATGATAAATTGATACATAATTACAAGGAATACAAATATCATTATTTAAATCATTTATCTTATAGAAATTCAATTTGTTTTCCTGTTAAATCTTGTCATTTGTATAACACTAATTGACTAAACTCCTTCTTACTCATCACTATTGTCCAGAATCTATGATGGTCACATTGAAAAGAAAGTTCTCGGTCACAGAAGACAACAAGAAACTAACTTGTATTTGTATAATCTCTTTCACCATCCCAAATGTTTTACAGACAATTAAATACATCAGATGTGTAACATTAGAAATATTGTGCACAGCAAGCTCACATAAAATGGAAAAGGATAATGAAACAAAAACATAAATTGTTGCCGGTTTGGCAGCATCTATGAAGAGAAAGCAGAGTTAACGTTTTGAGTCAGAATGGTGATAATGGCCAAATAGTTCTGATTTTTAAACGATGTTCATTAAGAGGTAAATACTGGCCAGGATACCAGGTAAACTCCAGGTTCTTCGTCAAATTGTGCTGTGTGATCTTTTAATTCCAGTTAAATTGGGGCCTTGGTGTAATGTTTAATTCAACAGACGGTTAGTATCCTGGTGCATTGTGTTATGCGAGTGTTCATTGCTCCCATGTGAATCAATCTCCTGATCTTCCCTAAGTCCTGGATCCTGTTTACCCAGATTTTGACCCAGGAAAATCCCCCTAAACACTTTCCGTTATCAAGATTTTAGTTTGTGCCTCATAAATTTCTAGTTTCTTGCCCCTCCAGTTATTTAAAAAGGTCAGAGAGATAAACTTAGACATTAGCAAAATATTAATCTCAGGTCTTCTGTACAGAAGCAATAACTGACTGGATTAGACACAAGTATGAACTGATTAGAGAGAATTGCATAAATTTGTAAAGGGTGGATCATATCTAATGCACTGAGTAACATGCAGTAAATATAAAAAGTACTTATGGTTCTCATCTGTACAGACTTCCAGAAGACATTCAACAAAGCTCCACATAAAAGATTTCAAACAATTAGAATTGGAAGCAATTTATTGACTACTGTATTGTCAAACTGCTTTGTACATTTTGTTCACTTAATGTCCATACATTTAAAGGGAAGGGAATCTAGAAAAGATTAATGGAGTCCACAAACAACATGTGAAACAGCTCAGCTTTTGAATGAATCTTACTGTTTCTTCCCAAGTACTTCATATTAATAACGTTAGGGAATGATTTAGGAGATAGGAGATGGAGAATAAAGATAATGAGTATAGGTTCAACATCCAGAACCCAGCTTTCCAAAAATCTGGAACTGTCTGAAATCTGGACTTTTTGTAATGGTCTAGTTTTAAGTTTA
Organism: Chiloscyllium plagiosum; assembly: GCF_037043375.1. Classification (NCBI taxonomy): domain Eukaryota; kingdom Metazoa; phylum Chordata; class Chondrichthyes; order Orectolobiformes; family Hemiscylliidae; genus Chiloscyllium; species Chiloscyllium plagiosum. The sequence goes on from NW_028270171.1 coordinate 24,123,473, forward strand.
TGGATTGTATATTGATCAGGTTTATCTCAAAGTCTTCTCTCTTCATCTTGTTTAAATTGCTTCCTAGAAAGAGGAGCTTTCACCTTTCGTTCCTATTATGGAGCAGAATCATTATTGAACTCTTCTGGGGAATCAGTTACTCAGGCTTGCTTTGGTTTTTGATTCCTGATGAAGGGCTTTTGCCCGAAACATCGAATTTCCTGCTCCTCGGAAGCTGCCTGACTTACTGTGCTTTTCTAGCACCACTCTAATCTAGACTCTGATCTCCAGCATCTGCAGTCCTCACTTTTGCCTACTGCTTTGTTTTTCTCCACCAGGGACGTGCAGATGAGTAGATGGCAATGGGGGAGGTGGGGGGAATGCAAAGTTAGGAACACTGAATAACTTAAACTTACAATCATATTTTGTATTTTGTGTACTAAGAAAGGGGTAATATAGTATTTGAGTTTTTAGGAGATTGGTGATGGGGAGTCTATAAACCTATCATGCATAAATCACTGAAAGTGGCAGAACAGGTTGAGAGAGCAGGTATGTCAGCAGCGAGGGGAAACATCTTATCTAGCCTGACATGCCTTGCATTAATTTTGAAAATTTAAATGAGATCATCTCTCATTCTTTAAATCTCTAAGGAATGCAGATGCAATTTCCTGACAAATGACAAACCCAACGTCCCAGGGATTAATTTGGTGAACCTGTGTTGCATATCTTCTGTGGTAAGTATATCCTTCCCTAGGTAAAGTTAAAAAAAAAGTTATAGTCCAACAGCTTTATTTGAAAGTACAAGTTTTCAGAGCACTGCTCCTTTGACAGGTAGCTATTGTGGCAGGATACATAGGGCACAGAATTTATAAGTAAAAGATCAAAGTGTCACACAACTTATATGATACCTTAGACAAACCTAGATAGCTGTCACATCTTTAACTACTTAGAACATAGAACATAGAAGAATACAGCGCAGTACAGGCCCTTGGGCCCTCGATGTTGCGCCGATCCAAGCCCACCTAAACTACACTAACCCACTATCCTCCATATACCTATCCAATGCCCTCTTAAATGCCCATAAAGAGGGAGAGTCCACCACTGTTACTGGCAGGGCATTCCATGAACTAACGACTCGCTGAGTGAAGAACCTACCCCTAACTTCAGTCCTATATCTACCCCCCCTTAATTTAAAGCTATGCCCCCTTGTAATACCCGACTCAATACGCGGGAAAAGGTTCATACTGTCGACCCTATCTAACCCCCTAATCATCTTGTACACCTCAATCAAGTCACCCCTAAACCTTCTTTTCTCTAGTGAAAACAGCCCCAAGTGCCTCAGTCTTTCCTCATACGATTTTCCTTCCATACCAGGCAACATCCTGGTAAACCTCCTCTGCACCCGTTCCAATGCCTCCACATCCTTCCTATAGTATGGCGACCAAAACTGCACACAATATTCCAGATGCGGCCGTACCAGAGTCTTATACAACTGCATCATGACCTCAGGACTCCGGAACTCAATTCCTCTACCAATAAAAGCCAGTACGCCATATGCCTTCCTCACCGCACTATTTACCTGGGTGGCAACTTTCAGAGATCTGTGTACATGGACACCAAGATCCCTCTGCTCATCCACACTACCAAGTATCCGACCATTAGCCCAGTACCCCATCTTTTTGTTATTCTTCCCAAAGTGAATCACCTCGCACTTAGCTACATTGAATTCCATCTGCCACCTTTCTGCCCAGCTCTGCAGCTTCTCTATATCCTGCTGTAACCTGCCACATGCTTCCTCACTGTCAACAACTCCTCCGACTTTCGTGTCATCCGCAAACTTGCTCACCCAACCTTCTAACCCCTCTTCCAGGTCATTTATAAAAATGACAAACAGCAATGGTCCCAAAACAGATCCTTGCGGAACACCGCTAGTGACGGCACTCCATGAAGAAACTTTGCCATCAACTACTACCCTCTGTCTTCTTCCATCCAGCCAATTCCTAATCCAAACCTCCAACTCACCCTCAATGCCATATCTCCGTATTTTCTGCAGTAGCCTACCATGGGGAACCTTATCAAACGCCTTACTAAAATCCATATATACCACATCTACCGCTTTCCCCTCATCAACCTCCTTCGTCACCTTTTCAAAGAATTCAATAAGGTTTGTGAGGCACGACTTGCCCTTCACAAAACCATGCTGACTATCCTTGATCACATTATTCCTATCTAGATGTGCATAAATCCTATCCCTTACAATTCTCTCTAAGACTTTGCCCACAACAGAAGTGAGACTCACCGGCCTATAGTTACTAGGGCTATCCCTACTCCCCTTTTTGAACAAGGGAACCACATTTGCTATCCTCCAGTCTTCTGGGACTACTCCTGTAGACAAAGAGGACATAAAAATCAAGGCCAATGGCTCTGCAATCTCCTCCCTTGCTTCCCAGAGAATCCTAGGATAAATGCCATCAGGCCCAGGGGACTTATCTATTTTCACCTTTTCCAGGATTTCCAACACCTCTTCTCTACATACCTCAAAGCCATCCATTCTACTTATTTGTGCCTCAGTATTCTCATCGACAACAATGCCCTGTTCCTGAGTGAATACTGAAGAAAAGTATTCATTCAGTGTCTCCCCAATCTCTTCCGCCTCCACACGCAACTTCCCCCTACTATCCTTGACTGGACCTATTCCTACCCTCGTCATTCTTTTATTCCTAACATACCTATAGAAAGCCTTAGGGTTTTCCCTAATCCTATCTACTAAGGACCTTTCATGTCCCCTCCTTGCTGCTTTTAGCTCTCTCTTCAGGTCCTTCCTGGCTACCCTATAACTCTCAATCGCCCCAATTGAACCTTCACGTCTCATCTTGAGATAGGCCGCCCTCTTCCATTTAACAAGGGATTCCAATTCCTTATTAAACCACGGCTCCCTCGCACGACCCTTTCCTACCTGCCTGACAGGTACATAATTATCAAGGACACTCAATAGTTGCCCCTTGAACAAGTTCCACATATCATTTACACTCTTGCCTTGGAGTCTACTTTTCCAAGCCACACATCCTAAGTCATGCCTCACCGCATCATAATTTCCCTTACCCCAGCTATAATTCTTGCCCTGTAGTACACACTTATCCCTCTCCATCACAAGTGTAAAAATCACCGAATTATGGTCACTATCCCCAAAGTGCTCACCTTAGAATAGGGATGCAGGTTTCGATTGATTAATATGTAAATCCCAGAATACATATTAATCAATCGAAACCTTCAGCCCCATTCTAAGTGATTAAAGACTTAACAGCCATCTAAGTTTGTCTAATACATACACTTTGATCTTTTATTTATAAATTCTGTGCCCTATGTATGCTGCCCCACTAGCTACCTGTCAAAGGAGCAGTGCTCTGAAAACTTGTACTTTCAAATAAAGCTGTTGGACTATGACCTGGTGTCGAGTGATTTTCAACTCTGATCACCCCAGTCCAACGCCGGAACCTCAACATTATGGCTTCCTTAGGTAGGAAGATCAAAACTGTACAATACTCCAGGTAAGGTCTATAAAACTAAAACAAGATATCTTTACTCCCATACTCAACTCTTTTTAAGATGAATGCCAACTTACTGTTTGCCTTTCTAATTGCTTGCTGCACAGATTTTAGGTATTTTGTAAAAGAAGCAAAAACAACACAAGGAAAAACATTTTCATGCTGCAAGCGATCAGAATGTGGTGGAAGTGTGTTCAATCAAGCTACTGACAAGGAAGAATGATTTGGGCTACAAGGAAAAGGCAGGTGAGTGACATGCAGTAAACTGCTCCTTTGGAGTGTTGGCACAGACATGATGGGCTGAATGGTCTCCTCTGTGGTGTAACAGCTCTGTAATTCTATTGCTGCTTTTCTTTTATCCCTCATGTGCTGACCCAGCTTCTCCCTGAAGGCATTGGTGATTTCTGCCTTAAATACTCCCTGTAATAGCAAAGTTTCAAACCTCTCACTAGCTAAAGAAATTTGTTTTGAATTCTGAACTTGCTTTATTAGTGCCAATCTTGTATTTATAACCCCCTAATTTTGGTCTCTTTCATAGAGTCAACATACAGACAGCACCAACGAATCCCCTTTTAACAATACTTTGGTTGTGGGCGGAAGTGAACGCAGAGCGCAAAGCCGGTCGGGAAGGTAAGTGATTGTTATTAGTGTGGTTGTATTCTAGACCCCAGGTCCTACAAAGTACACAGACTTGCCCCAAAAAGAGGGTCCAAGGAAGTTCCTGTGGATTGAAGAGTGAGGCTTTAGCTCAGGAGTCTTTGACAAGGAGGTTGAGTGAAGTGATTACGCCACAGTTGAAGAGGGTAAAGACATGACTGCCAAGCTGGTTCAGTGTGCTACGTGCTTGATGTGGGAGGTCAACCACTCTGGTGTGTCTGGCTCGTATAAGTGTGGAAAGTGTGTGCACGTTCAGCTACTGACAGAGCATATTGCAGCACTGATGAAAGAACTCGAGGACCTTAGGCTCATCCGAGAGAACGAGATCTTTCAAGGCAAGATCTTCAGTGAGGTTATTACACCAATCATACCAGAAGAGAGCAGACGATGAGGAAGGCAGAGAGGAGACAGGTGCAAGAGACCCCGTGGGAAGTACCTGTCAGGAACAAGTTGAATCTTTTGGAAACAGGAGAGACAGATGACACTGCCAGTCTGTGAGGCGGCCAGGTCTTTCAATCAAAGATTGGCGCGGAGGCAGAGCGGAAGAGTCGGACATCGCACAGAGCCGTGGTAATAGGGGACTCCATAGTGAGAGGAACTGACCGGGGTTTTTGTGGCAGCAGACGGGACTTAAGGGTGGTGTGTTGCCTTCCTGATGCCAGGGTTAAAGACATCACAGACAGAGTGCAGAAAATCCTCAAGAACGAAGGTGAAGAGCCAGAGGTGGTGGTACATGTCGGCACAAATGATGTCGGGAAGAAGAGGAGGAACATACTACAGCGGGACTTCGGAGAACTAGGAAGAAGGCTGAAAAGCAGGACGTCCAAAGTGGTTATCTCCGGTTTGCTTCCAGATCCTCGGGCTGGTGAGACCAGAAACAGGGAGATAATGGACTTGAACGTGTGGCTGGGGAACTGGTGCAGGAAGCAAGGATTTAAATTCTTGGATCACTGGGATATGTCTTGTGGTAAGCATAAATTCTACAAGAGAGACGGTTTGCACCTTAATAGGTTAGGGACCAGCATTCTGGCAGGCAGGTTTGCTACTGCAACACAGCTACGTTTAAACTAAGTAGCGGGGGGCAGGGGACAAACTGGATGTTTAAGAAGAAAATTGAAGGGAAAGTTAGAACAAGGGAAGTCAAGAAAGACAACTGTATCAATGAGGCAGAAAACTAAGAAAGGGATCATGCTGTAAGGTTGAGTGAAATAGGAGTTGATGGGAAGGGTGAGGGCAGTAACAAATTAAAAATACTATACATGAATGCACGAAGCATTAGAAATAAGATGGATGAGCTTGAGGCTCTTTTGGAAATTGGCAGATACAACATTGTGGGGATAACTGAGATGTGGCTTCAAGTGGACAGGGCCTGGGAAATGAATATTCAAGGCTACACGTGCTATCGTAAGGACAGACTGACGGGCAGAGGGGGTAGGGTGGCCATGTTGGTAAGGGATGATATTCAGTCCATTGTGCGGGGGGAACCTAGAATCAGGGGATGTAGAGTCAGTGTGGATACAGCTGAGTCAACTACAGGCCCCCAAACAGTAGTCTGGATGTCGGATGTAAGTTGAATCAGGAGCTGAAATTGGCCTGTCGCAAAGATGTTACTAAAGTTGTTATGGGGGATTTCAACATGCACGTAGACTGGGAGAATCAGGATGGTATTGGACCTCAAGAAAGAGACTTTATGGAGTGCCTCAGAGATGGATTCTTAGAACAGCCGGTGCTGGAGCTGACCAGGGAGAAGGCAATTCTGGATCTGGTATTGTGCAACGAACCAGAATTGGTCAGGGACCTCGAAGTGAAGGAGCCATTGGGAAACAGTGATCATAATACAATAAGCTTCAAACTGCAATTTGAGAGGGAGAGGGTACAATTGGAAGTAACAATATTTCTGTTGAATAAAGGGAACTATGGAGCTATGAGGGAGGAGCTGGCTAAAGTTCAATGGTGCAATATCTTAACAGGGATGACAGTGGAGGAACAATGGCGGATATTTCTGTGTATAATGCAGAAGATGCAGGATCAGTTCATTCCAAAAAGGAAGAAAGATCCTAGGAGGAGGCATGGTTGGCCGTGGCTGACTAGGGAAGTTAAGAAACATATAAAGTTAAAAGAGAAAAAGTATAACATAGCAAAGATGAGTGGGAAAACGGAGGACTGGGAAGCTTTTAAAGAACAACAGAGGATTACTAAGAAGGAAATACGGAGAGAAAAAATGAGGTATGAAGGTAAACTGGCCAATAATATAAAGGAGGATAGTAAAAGCTTTTTTAGGTATGTGAAAGGGAAAAAAACGGTTAAGACTAAAATTGGGCCCTTGAAGACAGAAACAGGGGAATATATTACGGGAAACAAAGAAATGGCAGAAGAATTGAATTAGTACTTCAGATCTGTGTTCACTGGGGAAGGCAGAAGCAACCTCCCTGAGGTAACAGTGGCTGAAGGACCAGAACTGAAGGGAATTTATATTTGCCAGGAATTGGTGTTGGTGTTGGAGAGACTGTTAGGTTTGAAGGTTGATAAGTCCCCGGCGCCTGATGGTCTACATTCCAGGGCACTGAAGGAGGTGGCTCGAGAAATCGTGGATGCGTTGATGAAAATAGATTCGGGATCAGTTCCTGCGGATTGGAGGGTGGCTAATGTTGTACCACTTTTTAAGAAAGGTGGGAGAGAGAAAACAGGAAATTATAGACCACTTAGTCAGACCTCAGTGGTGGGAAAGATGCTGGAGTCTATTATAAAGGATGAAATTACAACACACCTGGATAGTAGTAACAGGATAGGTCAGAGTCAGTATGGATTTATGAAGGGGAAATCATGCTTGACTAATCTTCTGGAATCTTTTGAGGAAATAACTCTGAAGATGGATGAGGGAGATCCAGTAGATGTAGTGTACCTGGACTTTCAGAAAGCTTTTGATAAAGTCCCACATAGGAAGTTAGTGAGCAAAATTAGGGCGCATGGTATTGGGGGCAAAATACTAACTTGGATTAAAAATCGGTTGGCTAACAGGAAACAAAGAGTAGTGATAAACGGCTGCATTTCGGAATGGCAGGCAGTGACCAGTGGGGTACCGCAGGGATCAGTACTGGGACCGCAGCTTTTTACAATATATGTTAATGATATAGAAAATGGTATTGGCAATAACATTAGCAAATTTGCTGATGATACTAAGCTGGGTGGCAGGGTGAAATGTGATGAGGATGTTAGGAGATTACAGGGTGACCTGGGCAAGTTAGGTGAGTGGTCAGATGCAGTTTAATGTGGATAAATGTATGGTTATCCACTTTGGTGGCAAGAACAGGAAGGCAGATTACTACCTAAATGGAATCAATTTCGGTAAAGGGGCAGTACAGAGAGATCTGGGTGTTCTTGTACACCAGTCAATGAAGGTAAGCATGCAGGTAGTGAAGAAGGCTAATAGCATGCTGGCCTTCATAAAAAAGAGGGATTGAGTACAGAAGCAAAGAGGTTCTTCTGCAGCTGTACAGGGCCCTGGTGAGACCACACCTGGAGTACTGTGTGCAGTTCTGGTCTCCAAATTTGAGGAAAGACATTCTGGCTATTGAGGGAGTGCAGCGTAGGTTCACGAGGTCAATTCCTCGAGTGGCGGGATTACCTTACACTGAAAGACTGGAGCAACTGGGCTTGTATACCCTTGAGTTTAGAAGACTGAGAGGGGATCTGACTGAGACATATAAGATTATTAAAGGATTGGACACTCTGGCGGCAGGAAACATGTTTCCGCTGATGGGTGAGTGTCGAACCAGAGGACACAGCTTAAAAATACGGGGTAGGCCATTTAGGACAGAGACGAGGAGAAACTTCTTCACCCAGAGAGTGGTGGCTGTGTGGAATGCTCTGCCCCAGAAGGTAGTGGAGGCCCAGTCTCTGGATTCATTTAAGAAAGAGTTGGATAGAGCTCTCAAGGATAGTGGAATCAAGGGTTATGGAGATAAGGCAGGAACAGGACACTGATTAAGGATGATCAGCCATGATCATATTGAATGGTGATGCAGGCTCAAAGGGCAGAATAGCCTACTCCTACAGCTATTGTCTATTGTAAAGAGTTGTAATAGGTTATAAGAGATAGGATTTATAATCATTTAGAAAGGAATAATTTGATTAGAGATAGTCAACACGATTTTATGAAGGGTAGGTCATGCCTCATAAACCTTATTGAGTTCTTTAAGAAGGTGACCAAACAGGTGGATGAGGGTAAAGCGGTTGATGTGGTGTATATGGGTTTCAGTAAGGCATTTGATAAGGTTCCCCACGGTAGGCTATTGCATAAAATACAGAGGCATGGGATTGAGGACGATTTAGTGGTTTGGATCAGAAATTGGCGAGCTGAAAGAAGACAGAGGGTTGGTGGGAAATGTTCATCCTGGAGTTCAATTACTAGTTATGTACTGCAAGGATCTGTTTTGGGGCCACTGCCGTTCATCATTTTTATAAAAGTCCTGGAATGAGGGCGTAGCAAGATGGGTTAGTAACTTTGCAGATGACACTAAGGTCAGTACAGTTGCGGATAGTGCCGAAGGATGTTGCAGGTTACAGAGGGACATAGATAAGCTGCAGAGCTGGGCTGAGAGATAGCAAATGGAGTTTAATGTGGAAGAGTGTGAGGTGATTCACTTTGGAAGGAGCAACAGGAATAAAGAGTACAGGGCTAATGGTAAGATTCTTGGTAGTGTAGATGAGGAGAGAGATCTCTGTGCCATTGTACAGTTGCCACCCAGGTTGATAGGGTTGTTAAGAAGGCGTACAATGTGCTAGCTTTTATCGGTCGAGAAGTTGAGTTTTGGAGCCATGAAGTCATGTTGCAGCTGTACAAAACTCTGGCGTGGCCTCACTTGGAGTATTGCGTATAATTATGGTCATTGCATTATAGGAAGAATGTGGAAACTTTGGAAAGGGTTCAGAGGAGATTTACTAGGATGTTGCCTGGTATGGAGGGAAGGTCTTGTGAGGAAAGACTGGGGGACTTGAGGCTGCTTTTGTTAAAGAGAAGAAGGTTGAGAGGTGACTTAATTGACACATTATAAGATAATCAAAGGGTTAGATAGGGTGGAAAGTGAGAGCCTTTTTCCTCAGATAGTGATGGCTCGCACAAAGGGACGTACCTTTAAAATGAGGGGTGTTCGATATAGGACAGATGTCAGGGTAGTTTCTTTACTCAAGAGGGCACTAGGGGCGTTGATTGCCCTGCCTGCAACAGTAGCAGACTCACCAACATTAAGGGCACTTAAATGGTCATTGGATAAACATATGGATGAAAATAGAATAGTATAGGTTAGCTGGGCTTCAGATTGGTTTCACAGGTCAGTGCAACATCAAGGGCAGAAGGGTCTGTACTGCGCTGTAACGTTCTATGTTCAATAGCTATCAGGCCACCATGCAGACTTCTCCTTTATAGGGAGAACAGTTCCAACTTATTCTGCTTTTTCAGACAAGTGAAACCGCTCAGATTGGTTATTATTCTTGTGAGTCCTTTCTTGCACAGTTACAATCCACTTGGGAAAGTAAACTGATCGAGTTCTGCTATCTTTGAGTTGTCACAAAAGTTAAATTTTCAAAGGAAGTATTCATCGTTGCTGATTTTCCAGCCGGAAAATGATGACCAGTTTTCTGCATTTAACAAGAAACTACTGTTTATTACAAATAAATCAGATTGAATGACAAGGCAAACAAAACTGGAATGATAAGTTGTAATTCTAACTTAAATTCTACTCATTTTTAAACCCAACATATATATGCAGAGAGACAAACAAAAAAGAAATAGATGTTATGGGTGGAAAAAAAAATATGAGAGGACACAGTTCAATAGCATCAGTCCACAGTATTCAATGAGTCCTTTTGCGTCTCTCGGTTCTTCTGATCTCTGACATTCTTCATTTTAGTCCCCACAGTTCCTTACTGAAAACACAGGACAATTATCACACTAATTGTTTAGCATATCATTCCCTGGTGAGAGGCAACAGCTTTTAGGCAAATTGTGAATGAGAATGGTTAACTATCTTCCAATTCTTCATTACTTATAAGGAGAGAGATGCTCTTTAGAGTCTGGAAGCTTTCTACCCCTGTATTGTGTACGCATAGACAGTCCACCTGCCCAGCAGCCAATCAGCGAGTTGTTGTCATGCTGAACATTCCTAACCCAATGAGCTGGTCTTGACTGAAATCAACAGGCTGCCTCTGAGCAAAACTGCCCTGAACACATGCCCACAGTGCTTATGAGTCCAGCAAATTTCTTCCTACTGCTTGAAGTAAGAAGTAGTGTAAACACACCTCCAGTAATTTGTTTTAAAACTGAAAAATTCCTCCCCCAGTTTGCTTAGTTTCAAGCAGGACTTTCCTTCCATATTTGGTCAATAATCAAAATTAAGAAAAATAAAAATATTTGGTTTTACAGCATGATCTCTAGTGCTTCTCCATCTCATAACATGGAGGCCATCTTGGGAGGCTCCTTCCATGGTTTGATACAAGGTTAACACAAGTAATGTCGAGAATGTGCAAATATCTTTTCATTTAAACAGTAATTAGATTACTTCGTGTGGAAACAGGCCCTTTGGCCCAACAAGGCCACATCGACCCGCCGAAGTGCAATCCACCCAGACCCATTCCCCTATATTTACCCCTTCACCTGACACTACGGGCAATTTAGCATGGCCAATTCATCTAACCTGCACATTTTTGGACTGTGGGAGGAAACTGGAGCACCCGGAGGAAACCCACGCAGACACGGGGAGAATGTGCAAACTCCACACAGACAGTAGCCTGAGGCGGGAATTGAACCCGGGGTCTCTGGCGCTGTGAGGCAGCAGTGCTAAACACTGTGCCACCATGAGTATTGTGACAAATAATAGACATCTTTATGTAAGGCTGGGACTTTTGCATCTAATATTGGAAGGGATGTTGGCAACAGGAAACTCACTTGTGCTGTCAGCTGAACCATTCAGATAAGATTACAGCTTCTCTTAAGACGACAATCATTCTATATTTATACAAAGGCGGAAACAACACGAGTCACAGCTGCAATGTTTTGTGCTTGTGAAAGCTTTGGTGGTTTGTAGCAGCAGACACCGCCTAGAGAAGTGATGGTCTACTGGTACTGTCAATGGTAAAGGTTCCAAGATGGCGGCACTGGCAACATAGGCAATGACTGGGTTCATGAGCTCATCCGCTCCTGACAGGCTACTTCCTTTCTTCATCCTTACTCTTTTCATCTTTTTTTCTCTTTTTCTTCTTTTTCTCATCTTCATCCTCTTGGAAAAGGCAACATCTTGGAGGAGGGCAGCAGGAATGGGACTCTTGGTGAGATGGCGACCTGGCTAGGCAGCAAAGCCAAGGATTCCTGGTTGCAGTAGGCCCAGAGTGGGGACTCCTGGCATGATCGACGTGGCAGCTGAACCAGGGATTTCTGTTCATGCTTGCGATTGACCCGGAATGGAGGCTCCCAGTTATCGGTGAAGTGACAGCTCCTGGTTGCGGTAGGCCCAGAGAGGCATCTCCTGGTTATTGATGAGACAGCAGTGACAGCAGAACCAGGGACTCCCAGTTGCATGGGTTCGGCGTGGGACCCAGCCTCAGGGTCAGTGAGGTGGACCCAACCAATAAGAGATGGCGCTTAAAGAGTGGCAACTTTTACATTGGTGTCTTCGGCACAGGTAGCAGCGAAGTGGAGGAGGAGGGGTGGAGGCGCAGATGTCTCTGGTGACCTAGCTCAGGGCTGAGGATTTATAGCCGAGGCAGCAGAACAAAGATAAATTCTCTTTCAGTTAGTTATAGCTATTTTTAAACTACTCAAAATGGCACCGGATTGTGACAACAGTTAAAGCTTTTCATTGTATTATTCACTGTAAAATATGTGAGAATAAATCATTCAATTCAATCTAGTGATCCAGGTAATGTTGGCAGAGACCTGCCAGGTGCTGGAATTTGAATTCAACAGAAACTCTGGAAATAAAATGCAAGCAACAGAGTTAAGCAACTCCACAGACTAATGATCAGATCTGAGCTCTGCAATCCTGTCATATCCAGTCGTAAATGGTGATGGACAATTAACAAATCACAAACATCCCCATGCTCAATAACTGGGGAGCCCCATCACATCAGTGCAAAAGATAAGGCTGAGGCGCTTGTAACAATCTTCAGTCAGAAGTGCTGAGTAGTTGATCCATGTCGGCCTCCTCTGTAGGCCCCAAAATCAAAGATATCCACCACTCCACCATTTGATTCACTCCATATGATCTTAACAGAAGGTTGAAGGCACTACATACTGCGAAGATGTTGGACCCTGACAACATTCTGGCAATCGTACTGAAGACATATGCTCCACAAGTGGTCATACCCCCAGCTAAGCTGTTCAAGTACAGCCACGACACGGCACTTATCCAATAATGTAGAAACTTGCCCAGGTATGACCTGTACACACAAAGCAGGACAAATCCCCAACCTGGCCAATTACTGCCTCATCTGCCTACTCTTGATCATCAGTAAAGTGATGGAAGGTGTCATCAATAGTGCTATCAAGCAACACTTGCTTAGCAATAACTGATGCTCAGGTTGGTTCGTCAGGGCCACTCACCTCTTGACCTAATTACAGACTTGACCCAAACGCGGACAACAGAACTGAATGCCAGAAATGAAGTGGGAGTGACAGTCCTTGGCATAGAAGCCATATTTGACTGTGTGTGATATCAAGGAGTCCTAGTAAAATCAGGGTAAATGGAAATTGGGGGTAAACACTCTGCTGGTTGGAATCATATCTGGCATATTGGTAGTTGGAAACCATTCATCTCAGCTCCAGCTGATCTCTGCAGGTTCTCCTCAGCTCCTTGTCCCAATCATCTTCAGATACTTCATCAGTGACCTTCTTTCCATCATAAGGTCAGAAGTGGAATGTTCAATATTGTTCACAACTCCCCTGATATTGAAGCAGTCCACATCCAAATACATCAAGACATGGACAATATCCAGGCTTAAGCTGACAAGAGGAAAATATATTTGTGCCACACAAACATTCGGCAATGTGAATCTCCAACAAGAGAGAATCCAACCAAACCCATTTACATTCAATGGCATTGTCATCACTGAATCCCTAAACTCAACATCCTGGAGTTACCATTGACCACAAACTGGACTGGACTGGATTTATATAAGAGCAGATCAGAGATTAGATACTGTGCAGTCGATAACTCCTGAATCCTCAAAACTGTCTACCATCTACAAAGCACAAGTTAGGAGTGGATGTAAGTTTGCTCACTGAGCTGGAAGGTTCATTTTCAGATGTTTCGTCACCATACTAGGTAACACCATCCGGTGAAGCACTGGTGTTATGACTGTGTTTAGGTTTCCTTGGGTTGGTGATGTCATTTCCTGTGTTGATGTCATTTCCTGTTAATTTTCTCAGAGGTTGGTAATAGGGTCCAAGTCGATGTATTTGTTGATAGCGTGCCAGAGACTCACTGATGATGTTACCTTGTGTGGTGACAAAACATCTGGGAATGAACCTTCCAGCTCAGTAAACAAACTTACATCCAGAACCTCAACCTGAGCTACAAATCTTCTCAAAACCCGCGAACAATTTAGGAGTGTGATGGAATACTCTTCCCTTCCCTGGATGAGTGCAGCTCCAATAATAGTTAAGAAGCTTAACACTAACCAGGACAAAGCAGACCGCTTGATTGGTGCCATATTCACAAACTTCCACTCCTTCCACCACTGCTTGCTCATTATCTATAAGATGTACTGCAGAAATTCACCAAGATTCGCAAGGTAGCACCTTTCAAACCCATGACTACATTCATCTAGAAGGGCAACAAGGCATGTGGGGACTCAGTTTAATGACCCAATCGATAGTGCCTCTGACAGTACAGCACTCTGAGTACTGCACTGGACTGTCAGTCTAGATTGTTAAGTTCTAATCTCTGCAGGGCAATTGACAAAATATCACACTTCTTGTAGACACTAATGCTCTGAATCCAACCTGTCAGAATAAATCACAATTCTGACCTCACCAGATGCCTGGTGACACACCAAGACTCAAGGCCACAGAATGTATTTCTCTTGTCTTAGTTACTATTGTGGAGGGAACTAGTCATGACTACAACAGCACCTATATTCTAACCACCATAAACCCCACTCAACTTACTTCAGTCAAACTCATCACAGGTTCAGTGGGGCAGCTACCGCAGAGCTTGGGAGGGACAGAGCAGCCATTTTGTGTGACTCTGCGTGAATTACTGTCATGTCCAAAATTGGTAGGTACAACGTTTTTGGTTAAGGGGCAGCCTGGCTTTTAGATCCAAAAAGAAGAGAAATACTCAAGACAGGGGACAGGTCAATGGAAGGTTTTAATCCAGGCAACGGATTGAGTTGCTGACCCCTCAGGATTCACATTGACTGTCCAGAAGGCACCATCTATAACACATCAGATCCTTAGCAGTGGGTGATGGGCTGAGAAGCCTTTTCTCATTCTGTATTTTATTTCAGGTATCCTCCTCCCTCTGAGAAGCATCACTGCCCAATTGAATTGTCCACGCCCCTGTTACCTGGTTTTGTCGAAGCAGTTCCTCATTCTCCCGTTGACTCCGTGACAGGTCCCTCTCCCGCATTTGCGTCTCTTTCACCTGGTAGTTAATCTCCAGACACTTGCGGGAGTATTGTTCAGACAGCACCTGCAGTTCCCGCTGAAGGGACTCCAGCTCCTCCCTACAAAGAAGCAGGACTTCAAATAAGTAAAGCGTCAGTGAGTGTTGTGACACAAAATAGCACAAGCACAACGAGTCCTCTCAGCCAAACATTCTCTGACAGACACCATATACCATTATTCCCAAACAGGCTAGATCTGAATCATTGTGTAAGTGACTGGGATTGATACAAAATTTGTAGCAGATCATTATCTTCCACTCACTGTATTTCTAATGGAGAAATAACTCTTCTTTTGTCAGGAGACATTGCTGAACTCGAAGTTCTGTTTGCTGTGGTTCACATCAAATTTTATTGAATCACTCTTCAAAAATGCTGCCAGATCTGCTGAGATTCTCCAACATTTATTTTATTTCAAATTTCCAGGAATACTTTGCTTTAATTTAACTGTTTGCTGCATGATTAGATGGCGCTTGCTGTAAATTAGGCATCTTGCTACCAGTCTAGCCTAAGTCCCACCCTGACTCTCGTTAGCTGACAGAGTGGATGTGAATAAAATTCTACTTTCCCATTTTGGATCAGAAAACTGGATTAAACACCCTGTTAAGAAACACAACTCCCTGTTACCTGTTGCCTCTATCTGATAGGCTCCTACTCACACATTTCAAAATTCTCAAGGGGTTAGTCATACTCACTGGTGCTGTTTGCGAAGCCTCTCCAAATCATTGTTGTTTGCAATATTTTGAATGCTCCGCAATCTCTCCAATTCCTCACGATGGGCTTTCTTCACGGCTTCAATGGCTGCAATCCAGAACAAAAACCACTCACAGCTGAACTGAGTTTTTTTGGCTTTATTTTAAAGACAGTAGTAAGGGGCCCTCTTCTGGCACGGTGATAGTGTCCCTACCCCTGAACCAGGAGCCCTGGATTCAACTCCCATATGCTCCAGAGGTATATAATTAAACATCTGACGGCATGGTGGCTTAGTGGTTAGCACTGCTGCCTCACAGCACAAGGGTGCTGGGTTCAATTCCCACCTCAGGCAACTGTCTGTGTGGAATTTGCACATTCTCCTAGTGTCTGTGTGGGTTTCCTCCGGGTGCTCCGGTTTCCTCCCACAGCCCAAAGATTTGCAGGTTAGGTGAATTGGCCATGCTAAATTGCCCGTAGTGTTAGGTGAAGGGGTAAATGTAGAGGAATAGGTCTGGGTGGGTTGCTCTTTGGAGGGTCGGTATGGACTTGTTGGGCCGAAGGGCCTGTTTCCACACTGTAAGTAATCTAATCTAATCATCTGTGAATAGGCTGATTAGGAAAATATATTTAAATACATAAACAGGGCCCTCTTGTGGTGCACTGGATTGGGTAACCTGGGTTCAAGCTCCACCTGTTCCAAAGGCAATGACATCTCTCAGCGGGTTGATTAGCAATAGGATAAAGATGACAATTGGAGGGGCCCTCTTATGACGCAGTGGTAGTGTCCCTACCCCTGGACTGTTCCAGAGGTGTGGAATAATACCGCTGAACAGGTTGATTAGAAAAATAGGTTAATAAAAAGTGTTTAGAAAATTAAAGATAGTTGGGAGGGTACCAGTGCTGCAGTGGGAGTGTCCCTACCTCTGAGGCCTAGCGCCAGAGGTGTGTCATTAACATCTCTGAATAGGGTTGATGAAAAAAATCTTTAAGACATTGATGACAACAGGTTTCCAAATGAAATTTCCAGGGCATCCTATGTCACAAAATCCTTTGTTATCAGTCTACAGATAATTACCATCTCTTCCTCCTCTTCTCATTCCATGCATCATTATCTATGTTTGTTGACCTACACTGGTTCCTTGTCCCACAAATCTCAGTTTTAAAATTCACATCCTTGTTTTCAAACCTTTCCCTGGCTTCCCTCCTCCCTGTGTCTGTAATCCCTCCTAGCCCTACAACCCCCTCTTGAGCTCTCTGCACTCCGCCAATCCTGGTCTCTTCCACAGCTTTAATCATTTTACTACTGGCAGCTGTGCCTTCAGCTACTGGGCCCTTAAGCCATGGAATCCCCTTCCTAAACCCCTTTGCCTTGCTTTCCTCCTCTAAGATGCTCTGTAAAACCTACATCTTTGAACAAATCCTTGTCACCTACCTGAATACTTCAACACAACCAGAAGATACTGGAGCAGAATTAAGCCATTTGGCCCATCGAATCTGCCATACCATTTGATCATGGCTGAAATGTTTCTCAACCCCATTCTTCTGCCATCTCCCCATAACTCTTGATCCCCTTACTAACAAAGAACTTATCTAGCTCTGTCTTAAAGACATTCAATAACCTGGCAATGAGTTCTACAGATTCACCACCTTTGATGAAGAAATTCCTCCTTATCTCAGTTCTAAAGAGTTGCCCCTTCCCTTTGAGGCTGTGCCCTCAGGTCTTATTCTTTCTCACTAGTGGAAACATCTCTATTCAGGCCATTCAGTATTCTGAAAATTTCCTTGAGATCCATCCTTATCCTTCTAAAATCCATTAAGTACAGATCCAGAGTCCTCAATGCTCCTCATGACAAGCCCTTCATTACCAGGATCATTCTTGTAAACCTCCTCTGGACCCCCTCCAAGATCAGCACAAACTTCCTTAGATACAGTGCCCAAAACTCTCTCAGTATTCCAAATGCAGTCTGATCAGACCTTAATGCAGCCTCAGCAATATATCTCTGCTCTTTTATTTTTGCCCTCTTGAAATGAATGCAAACATTGCATTTTTCTACCTAAACTGTCAACTGAACCTGCATGTTAACCTCAAAACAGTCCTGAACTAGGACCTTTGAGTCCCTTTGTGCTTCAGCTTTCCAAAGCCTTTCCCCTTTTAGAAAATAGTCTGTGCCTCTATTTTTCACACCGTGCTTCCCACATGGTATTCCACCTGCCACTTCTTGCCCACTCTCTTAACCTGTCCAAGTCCTTCTGCAGTCTTGCCATTGTCCTCAACACGACCTCTTTAATTAAACCATGTGGGAGAGTTTTCACATAATGGAAAAGGTGAGAATCATGTAGATTTGTATGAACCACAAGGATTACATATGGAATGAAATAGGTGATGAGATTGTTAAAACCCAAGACATAATCGTGGTTACTGGGATTAGTGTTGGGGTCACTATTAGTTGCTTACTTTGGCTCAGATTATCTTTTCATACAACAGCTCTTCCGAAACCACCTGTGTGTCATTTGCTAACTTAGCAACAATGTCCTCAGTTCCTTTGTCCAGATTATTAACGTATGATATGAATAACAGTGGTCCCAACACTTACCCTGCAAAACTTCCTAGTCACAGGCTATCATCCTGGAAAAGATCCCTTTATCTCCACTCTCTGCCTTCTGCCAGACAGCCAATCCTCTATCCATGCCAGGAGCTTGCTCCTAACATCATTTCTTAGTTAGCAGACTCAAACGCAGCACCTCATCAAAGGCCTTCTGGAGATCCAGGTAGATGACATCCACTGACTTGCCTTTTTCTTACTTGCTCATTGCCTCCTCAAAGAATTCTAACAGATTTGTCAGGTATGACCTTCGCTTGATGAAGCCATGATGACTTTGCCCTATTTTACCATGCACTTCCAAATACTTGGCAGTCTTAATCATGGACTCTTAAAATCTTATCAAGGACTGAGGTCAGTCGAACTATCCTGTAATTTTCCACATTCTGCCTCCCTCCCTTCTTAAACAGGGCTGTTACATTAGCCATTTACCAGTCCTGACTGCAGTGACTCCTAAGAGATCACCACCAACAACAAAAAATGTGATGCTGGAAAAGCACAGCTGGTCAGGCAGCATCTGAGGAGCAGGAGAATCGACATTTTGAGCATGAGGACTTTCCTGATGAAGAGCTCAAGCCTGAAACGTCGACTCTCCTGCTGCTTGGATACTGCCTGACCGGCTGTGCTCTTCCAGCACCACACTTTTTGACTCTGATCTACAGCAACTGCAGTCCTCACTTTCTCCGAGATCACCACCAATGCCTGAACAATCCCCTCAGCTATCTCCTTCAAAACCTTAGGGAGTACTCTGTCCAGTCCGGGTGATTTATCCACCTTCAGACATTTCAGCTTCCCCATAACCTTGTCTTTAGAGATAGCCACTACACTCACCTCTGCCTCCAACTCTCTCGAAGCTCTAGTTTGGTACAGGCGTCTTCCAATGTTCAGAATGATGCGAAGTACCTATTCAATTGTTCCCCATTCCTACTTTGCCAGCCTTATTTTTTAGCTGCCCAATGTCCACTCTTGCCTCTCTTTTACCTTGCATATACAAACCTCCTGAAATCTTCTTCTGTATTACTCTCATATTTCATCTTTCAATATTGTCACCTGAAGCATCCCAAAATAATGAACAGTTTGTGGCACCGTAGTTGGCTCTGCTGCATTAGTGAGGGGAAATAAAAGAGTGTGGAAATGCAGTAGTCATGGGAGATTCAATTGTAAGGGGAATGGAGAGGAATTTCTGCAGCCGCAAACGATACTCCAGGATGGTATGTTGCCATACTGACACTCCGGTCAAAGATGTCTCAGAGCTGCTACAAGACATCCTGGAGGGTAAGGGTGAACAGCCAGTGGTGGTGATACACATTGGTATAGGCAACACAGCTGAAAGAAAGGAATGAGGTCATTCAAGCAGAATAAAGGGAGTTAGGAGACAAGCTGAAAAATCAAACTCAAAAGGTAGTGATCTCAGGATGACTACCAGTGTCATGTGTTAGACAGAGTAGAAATAGCATGATATATAGGATGAAGTAGTAGCTAAAGAGATAGTGTGAGGGGAGGGTTTCAGATTCCTCAGGCATTGAGACGTGGGGGAGTTGGGATCTGGACTAATTGGACAGGTTACACCTGGGCAGGACTGGACCCGATGCCCTAGGGGGAAGTGTTTACTAGAATGGGGGGTTGGGAAGGATTTAAACTAAATTAGTAGGGGGATAGGAACCTATGCAAGGAGGCAGGAAGGAGAATCAAGGACAAATACAAATGACAGAAAGGAGAATAACAGAAGTGAAAAGCAGAAAAATCAAAGGTTAGAAACAAACAAGGCTACTGTAAAAAATAGTGAGAATGGGACAAGGAACATTAAAGAGACAAACTTTAAGGCTTTGTGTCTGAATATACAGAGCATTTGAAATAAAATGGATAAATTAATCATGCAAATACATATAACTGGGTATAATACAGTGGGATTACGCATGGTGACCAGGGATGGGAAGTAAATATCCATATTTAGGAAGGATAGACTAAGAAGAAAAAGCACTGGAGTTGCATTACTAGTTTAAACACAACATTGAGCCAAGTTATTAGCTCAGACAATACACAGTCTATGTTGGTAGAATTGAGAAATATCAAGGAGCAAAAACGTTAATGAGGGTGGTAATATTGACCACCAACTGTGGTGGTGACGTTAGGAATGACAATAAACAGGAAATCCGAAATGCATGTGGTAAGGTAAGGGAACATCTTAATCTACATATAGGTTGGACAAATCAAACTCGTCACAATACTGGAGAAGAGGAATTCCAAGAGTGTACATGGGATGGTTTCCAGACTAATATGTTGAGGAGACAATGAGAGAACGGGCATTTTAGACTGTACAATGTAGTTTTTAAGAGTGTCCCTTGGGCATGAGTAATCACAATATGACAGAATTCTTTATCAAGCTAGAGAAGAGGTAGTTGATTCTGAGACGAGGATGCTGAATCTTAATAAGGGAAACTATGATGGTATGAGGGATGAATTGGCTATAATGGACTGGGAAATGTTACTTAAAGTTATGACAGTGGGTAGGCAATGGCAGACATTCATAAAGCAAATGGGTGATCGACAAAAATTGTTTATTCCTGTCTGGCACAAGAGTGCAAAAAAGAACAGTGGCTAAACCATGGCTTACAGGGAAATTAGATGCAAAATAAAGAGGCATACAAATTGGCAAGAAAAAAGACAATAAACCTGAGGATTTGGGATAGTTTAAAAGTCAGCAGAGGAGGAGCAAGGGAATGAATGAGGAGGGGAAAGTAGAGTTTGAGAGTAAACTTGGGGGGGGGGGGCGGGGAGCGCCTAAGAACTGACTGTGAAAGTTTCTATAGGTATGTAAAAAGAAACTTAATATAGCTCCCTTACAATCAGAAACAGGGAAATTCATAGTTGGAAACAAAGAAGTGGTTGATGAGCTAAATTCAAATTTCTGTCTTCACAGAATAGTACATAAATAACATACCAGAGATGATGGGGAACACTGAGTTTAACAAAACGAGGAACTGCAGCAAATCTCGATGAGTAGGTAAATGGTGTTGTGGAAATTGATGGGATTCAAATCTGATAAATTCCCAGGGCCTGATAATCTTCATGCCAGAGTACTTAAGGAGGTACTACTTTAGAAATAGTAGATGCACGGGTGGTCATCTTGCAAGATTCTTTAGACTCTGGAACAGGTCCGACAGATTGGAGAGTAGCTAATGTAACCCCACTATATAAAAACGGACGTAATGAGAAAATAAGGAATTATAAACCAGTGATAAAAACTGAAAGAACTGCGAATGCAGGAAATCAGAAACAAAAACAAATTGCTGGAAAAGCTTAGCAGGTCTGGCAGTATCTATGGAGAGAAAACAGAGTTAATGTTTCAGGTCCACTGACCCTTCCTCAGAACTGATGTTAGCTATGAGAAAGTTGGTTTTTATGCAGAAGATAGGGTGGGAGGAGGGGGTAAGGCATAAACGATAGGTGGAGATAGAGCCCTAGAATATCATCACATGGTGAACCCTTCGTGGAAATATTACCAGGCAGATTACTTTAGGTCCACAGTGTGGGGTGTAAAATCAAAAGCTGCCCCTCTCCATCCCTTAACGTTGAGAATACCGGATCTGTTACACCCTGCTCTTACCAGAGATGGTGGCATCAGTTTCCTCGGATAACAGTCGCTCCTTGTCATGCTGGACCTTCTCTAACTCCCGTTTATGTTGCCGTTGAAGTTCCTCCATTGCTTTACGGTGGGACTCCTCCATCTCCCTGAAGCTACGCTCACAGGTTTCCTGAAAGTGAACAGACTAGAGGGATGAGAGCCAAACATTGCGTCGACCGAGGCAAAATAATCTCCGTACCCTTTGGTTAAACAAGAGGAGAAAGATGCGCAGGACTAAGATTACAAGAACAGGTTGTATCAACCTTCTTTTCATATCCTGGAGTATAGAAGATTGAGGGGTTGATAATTAAAGGATCGATAGGATAGAGAGAAATTATTTCTTTTGGTTAGGGAACGGGAAGAGAGATAGTCCTGAACATTAGAAGGCGAAATATTGAAGTTCAATCAGCGACAATGTTTAGAAGCACTTTTTCACACAAGGGAGAGTAGAGATCTGGGACTCCTGGTGCCAGAAACATTTCTGAAGCAGGACGGATGAACCTAAAACACGATGACAGAGATTGGTGGACATTTGCTGAGCATGAGTATCCAAGGTGAAGAACCAAGTGTTAACACACAGATGAGCCAGGTAATTGGAAATGGTAGGAGAAAGTGAGGACTGCAGATGCTGGAGATCAGAACTGAAAATGTGTTGCTGGAAAAGTGCAGCAGGTCAGGCAGCATCCAAGGAGCAGGAGAATCAACGTTTCGTGCATGAGCCCTTCTTCAGGAATGAGGAAAGTGTGTCCAGCAGGCTAAGATAAAAGGTAGGGAGGAGGGACTTGGGGGAGGGGCGTTGGAAATGTGATAGGTGGAAGGAGGTCAAGGTGAGGGTGATAGGCCGTAGTGGGGGTGGGGGCGGAGAGGTCATGAAGAAGATTGCAGGTTAGGAAGGAGGTGCTGAGTTCGAGGGATTTGACTGAGACAAGGTGGGGGGAGGGGAAATGAGGAAACTGGAGAAATCTGAGTTCATCCCTTGTGGTTGGAGGGTTCCGAGGCGGAAGATGAGGCGCTCTTCCTCCAGCCATCGTGTTGCTATGTTCTGGCGATGGAGGAGTCCAAGGACCTGCATGTCCTTGGTGGAGTGGGAGGGGGAGTTGAAGTGTTGAGCCACGGGGTGGTTGGGTTGGTTGGTCCGGGTGTCCCAGAGGTGTTCTCTGAAACGTTCCGCAAGTAGGCGGCCTGATTCCCCAATATAGAGGAGGCCACATCGGGTGCAGCGGATGCAATAAATGATGTGTGTGGCGGTGCAGGTGAATTTGTGGCGGATATGGAAGGATGGTACCATTGGAAATGGTTGGACAGGCTCGAATAGCTGAATGGTCTCCTCCTGTTCCCAGTGACGCTCCTGGAAGAGATGGCATTATACCATAAGATCCCTGACTCTAGTTTGTGTTGCTTGTAGAATACACCACCAAGCTGCTTGGAAGATTACGATGGCAAATTATGTTTTGAATAGAGCATTTTACTAAATGTAAGTGAACACTCCAAGAAGCATTACTGGAGCATTATAAAACAAAAAGTGATACCGAGACACACAAAGGGATATTGGGACAGACAACCAAAAGCTCCGACAAAAATCTAAGTTTCAGTGAGTGTATTAAAGGAGGAAGGAGAAGCTTTAGAGATGGAGAGATTTAGGAAGAGAACTCTAGGGCTTTGGGCCCTGGCAGCTAAAAGCCTTGCTCCTGCAAAAATTCCAGCTCTCTCTGGCCTGATCCAGCTGTGTGTTCAGGGAGGAGATCTGAAATTTGAGGAAGAGGGAACTTTATTGATCCCTAAAAACAGCTTGTAAATTTCTCAGACATACAGATTTATAGCAATTATGCGGAACCCCAGATGGAATGTAATACATTGGGAATCAAATTCCAAAATGTTTAAAATTAGAGTTTCTTAGCATGCCACAAGTAGATGATAGATATCCCAGAGGATTTTGGGATTGAAAGAGATTGAAAGGGAGGGATGAGAAAGGAGGGATTTGGAAACAAGGATAAAAATGTTTAAATCTAGATTTTGCTTGACTTGGAGGCACTGTAGGTTAGAGAATGCAAGGAGCGATAGGGAAATGGGATGAAGCACAAGTTAAGATATAGGCGGCAGAATTTTGCATGAACTCACATCTGCAGAGGATGGAATATGGGCGAGCAGCCAGGACTTCATTGGAATATAGCACAACACTGGCAGACTATTCGGTCCACCCTGTCTATACTGGCTCTTTGAAAGTGTTATCCTCTCAGCCTTGTTCTTGTGAACTGAACTGACAGGTTCAAGCGTGCTCAGTGAGATCTAAGTATCAATCAGTTTTTGCCCATGCTGTTCATCTCCAGCAGAAATACAGCCAAATAACCTTTCCCTGTATCGAGCAAACTCCCCACCTGAGAGATAAAGCCTTTTGGAATCTGTGTTCTCAGTCCCTCGGTGGAGTTTACTTGTCCATAGAGCCGACTGCTTTGCTCCTGGAAAGATTCCAGCTCCCTCCTGGCCTGATCCAGCTGTATGTTCAGGGAGGAGATCTGAAATTTGAGAAAGAGGTAACTTTTTTGGTCCTTAAAAACAGCTTGTAAATTTCCCAAGCATACAGATTTATAGCAATTATCCAGGATTCCCAGGCGGATGGTAAGGCGTTGGGTATTAAATTCCAAAACCAAAATCTATAGATTGTCACAAGAGTAAAATGGACCGTTTGTTCCTTTTCCAAGACTGGTGGTTCACTTCTTTACCCGTTCCATACCAACTCCCTTTTCTGTTTTTTTGCTGTATTCATACAATCCCTATAGCGTAGAAAGAGGCCACTCATCCCACTGAGTCTGCACCAAACTCTGAAGAGGATCACAACAGGATCCCTCCAATCCTCTCACTGTAATCCCACATTTACTGTGGCTAACATGTCTAGCCTGCGATTCCCTGAACACTACAGCCAATTTCCCATGGCCAATCCACCTAGGCTCTGGACTGTGGGAGGAAACTGGAGTGCCTTGTGGAGACCTACATAGACACAGGGAGAACATTCAAACTCCACAGTCAGCCAACGCTGGAATTGAACCTAGGTTCCTGGCACTGTGAGGCAGCAGAGCTAATGTCTGAGTCACCGTACCGCTGTTTGACATTTAATCTCTTCTTCCTTCTGGATTATTATTGAATTTTCCTTTTGTTCTTCCCCAAAACACCTCCCCATGGCACAGTATTGCTTCAAAATGGTTCAAACTTTAACCTTTCCCAATTCTTGCAGGAAGTGATGAACTGGTAAATGTAAACACTGAATGAAATTCTAATGTCAAGGGCAGAGAGAGACAGGAATGGATCGGTACATGTGGAGAGACAGAGGGGTCAGTGCCTGTGGGGGGAAAGCGGGATGAGTGCGTATGGGAGGGGGAAAATCAGTGTAAGTGGGTGTAAGGGGTCAGGGGACTGTGAATGTGAGGGGTCAGTACATATTGGGGTAGGGATGTCAATGCACCTCAAGGGTAGGGGGTCAGCACGTGTGGGGAAGCGATCAGCATGTGTTGGGGGAGTGGGGGGTCAGTGCCTGTGGAAGTAGGGAGTCATAAGAACATAAGAACTATTAGCAGGAGTAGGCCATCTGGCCCTTCGAGCCCGCCCCGCCATTAAATAAGACCATGGCTGATCTTTTCATGGCCTCAGCTCCATTTACCCACCCTCTCACTATAATCCTTAATTCCTTTACTGTTCAAAAAAAATTATCTATCTTCGCTTTAAAAACATGTAGTGAGGAAGCCTCAACCACTTCACTGGGCAGGGAATTCCATAGATTCACAACCCTCTGGGTGAAGAAGCTCCTTCTCAATTCAGACCTAAATCTGCTCCCCCTGATTTTGATGCTATGCTCCTCTTGTCCTAGTTTCACCTGCCAGTGGAAACATCCTCTCTACGTCTATCCATTCCCTTCATAATTTTATATGTTTCTATGAGATCCCATCCTCATTCTTCTGAATTCCAATAAATATAAACCCAGTCTATTCAGACTCTCCTCATAAGCCAACCCCCTGTGTAGGGGGAGGGAACAGTGTGTGTGGGTGGAGAGGGTCAGTGCGTGTCGGGGAAGGGGGTCAGTGCGAGTAGGGGAAGGGGATCAGTGCGTGTGAGCGGAGGGGATCAGTGATGTGTGGGGGAAGGGGGTCAGTGTGTGTATGGGAAGGGGGTCACTGCAAGTAGGGAATGGGTCAGTGCGAGTAGGGGAAGGGGGTCAGTGCGTGTGAGTGGAGGGGGTCAGTGATGTGTTGGGGAAGGGAGTCAGTGCAGGTAGGGAAGGGGTCAATGCGAGTAGGGGAAGGGGGTAAGGGCGTGTGAGTGGAAGGGGTCAGTACTGTGTGGGGGAAGGGAGTCAATGTGTGGAGGGGAAGGGGGTGAGTGTGTGTGGGGGAAGGGTTGAGTGCGTGTGGGGGCAGGGGGTCAGTGTGTGTGGGGGCAGGGGGTCAGTGCTGTGTGAGTGGAGGGGGTCAGTGCTGTGTGGGGGAAGGGAGTCAATGTGTGGAGGGGAAGGAAGTCAATGTGTGGAGGGGAAGGAAGTCAATGTGTGGAGGGGAAGGGGGTCAGCACGTGTGCAGGAAGGGGGTCAGTGCAGATAGGGAAGAGGGTCAGTGCAGGTAGGGAAGGGGGTCAGTGCGCGTGGGGGAAGGGGGTCAGTGCGCGTGGGGGAAGGGGGTCAGTGCGCGTGGGGGAAGGGGGTCAGTGCGCGTGGGGGAAGGGGGTCAGTGCGCGTGGGGGAAGGGGGTCAGTGCGCGTGGGGGAAGGGGGTCAGTGCGCGTGGGGGAAAGGGGTCAGTGCGCGTGGGGGAAAGGGGTCAGTGCGCGTGGGGGAAAGGGGTCAGTGCGCGTGGGGGAAAGGGGTCAGTGTGTGTGGGGGAAAGGGGTCACTGCGTGTGGGAGAAGGGGGTCAGTGCATGTCGGAGAAGGGGGTCAGTGCGTGTGGGAGAAGGGGGTCAGTGCGTGTGGGAGAAGGGGGTCAGTATGTGTGCGAGAAGGGGGTCAGTGCGTGTGCGAGAAGGGGGTCAGTGCCTGTAGGGGAAGGGGGTCAGTGTGTGTAAGGGAAGGGAGTCAGTGTGTGTAAGGGAAGGGGTCAGTGCAAGTGGAGAGGTTCAGTGTGTGAGTAGAGGGGTTCAGTTGTGTGTGTGTGTATGTGTGTGTGGAGGGTGTGTGTGTGGAGGGTGTGTGTGTGGAGGGTGTGTGTGTGGAGGGTGTGTGTGTGTGTGGAGGGTGTGTGTGTGGAGGGTGTGTGTGTGGAGGGTGTGTGTGTGGAGGGTGTGTGTGTGGAGGGTGTGTGTGTGGAGGGTGTCAGTGTGTGTGGAGGGTGTCAGTGTGTGAAGTGAAGGGGGTCAGTGCGTGTAGGGGAAGAGGTCAGTGCATGTGGGGGAGGGTGTCAGTGTGTGAGAGTGGAGGGGGTCAGTGCGTGTAGGGGAATGGTCAGTGCGTGTAAGGGAAGGTCAGTGCATGCAGGGTCAAGGGCTCAGTTGGTATAGGGGGAAGTGAGCAGCGCTACTGGGGGAGGGTGTGTGTGTAGGGGGAGGGAGACAGTGCATGTGGGCCAAGGGTTCAGTACATGTAGAAGGAGGGTGAGTGCGTGTTGGAGAAGGGGGTCAATGTGTGTGGAGGGAGGGTAAGTGCATGTTGGGGGAGGGGGTCAGTGCAGGGGGGGGGGGGTGAGTGTGAGGGTGTTTCAGTGCAATGGGGGAAGAGGATTCAGTGCATCTGGTGGGGAGTTCAGGGCGTAAGGTGGGAGTGAAGGAGTAGGTTGAGGAGGGATTTCAGTAAAATGGGCATAAGGGAAGAGAGAGTCAGTGCATGTGGGGGCTCAGTGTGTGTGGAAGGGGGAGGGTGTCTCATTGCGTGAGGGTCATTAAGATTTGAAAGTACAGGGACGCCAATTGACGCTAAAGAAAAATTGCTTGGAGCAAGAACCAAAAGCTGCTTTGGTCTACCCAGTACTTGACTTGAAGAATTTTCTGCTCATCCAGGATCAGATAAGCAGCCTTATCTGATAAATTAACACCACTGGGAGCGATGCACTGTGCTTTTGGACGATGTGGCTCCAGGGCAGCTTATTGATGAAGAGGCTGGGGGAAGGAAGACTGGTGTGTAAGTGGGAAGAGAAGATATTACAGTCCCATCCCAGAGGAGGGTGGTCTGGTCAACTGTATCAAAGTCAAGGTAGAGGACTGGGAGGAGAATATAGTTTTGTTAAAGTCACATATGTGATGATGCTGCTCCTTTAACAAAGTTAGGTTGTCCTTTATTTTTTTTTCCAGAGGGGTTGTAAATGCATGCACTCCTATATGTCTGGTTTGCATGGGTTTTAGCACCAATTTGTTTACAGCTAACAGATACTGCCTTAGGAAAAAGGCTTTCAAGTTTTTTAAAAAATGCACATTTTTACAATGAAAGGGGAATGGCCAGTACTCCCAACCTAACTTTTCTCTGGTTTGTTTTGGTTTGAGCAGTCTGGCTGCTCAGAGCTGTTGGTCAGTTGTTGGCTGGGAATCCAAAGAAACCGCTACATGGAAGAAAGTGTTCCATGCTGAATCTCTCTGCCATCTCTCTCTCTCTCTCTCTCTTCTGTAAAACCTCGTGTTTTGATTTTACCTTTTTGCCAAGAGTTTTTATGGAGATTGTTGCAGGAATTTGGAACAGCATCATTAAGTTAGGATAATCTGTTGGGTTTTCGGATCGGTTAAGTTATTCTATATTCTGTTCTCTTTTATTGATGCTTCATTCAGTAATCTTGTAAATTAGTTCTGCTGTGTTTAAAACTAAGTGGTTGCGCCAGCTATATCACTCCTGGAATAGCCACTCTACGCCTTCCTAAAACAACCAGCAAAGTTAGGGTCCATGCTACTTTCTTGAAATGTTTTGAGGGGCGTCTGGCCTGATCCATAACACACAATGTAATTTGAGAGTCTGAAAAGTGGCATTTTAGTTCTGTAGCTGGGGCAGAAACCTTATTTAAGGACTGTACTAGTTAACATATGGGATATCTGGGCTTTCTGAAACTCGCCAGAGTTAACAAGATAACACAGCCAGGTTGTGAGGTACATAGGGTATGGATGTGGTCTTCCCTTATAACAAGAATGACACTTGCTCACAGTGAGAACGTATGCATACTTTCTTCTAACATGAGGAGACATTTGTGCTGCATCTACCACACAGTTCTAGCGGACACAAAAGACCTTTGGTCAGCCTAAGTTAGCAGTCTGAATTTTGGATTTGGTTCTGATGCAGAGATTGAGGTGATAAGCATCGATGTTTAAGTGGAAATTAGATAACACAAGGGAGGGAAGAATGGAGGATGCACTGAAAGGTTGTGATGGCAAAGACAGGAAGATTCTGGTGTGCTGCAGAAAGGTGAGCTGAATGGCTTGGTTCTTGTGCTATCATCTCTATGCTGGTTCCATTCCATATTTCCAAACATTACCTCCTTCTTCAGTTGCTCGGTGACTCTGTTGTCATTGACAGCGGGATTGGGAGATCGCAAGGACATGATGGGGACCTGCCTGTGGTCCCGTAACGGAATACGTTCGAGCTCCTGCCATTTCACCTCGATGTCCTTGCCGAGAGCCTCAGGGATTTGGATGAGGGGGGAACTCCATTCTGCCCCCTTCTTTGGGCAGTCATTCAGATTTGTGGACTCAAACCACTTGCTACGTTCAGCAATCCGTTGGGCCTGCTCACGGGTCAGCTCGTCCGCCTTGGAAGTGTCCTGCACCCGCGATGACTGCACGGGCTCCAGCTCCACGCTCTCGACTGGTGATACGAACTGCTCATGGCTCTCCGCCCTGCGGCTGCTCCATGGGACCTCCAGCCGGGTCTTGTCAGCTGTGGCCGCTGCTTCCTGTCTTGCTGCGTTTCTTCGTGCTATAGTGTCACGGAAAGTGTTTTCCTTGTTACTCTCTGTTAAACTAGAATACAGAAAAAGAGATTATTGAAACAAATTGCCATCATCTGAACACAACAATTCACATCTATAAAACATTGTTGATGTACCTCAGGAAGTCTCACAGCAGTTTAGGGCAAACACAACTTGATATCAAATCACATCATGAGATATCCCTACAGGCAAAAGTTGCTTGGTGAAAGAGGTAGGTTTTAAGGAGAGTTTTAAAGGAGGAGAGGGAGGTGGGAATGTTCAAAGAATTTGTTCTCTGTACAATGTCATATTAGCTAACGGTTCAACTGCTAATGGAGTAGTGAAAAAAAAAATCAGCAAGGCATAGTGGGCAGCACGGTGGCACAGTGGTTAGCACTGCTGCCTCACAGCGCCAGAGACCCGGGTTCAATTCCCGCCTCAGGCGACTGACTGTGTGGAGTTTACACGTTCTCCCCGTGTCTGCGTGGGTTTCCTCCAGGTCCTCCGGTTTCCTCCCACAGTCCAAAGATGTGCAGGTTAGGTGAATTGGCCATGCTAAATTTCCCGTAGTGTTAGGTAAGGGGTAAATGTAGGGGTATGGGTGGGTTGCTGGTCGGTGTGGACTTGTTGGGCCGAAAGGCCTGTTTCCACACTGTAATGTAATCTAAACAAAATCAGGGCTGCTGGCCTGGAAAAGGCTGCAGAGATAGGGAGGGACAGGCCACAAGAGGGACAGATTTGAAAACAAGGATGAAGATTTTACATCAGGTTGGTCGGGTATGGTCAGTACCTTGCTTATTGTGAACAGCTGAAGGGAAACCCTCCATCTTTCTTTGGTATGTATACCTTACACTATCTGAGATCATGCTGGTACTGAAATTCATATACCATTTGTGTGATAGGCATTTGTGTTTTTAGTACTGGTCCTAATCTGCTTACATTTTCAAAACTTATAATGCAGTGTCCAGCATTAGATATGATACTGCAATTAGACAGCATTCGTTGGATAGTCCTGAATGTGCCATTACACCTAATTTAGGATCATCAGACTTGCAGTGTGGTACACCTGGTTTCTGGATATATTAATACACAGGATCCTTGATCTTTGCAGACAGAAAGAACATAGACTGTGCCTGTTTCAATTCAACAAAATAGGTGACAGTGATTCGCTGGTTTATTTCTCAGGGCAATGTCCTGACCAAGGAAAATCAACCTATCTAGTTGAAAATATAAACAAAGCTGAGCTGTTAACTGTCAGCAGCATTTAAAGGTGCATTCTCCATTGCAATGCTTTTCTTAATCAAAGGCCACCTATCAACCAAACACTCTCAGCTCAAACAGTATAAATGTTGGTTTCCCCTTTGAATTTTTTTCTTGTGAAATGTTCTGGGTGCAAAAGGAGAAGCTTCAACAAAATGTTTTTTTTTCATCAATACTTTCTAGAATTCTTTGACAAAGTAAAACACACAGTGGATAGAGGAATTCCTGGAGATACAGTGCTCCAGAGACTTTAGGAAAATTGTTTAACAAGTGTTATGGATTTGAAGAAGGGGTAGAAAACGGAATTAAAAACTGGTCAAAATTAGAATACATGGCGTATGTCAAAGTTTACGGTTTAAGCCAAAAAGGGAATGGTGTCAAAATTTGATGAGACCAAAATAGCAGGTGTTTAATTCTTTAGAAGAAGAGGAAGGTAAAAGGAGATGCTGAGAAGATAATTGTTGAAAATGTTGCCGTTAGATTTCAATGTTAATAAGTGCAAGGTGATAAGGATTGGCTCTTTTTAAAAAAAGTCAGTAATTATATGCAGAATGGAAATAGGCTTGAGGCTGTGGAAGGCCCTCTTGTGGCACAGTGGCAGTATTCCTGCCTGTGGACCAGAGGGGCATGGGTTCAAGTTCCACCTGCTCCAAAAATGTATAATAACGTCCCTGAACAAGTTAATTAGAAAAATAGATTTTGTTTTAAAAGCAGATGCACGGATGGATCTGATAAAGCGTGACGCTGGAAAAGGCACAGCAGATCAGACAGCATCCGAGGAGCAAGACAGTTGACTACAACCACATTCTAATATGCCAGCTGTGATTCCAATCAGTGGAGAGCTTTTCCCAAATTCCAGTTTTGCTCGGTGCCAACTTAGTCAAATGCAGCGTTGATGTCAAGGGCTGTCACTCTCATCTTACCTCTGGCATTCAATGTCACTAAACAGGTTATTTGTAAGCAAGTGCTGCTTGATAGCACTAATGATAACCCATTCCATCACCTGTCAATGATCGAGAGTAGACTGATAGACTGGCAATTGGCCTGGATAGTTTTGTCCTACTTTGGATGTACGTGACACACCTGAGTAATTTTCCACATTTCCAGGTAGATGCCAGTGATGTAGCTGAACTGGAATGGCTTGGCTACATGTGCAACAGGTCCCAGGGCAGACGTCTTCAGTATAATTACCAGAATATTGTCAGGACCATAGCCTTTGCATTACCTAGTGCCTCCAACCATTCCTTGATTTCATTATGATTACATTGAATTGGCTTAAGAGTGTTATTGATAATACTGGGAAACACTGGAGCTAGCCAGCAGAGCCTGTTCTGCTTTCAGCTACATGATTGTTGATCTTCTATCTCAACACTAACTTCCTGTATTATCACCATAGTCCTTAATATTACAGAATCTCAGAACTGTTACATGCAAGTAGGCCTCTCAGCCAGTGTGTGCACCACTAATTCACATAGTGGCTGTCTCCTGTCTTCCCCTCATTGCCCTGCACATTCTTCTGTTTCAAATTAGTGTAACTCCCTTTTGACTGCATCATTTGAACTGCTTCCACCAACATTTAGGCATGCATTCTTTCATAAGCTAGAAAACTATCAATCTCTGACTTGGATATAGAACAGTGCAGTACAGAACCAGGCCCTTTGGCCTATCGTGTCTCTGCCAAACATTATGCCATTCTAAAATAATCCCAATTGCTTGCACATGGTCTGAATCTCTCTATTCCTTGCATGTTCATGTGTTTCTCTAAATGCCTCTTAAATATTACTATCATATCTGTTTCTACCACAGCCCCTGTCAGCGCACTTCAAGCACTTATCACCTTCTGCATAAAAAAAGCTTGCTTCACATATCTCATTTAAACTTTCACCCTCTCACCTTAAACCTAAGCATGTCCCTGTTATGACATTTCCACCCTAGGAAAAGTCACTGACTATCCACCCAAACCATGTCTTTCATAATTTTATCTACTTCTATCAGGTCTTACCTCAGCTTCCAATACTCTGGCAAAAACAATCCAAGTTTGTCCAACCTCTCCCGACAGCTAATACATTACAATATAAACAACATCCTGGTGAAACTCTATGCACCCTCTCTAAAGCTTCCACATCCTTTCAACCAGAATTGCACACAATACTCCAAATGTAGCCTAACGTTTTATACAGCTGTAACATGACTTGCCAATTTCTATACTCAATGCCTTGACCAATGAAGGCAAGCATGCCGTAAGTTTTCTTTAGCACCTTATCAACTTGTATTGACACTTTCAAGGAATTATGGACTTGCAACCCAAGATCCCTATGTATATCAATACTCCTATGGGTCCTGCCATTTACAGTATACTTTCCTATTGCATTTGGCTTCCCAAAATACATCACTCCACAACTTGTCTGGACTAAACTCCATCTGCCATTTCTCAGATTAGATTAGATTCCCTACAGTGTGGAAACAGGCCCTTCGGACCAACAAGTCCACACCGACCCTCTGAAGAAGAACCCACTCCCCTACACCTAATACTACGGGCAATTTAGCATGGTCAATTCACCTAACCTGCACATCTTTGGATTGTGGGAGGAAACTGGAGGACTGGGAGGAAACCCACACAGACACGGGGAGAATGTGCAAACTCCACACAGACAGTTGCTCAAGGCGGGAATTGAACCCGGGCACTGTGAGGCAGCAGTGCTAACCACTGAGTCACCATGCCGCCAACTTCTCTGCCCAACTTTCTAGCTGATCTAAATCTTGGTGCATTCTTTGACAACCTTCCTAACTGCTAATCCGATTGTCATGTTGTCTGCAAAATTACTAATCAGACCACCTACATTTTCATCCAAATCATTTATATATTTTATACATAACAGGGGTCTCAACACTGATCTTTGTGGAATACTATTGGTCACAGATCTTTGGGCAGAAAAACACTGCTCCACAACTACCCTCTGTCTATTATGACCAAGTCAACCTGTATCCAACTTACCAACTCACAATGGATCCCGTGTCTTTTAATCTTTTGGACCAGAGACCATGAGGAACCCTGGAAAATGCTTTAGTAAAGTCTACATAAGCAACATCTACTGCTCTATTCTCATAAATATACTTAATGATCAAGTCTGCAAAGTCCTCTGGAGTAAGGAATTCGCAAGATTCACCACCCTCTAAGTGGGGAAATTCCCTCTCATCTCAGTCCTAAATGGCTTACTCCTTATTCTGAGATTTGTCCCCTGGTTCTAGTCCCCTGCCTCAGCTAAGGGAAACATCCTTCCAGCATTTTATCCTGAGGAGCCATTTAATCATTTTGAATAAAAGCAAATTACTGCGGATGCTGGAATCTGAAAGCAAAAGAGAAAACGCTGGAAAATCTCAGCAGGTCTGGCAGCATCTATAAGGAGAGAAAAGAGCTGACGTTTCGAAACCTGCTGAGATTTTCCAGGATTTTCTTTTTTGGTTTAATGATTTTGAATGCTTCAATCAAGTCAACTTTCATTCTTCTCTTTCTAGCATCTCTCCAATTATGTACGGTTAGGGAAGGAGGGCAGTATGTTAATGTCTGGCTAATTACTCGATTAAGTTTCTTAATGCCTTAATTTAAGGTTAAGATGATGTGGATGGTGCCTAGTCATTGTTTGAGTACTTGTAATACTGGAAGGAGCTTTAAAATAGAGTAGTCAATAAACTCAACCCAGAATGGAAGATGTCTTAGTTTTATGTCTTACCAAGTGGCTTGGATCCAGATTGACACCACAGATGCAACAATAACATCTAAGATTAAAAAGTAGAGGGGTGAAGTAATATGGAACATAACACAAACAAAACAGGTAAAACAGCTGCTTGCTTCAGCCTTTAATGAAATCATGGTTGATCTTTCATCTGAGCTCCACTTTCCAGTTCTATTCCTATGTCCCTTGCTCATTCAGTATCCAACAATCTATTAAGGTCTGATTTGATAACTGCACAGGCATATCATCTGTAGGAGAGAATGCCAAAGATTCACAATCCCTGCAGTGAATGAACTTCTCTTCATCACACAACTAATCTCACTAATTTGTTCTGTATCTGTGACCCCTAATTCTAGATTCCTCATCCATGGAAACAGCATCCCACTGTCCACCTATTTAGAGAAGATGGTAGTATGATAATGTCACTGAACAAGTAATTCAGACTTCCAGGCTGATCCCTGGGGATTTGGATCCAAATCCCACCATGGCAGATGGATGGCAGATGGTAACTATGCAACCATTATTGATTGTCTAAACATCCACATGGTTCACTAATATCCTTCAAGGAAGAAAATCTGCATGTTTACCTAGTCTGGTCTTCATGTGACATCATACACGTGTTGATGCTGAACTGCCCTCTGAAATGGCCAAGCAGGCCACTCGGCTCAAGGACATTAAGGATGGGCAATAAATGCTGCCTCGCAGTGACATCCACATTCGTTAAATGACGTTAGAAAAGCCCTACCGAGTCTCTTAAGAATTTAATATATTTTGATTAGGATTACCTCTTATTGTTGACTTCTCAATCGCTCCATAGGACAGGAGAACGAGGAATGCCCTCTGAGGGAAGTACATCTTTCCTTGGACAAAGAGACCAAAACTACACACAATACTCGAGGTGTGTAGTTGCCTTGTTTAATTGCAGTTAGACTCCTGCTCTTAAAAGAATTGATAACCAGATGGTACAGTTTTAAATTGTTTTGTAATTGAGGCAAGTGTAATGTGAGAAAAAAAAATTCACTCTGTGAGTAGTTAGGGTTTGGAATGCACTTCCTGGAATGGGCTGTGACAGTTTCCATTGAGGCATTCAAGCGAGGGTTGTATGCTTATTTACATAGAAACAATGAGAAGGATTATAGGGAAAGGCAAGAATTTGGCACTAAGTCAAAATGCTTAGTGCAGACACAATGGTCCATATGGCTTCCCCCCCCCCTCTGTATTGTAACAATTCTGTGATTCCGTGAAATAAGGATGGTTTCTCTAAAGGAAACGAGTGAACCAAATGGGCTCTTATAATAATTAATGATAGCTTTATGTCACTATTCCTGATACAGTATCAGATTTCATGAGTAGAATTTAAATTTATAAATTTGAACCTGTAACTCTGGGGCAGTAGTCCAGTGGCACCACCAGTACACCAGTATTTCACCCAGTTAATGCTACCATTGATTAGGAAGAGTATAAGAAATAGAAAGATAGATGGGGGAATGGAGTCAGGTTGTGTGCACAACTGACACAGTCAGAGGCTCCTGCAACTACAATGATGGTATAAAATTACGCCAATCTAATCCTGATGCTTTTTGCAATGAGTGAAACATCCTAAGAACGCAAACTCCACTTTCAGGATGGTGATGGGTTGAGGAAGGAGAAGAGTGAGTTCCTTGGCTAAGAGTCTGAGTGAAAACGAATTGGAAAAATAGAGACGTCCTTGATTTCTTGTTTTCTCAGATCAGTTTTTGAGTGGAGGAACCTCCCTTGTCCATGTGACAGGAAGCTGAAGAAACTACCCATTTATTGTCATCATCCTGCTCCAAGGAGGACCTAAGGATTCTCTCACTTGCTCCCTGTTCAGGATCTTGCTGATTTCCTCGCCAAGAGATCTCACTCTCCCCCCTCTCAGGTAACATCCATCGTGCCTTTGAGGAATAGGTTAGTCATACAGCCAAACAGCATAGAAACAGGCTCTATGGCCAAATATGTCTACGCTGACCAACAAACACCAAACTATACTTTTCCCATTTATCTGCAATGGGTCCATAGCCTACTATGCCATGGTATTTTAAGTGCTCATCCAGATGCTTCTTAAATGTTGCGAGAATACCTACCCCACCACCTGCTAAGGTAGTACTTTCCATGTTTCTACCACCATTTGGGTGAAAATGTTTTTCTTCAAATCTTCTCTAAACCACTTGCTCATCACCTTGACATGTCTGCCATGGGGAAGCGATTCGCATGATCTACCCTGACTATCCCACTCAAACTTTTGTATACCTCAATGAGATGCCCCCTCAGCTTCCTCTACTCCAAGAAAAACAACACCAAGCTATCCAGTTTCTCCAAATAATTCAAACTTTGCATCCCAGGCAACATCCTAGTGAATCCCCTTTGCATCCTAGGTATTTTCTACTGCAGGCAGTATTTGACACCCACTGTCTGTTCAGTTACCCTAGAGCCAATCATAGTTTTTGGCAGGCTGATGGCTTTTGTCATTGATAACTGGTCACCACTCCAAAAACCAATCAGCTAATTGTTGCCTGCAGAATTTCATTTTGTACACATCCATTGGTTAGTATTTGTTGCATGATTGTTCCCAACCTAGTGACCCTGTTAATACCGTTCCAGTACAATATAACAGACCTGCCAGCAATTCCACGCTGCATAGGGTTACCCCAGAGATCCAATCATGACATGACATCAGTGCATCAACTCAATTACAAATGACAGCACATAGAGTCATAGAGATGTACAGCACAGAAACGACCCTTCAGTCCAACTCATCCATGGCGATCATATATCCTAAATTAATCTAGTCCCATTTGCCAGCACTTGACCCATATTTCTTTAAACGCTTCTTATTCATATACCCATCCAGATGCCTTTTAGATGTTGTAATTGTACAAGGCTCCACCACTTCCTCAGGCAGTTTATTCCATACACTCACCAAACTCTACATAAAAAAGTTGCCCCTTAGGTCCCTTTTAAATCTTTCCCCTCTCATCATAAACCTATCTAGTTTTGCCCTCTACTTTTGGACTCCCCTGCCCCAGGAAAAAGACCCTGTCCTTTTAATCTATCCATGCCCTTCATGATGTCATAAACCTCTATAAGGTCACTGCTCAGCCTCTGACACTTCAGGGAAAACAGTCCCAGCCTATTCAGCATTTCCCTATAGCTCAAATCCTCCAACCCTGGCAACATCCTTATAAATCTTTTCTGAACCCTTTTAAGTTTCACAACGCCCTTCCAATAGGAGGGAAACCAGAACTGCACACAATATTCCAAAAGTGGTCTAACCAATGTCCTATACAGCTGCAACATGACCTCCCAACTCCCGTACTCAATGCTCTGACCAATAAAGCATACCAAATGCCTTCTTCACTATCCTATTTTCATGAGACTTCACTTTCAAGGAGCTATGAACCTGCACACCAAGGTCTCTTTTTTTTAGATTAGATTAGATTAGATTACTTACAGTGTGGAAACAGGCCCTTCGGCCCAACAAGTCCACACCGCCCCGCCGAAGCGCAACCCACCCATATCCCTACATTTACCCCTTACCTAACACTACGGGCAATTTAGCATGGCCAATTCACCTGAGCTGCACATCTTTGGACTGTGGGAGGAAACCGGAGCACCCGGAGGAAACCCACGCAGACATGGGAAGAACGTGCAAACTCCACACAGTCAGTCGCCTGAGGCGGGAAATGAACCCGGGTCTCCGGCGCTGTGAGGCAGCAGTGCTAACCACTGGGCCACCGTGCCGCCCACTATTTGTTCAGCAGTACTCTCCAGGACCTTACCATTATGTGTATAAGCCCTGCCCTGATTTGCCTTTCCAAAATACAGCACCTCGCATTTATCAAAATTAAACTCCATCTGCCACACTTTGGATCAGTGGCCCCTTTGATCAAGATCCCGTTGTAATCTGAAATAACCTTCTTCACTGTCCACTACACCTCCAATTTTGGCGTCATTTACAAAGTTACTAACTATACCTCCTATGTTCACATCCAAATAATTTATATAAATGATGAAAAGGACTGGACCCAGCACCGATCCTTGTGATACTCCACTGATCACAGGCCTCCAGTCTGAAAGGCAACCCTCCACAACCACCCTCTGTCTTCTACCTTTGAGCCAGTTCCATATCCAAATGGCTAGTTCTCCCTGTATTCCATGTGATCTTTTTTAAATAGTCTATCATGAGGAACCTTGTTGAACACCTTACTGAAGTCCATATAGATCACATCCACCACTCTGCCCTCAACCTCATCAATCCTTTTCGTTACTTCTTCAAAAAACTCAATCAACTTGGTAAGACATGATTTCCTACACACAAGGCCATGTTGACTATTTCTAATCAGTCCTTGCCTTTCCAAATACATGTAAATCCTGTCCCTCAGGATATCCTCCAACAACTTGTCCACCACTGATGTTAGGCTCACCGGTCTATAGTTCACTGGCTTTTCCTTACCACCTTTCTGAAATAGTGGCACCATGTTAGCAATCTCCAGACTTATGGCACCTCACCTGTGACTATCAATGATAGGAATATCTCAGCAAAGGACCCAGCAATCACTTCCCTAGCTTCCCACAGAGTTCTAGGGTATACTTGATCAGGTCCTGTGGACTTATCCTTTTTTTAAAACGCATTTTAAGACATCTAGTACCTCCTCCTCTGTAATATGGAAACT
The DNA here is from genome assembly GCF_037043375.1 of Chiloscyllium plagiosum. Taxonomy (NCBI): domain Eukaryota; kingdom Metazoa; phylum Chordata; class Chondrichthyes; order Orectolobiformes; family Hemiscylliidae; genus Chiloscyllium; species Chiloscyllium plagiosum. The sequence goes on from NW_028270171.1 coordinate 24,162,776, forward strand.
TTTCAAGATGTCACCATCTAATTCCCATATTCTATATCTTCCATGTCCTTCTCCACAATGAACACTAATGCAAAACACTTGTTTGGTATCTTCCCCACCTCCTGTGGCTCCACACATAGGCTGCCTTGCTAAAAATGGGGTGCTCTATTCTCTCCCTAGTTTTCTTTTGTCCTTAATGTATTTATAAAATCCCTTTGGAATTCTCTTTAACCCTATTTGCCAATCTTTTAAAATCATTTCTAAGGGTTCTTTATTGGGATATGGGTATCCCTACCTGTTGCCCATTCTTAGTTGCCCTTGAGAATGTAGTGTTGAGCCACTTTTTTGAACTCTGCAGTTTATGAATCGTAGGGACACTCACAGTGCTGTTAAGGCAAGAGGGTTCCAGGATTTTGACCTGTTATCAGTAAAAAGGTGATAGAAGGAGCAGGGTAGGGTGTCACATGGTGCTCATCACCAGTGTCAGTATTTCTGGATGGGGGGGAAAAATCAATGACTGAGTAACCTGTTCATCTGGATGTCCAAAGCAACCAATTAGATGCGTGGACTATCTTGGTTGGTAGGTCATTTGGTCAATGATTGGCATTGTTCAAAGAAATAGCAATCATTGGCTGAAAAGGTCATGGTTGATTATGCAGTTCCTCCTTTCTTACTTAACTAATTTTGAGGACTCTCAAACTTGTGTGAGGACTCTTCTCTTGGAACTTTCTTCACCTTAAACCTGGCTTTTGCCTACTGGACTGGAAGGTAACCTCAGGTGCCTAGTTCCTTACTTCTACAGCCAATGGCCTTTCTAGACCTCCTCCTATGATGATGTGGCTCTGGATCAGGTCCTATCCACACTACCTCCGCAACGGTGTGAAGTTGTTCCTTCCTCAAATTCCTCATTGTAATGGTGTGGCCCTGGTTTCACTTTGCTTGCTTATTAGTGTAAAGTTCCTTGAACAACTTCATAAAAGCACTTCTTCTGTAACCAGCAATACTTCATGATGATCACATGGCCAAACTGAAGCTCCATTTTGAAGTATTTGAGATCCAGCAGAAGGTTCAAGCCCCACTTTCCCCAGACATGTCATTATGTATCTGAAGAGTTAATTAAGACTATCTAGAAGATATGTCAGACCAGTATGTGTCATTCACAGTTTTACTGGTTTTCCTTTTAGGATCTGAGCTAATTTTGTAGTTAATGTTGTTAGATTAGGAGTTCTGACATCCAATTTGCACTTAAAGTTCTTTACTGCCAAGGATATGATGCAGGGACTGGAGGGACAATTGGATGCTGTCAAATGGAGTTTGCAGCTCATGGACAACATCTGGCACAAAGTGTGCCAGCTGGCCGGAAGGCTGGATGCCATATTAGTGAGGGGTGAGTTACACAAAGATATGCAGAGCAGGCCAGTCACGTCATCAATCCAAAGCATCACTGATCTGACACCAGTATTACCAACATACAGCAATGGGTTTTAAAGGTATTCTCTCCTCTCCAGCTGGTACCTCTCCTCTCAACCTCCACACGTTTTCAATGTCATAAAGACCCATGCTCATTCCAGTGTGAGTTGTCTTTCACCAAACTACTTGCAGGTCAGTTGCTGGTGTATTTCCTCTGGCTGTTGCTGCAATTCAACTGTCTCCTTGAGTCCATGCTCTAAGTGGGTTTAATGACCAGATTGTGCAGTGACTCTGTTTTTACTGATTGGAGCTTGGGCCTGCGAACTGTGAAGTCTAAAGCTGAAACTACTGATACTGTAGTTGTATGATGTCAGCAATTGGATACCATCACAAATCTGGTTAACAGAAACGAAAGGGAGGGCAGACAGGAGAAACTGAGGTGCAAAAATGTGGCAAGACATTGTTTCGAGTTGGCATCACCACTGCAGAAAATGCAGATAATGCTATCGTGAGTTTACATGAAAATTTGCCATCTTCTCTAGTACTTTGGAAACCAGAGAAGAACATTTTACAAATAAGGTAAAGGACAAAACAAATGCGAAAGAGATGGCATAAAAAACACTGCAATTCCTCCGCCACCGCTTCTTAACATTGGAGCACGACTTGAAGATGCCTCCAGACACAGGATTTTGTCTGAATTGGCCCTCAATCACAATCAAATCAAACGGCCTCAGACTACAGAGGCCAATCAGTTCCAGCTTCGGTTTAATAGTGAAAAAAATCAAATAGTGAAGTTTAAGAGATGAGACTGGCTGGTTTTCAGACCTCATACACTGACTACATTGTTTCGCTTCCCTTGCTGGCTGTTTACTGCAAAGGTAACTCTGACATCCAATCCTCCTTCTTCAGCAGCTTGTGGATTTGGTAGAGTTGACATGGAAGAAACTCTATTGTCTTCTTCCAGCATGGGAAACAGAAATGATTGTAAAGTGCTAACTTGAATGGTGTTGTGTCTGACAGGTCTGATATTGATATGAGTTAATGCAAAAACATCCGGACGGAAACAGATAAATGCTGAGTAAGTTGTGAGTACTCCTCAATGCCACTTTCACAATGGGAGAATGAGAACTTTCTTTTCAGGGGTGGGTCAAACCGAATAGCTGATGTTAATAATGATCATTTTTGGGCTTAATTGAAGTGCAATCTCAGCACAAACATGTAACTAAGGCAAAAGAAGGTTGGAAATCAGCAAAGTGTCTTCAAGCTTACAATTTAACTTATTCTTCACAAAGTGAATTTATTCATATCTTTGTTAAGACGGTCAAATCTTTCATCTAAGGGAATGTGAAAATGTGAAAGACTTTTCAACAATGGTTGGTGCTGTTCCAGGTATATCACACATTGGGCAAAGTGCTTTTATCTGGAGTTACTTAACACTTCTGATGTTTGCAAAATTCAAGAGTCGTTTTATTCATTCACTGCTAACAATAAGAAGAGTGACATTAAGATTTAAACTATTATTTATAAAAGTGACAGTCATATTTGAAGACTTTAGTGGCCAGAGATAAGACACTGGCAGCAACATGTCTGGTCCTTTCACCAATATTCAGAGTGAAACTCAGGAGAACTCTTTTTGCAGTGACCAGTATTGTGGTTGAAAATGTGTTGCTGGAAAAGCGCAGCAGGTCAGGCAGCATCCAAGGAACAGGAGAATCGACGTTTCGGGCATAAGCCCTTCTTCAGGAATGAATGTGGTTGCCAGTAATGTGGTTGCCAATCTCTAAACATGTGTGATCTGGATTCTGCTTCTTGCTGCAAAAAGGTAATGAACTTGTTCTTAGGATGGTGCAAACTGTCAGGTCCAAACTGGTGGGATATTTGCAAAAGCCATGTTGATGCATCTCTCCAAGGTGCATTGGAGAATCTATGATCAGACATGGTTGCCAGTGTCTGGCCCATTGCCCATCACCTGACAGGCATTCATATTGTCCTCAAGGACATCTTGAAGCTAAACAGTTTGACATAAGGCCAAGCTGGAAATGGCGAGTGCTACCAGTTATGCGTCACCTTTCCAAATGTGTTTTGATCACAACCTTGAGTTTAAAGTGCTCACTGCAATGAAACTAGGTGATACAGGCTCAGAATTCTACTGCTAACATTGAAATTCACAAGTTGGAGGACCCTGGGATTTTTAAAATTCATTCATGGGATGTGGGAATCATTGGGTGGCCCTAGTTGCCCCTGAGAAGGTGGTGGTGAGCTACTGTAAATTTACATGTGCTGTAAATGGACCCACAATGCAGTTCAAGGGTTTTGACCCAACAACAATGAAGGAACAGCAATATACTTCCAAATCAGGATAGTGTGTGATTTGGAGGGTTAAACGTACGTTCCATATATCTGCTGCCTTTGTCTTTCTTGGTGGTAGTGGTCATAGAGTCATAGAGCATGGCCATGCCAACAGGTTTCCCAAACTAAACTTGTCCCACTTTGGGTTTGGAAGGTGCTGACTAAGAAACCTTGGTGGATTTCTGCAATGCAGCTTTGTGGTTGGCACACACTGCTCTATTGAGCATTGGTGGTGAAGGGAATGAATGAATGGTTGTGGTATCAATCAAATCAGATGCTCTGTCCTGGATGGTGTCAAGCTTCCTGAGTAATGTTGGAGTTCACTCATCTAGGCAAGTGAGAAGTATCCCATCATACTCCTGATATGTGCCTTGCAGATGTTGAGCAGGCTGTGGGGAATCAGGGGTGAGTTACTCGCTGCAGGCTTCCCAGTTTCTGAGCTGCTCTTTCAGCCATAGTATTCAGATAGCTAGTCCAGTCCAGTTTCCGGTCAATGGTAACTCCCAGGATGTTGGTTTTTAAATACTTTGAGAAATTGGAGGCCTATAATTTATAGGGATGCGGAATTGGTTTCAATTGGCTTGGGCATTCATTAATTTCTGTCAGAAGCTTATTATAGGAAAATAAGTACTTTTTAATGTAAGTAAACCAGGTACTGACACTGCAGTTCCAGAAACAATGGCATTTCCTATATTCAAAAGAAGAATTTTATAAGGTCGTACACAAAGTGAGTGAAGGAGCAAATCACAAGTTCTCAGTCAACTTTTTGGATAAGCAATCAGTTTAACTTTAGAATCACAGAATCCTTGTAGTGTGGAATCAGACCATTCGGCCCATCGAATTCACATCAATCCTTCAAAGGGTATCCTACCCTGATCCACTCCCCTACCCTAAACCCTGTAACCCTGCATTTGTCATGGCCAATCCACCTAAACCGCACATCTTTGTGCAGGGGGGATTGTGGGGGAGAAACTGGTGCACTTGAAGGAAACCTACGCAGACATGGAGAATATGCAAACTCCACACAGACAGTTGCCCCAGGGTGGAATCAAACCCTGATCCCTAGCACCGTGAGGCAGCAGTGTTAAACAATGAGCCATTGTGCCACCCCTTTCTTGGGCTTTTGAAAAACTGAGATTATTATAACTGACTGCAAGAAATTTTCTAAACTCCAGTGAACATAGTCCTAACTGATCGAATCTTTCTTCACACAACAGTCCTGCCATCTCAGGAATCAGTCCAGTAAACCTTTATTGCACTTTGTAGCCAGTAGGTCTTTAAATTTTATTTGAAAAAATATTATTTGAAACAAAACTTAGCTATCAACATTTGCAAATAAAGGACTAACAGTAAATATTTAAATAGAAGCCAGTTTTATCCACAAGAAAATATTACGAGCTGGCATGTTAGGAAAAATATAATTGCATGAGGTATAGCATCTAAAGACAATTCACAGAGCAGATGTGAGTGGAGTCGCTATCTCCCCTTTGCCTTCTGAACAAAATCACAAAGCTGAAGTTGAAAGAATTATTTCTCAAGGAATTGCTGAGTGAAAAGCACTAACACCATTGTTTAAAGTTACAACTCCTGATGTTTCAATGCTCTGCCCTCCGAACTAAGAGAATTTATCCAGAGAAGGTAGTGGAAGAAGAGAGCAACAGAAAAAGGCAGTTAAATAAAATAAACGCTGTCATGGACTCTAACCTGGATTTAGGAGGTGGTGTTTTCATCCAAATGTTCCTCCTGAGCAGCAGCAAGTGGAAGCAGGAAAAACAGAGCAGACAGTAGAAAACTTGTTAGTAAAACCAATAAAGTACGGCACATTTCCACATCATCTCTTCAACAGTTAAATCAATTCATGACTGAAATCTATATTTCTGAGGGACTTCATTTACATTCACAACTGAGATCCAAACTTCAAAACACTTTATTCAGAATTCTACAAAACCCACACCTTCCCTTCATTCCACATCCCCCATACACCCCTCACCTTCAACCATTTCCCTTTATCCCCCACACACCCTTCCCTTCATCCCCCACACACCCTTCCCTTTCTCCCAACCCTCTCCATTTATCCCACAGTCCCTCACTTCACTCTCACCCACTCTCCTTACCCATGAATCATCCTCTACCCCCATCTCTTATCCATTCAACTCCTTCCCCTTACCTCCACCCCAACTCCCTTTTCTTATCTCCATTTGACTCCCTCACTTTAACTCCATCCCAATCCCTTCCTTTACCTTCTCGTTTTACCCCCTTGCTCCACCTCTCTCTTCCCTTACCAATCCAGCTCCCTCCTCTTATCCTGCTTCATATTCCTCTCAGATTTCCCTCTCTTTGTTGGTCACTGTTCTCAGTGGCTTGTGCATGGGGAAAGGAGAAGGAGACATCCAGAGCGTGACTCCCGTCCTGTCCCAAATAGTGAATGTGATAGGCCAGTGGTTCAGGTGGAGATAGAGCCTGGCTGTGATAGTGAGCAGTCTAAGGCTTTTGATGTGCTTTTAATGCTCAGCACAGAAATATATGGAAATGTATACCAGAACCAAAATAGTGACTAATAAATGCAGTGGGGAATTCATAGAATCCCTACAGTGTGGAAACAGGCCCTTCAGCCCAACAAGTCCATGCTGACATTCCAAAGAGTAATCCACCCAGACCCATTCCCCTACCCTATATTTACCCCTGACTAACACATCTAGCCTACACACTATGGGCAATTTAGCACTGCCAATTCACCCATCTTGCACATCTTTGGACTGTGGAAGGAAACCATAGCACCAAGAGGGGACTCACGCAGACACGGGGAGAATGTGAAAACTCCACACAGACAGTTGCCCGAGGCTAGAATCGAACCTGGGTCCCTGGCGCTGTGAGGCAGCAGTGCTAACCACTGGGCCACCGTGCCGCTCAGATGAGGATTCTTTAGCCAGAGTGGAAGGAATGTGGAACTTGCTCCAGTAGAGTGTAAAATAGGTGAATAGTGTGGATGTATTTTAAGGGAGTAGTTCGTTTTATTTATTAGTTCACAGGAAATGCACACTACTGGCTGGCATTTATTGGCCAATCTGAAAAGGTGGCGGTGAGCCACCTACATGGACTGCTGGAGGTTCCAGTAATGTAGGGACACAGTGCTGATAGGGAGGTAGAAAAGTGCACAACGGAGAAAGGAATACAATGTTAATCAACTGAGATAAAGCAAAGGTGAGGAGGCTCATATGGAGCATAAACACTAGCAGAGACCAGGGCACTGGCATGTACTCTATAGCTTACTTTGTCACGTCGGGTACGGTGGTTGGTCGAACATGTATTCGAAGTGCCTCAATCCAGTTCCTCCGAATCCCAGATGTCATTGCTGATAGGGTATAAATGGACTCTTTTGTCTGAAAGAGGGAAGAAGCTGATGTTAAGGAGACGTTGGCAGAGATGAAATTGGCTTAGTTTCGTGGGCTGAGAATGACAGCGGACAGATATTTTCCTGATGGATGCAAAATATACAGTGAAGCTCTTGGGGAGCATTGCTAGGACTACGTCAATTTAGAAAATGCACGACTTACTTGGCTCAGAAGGTCTCAGCAGGACATCAAAGCTCTGGAGGGACTCCAGAAGAAATTTACTAGGATGGTATCTGGGATGTGGAACATGCTTTAAGGAGTGAGATTGGAGAATTTAGAATTGGTCTTTAAGATCTGAGAGTGTTTAGAAGTGACCTATTCGAGGCTTTCAAATCCATGACAGGTTTAAATTAAGAAAGTGTGAAGTAATTATTTTCTCTAGTAATTGGTCAATATCCAGAAGAGTCTTAAATTTACAATGATTGACCACAAGAGTTGAAGGCAAATGAGGAGAAATCCGTTCGCACAGATGTATTGGTTAAGATCTGGTTGATGGAATCAAATTTCATTAGAAATTTTAAAAGGCTGTTAAGATTTCTTTACCTCAATCTGTTTAAACGTTCATCTGGATTGGGTGGGACTAGAACTTGAGCCAGACGTAGGGATTTCCCCACTCCACCCCAATCCCGAATCAACCTGTTCAGAAACGTTATTACTTACACCTAGACCAGATAGGACTTGAACCCAGGTCTCCTGGCTTAGAGGTAGGGATACTATCACCAGGCCACAAGAGCACTTGAAAGCTTATTAGATCCATTCTTGATGAGGATAACTTTCAGTGTGTGTTTGTGTGTGTGGGCATGCATCAAATACTAATTAGATTGCTCATTAAAAAAGACCGAAGGGACATGATGAGCTGAATGCCTCTGTTATTCTAAACCATATCATAAGAATCATAAGAGTATAACACATAGGTGCTGAAATAGGCCACTCAGCCCTTCAAGCACACTCCAATAAGATCATGGTGGATCTGAATGTGGCCTTAACTCTACTTTCCTGCCCCTTCCCTATAGCACTTGGTTACCTTGTCAACCAAAACTTTTGATAACTCAACCTTGACATATATTCAATGACCCAGCCTCTATTCTTCTCCAGGGAAGAGAATTCTACAGAAAATGAGCCAATGAGAGAAGAAATTCCTCATTTCCATCTTAATTTTAAAGTATGTCCCTTAGTTCTAGGTTCCTGACAAAGGAAAATGTTCTTTAAGCATCTATGCTGTGAACCTCCTCACATAATTGTCTGTATTTCATAAGGATTACCACTCCAACTTGTATAGGCCTCCAACTCCAACTGTTCCACCTTTCCAGATGAACCAATCTTTCACCTCAGTCCCTTTCTGAACTGCTTCCAAGATGTGTCCATCCTTACTCAAATAGTGCAATAAAACTGCACACAATACTCAGGCCTTTCCTATTTTTATGTTCAACCCCACTTTGTTAAAATTTAGTGATGCTGATTCAAACAACAGCCAACAGGACATCTTATTAAGTCCCTGTTAATTTGGCAAAATTCAAGCTGTTTTTCATGTTAATTTGCGGACAGTCACTCTGGGCTGACTGATGGTTAATGAGAGCAGGCTGATGGTCACTTGTTGAGGGTTGATGGTCAGTGGGGGCAGGTTAATGGTCAGCAGGAACTACAAATACATATTCAGTTCCCTCTTGAAAGGTTCCGGCATCACATTGCTCATCAGACTAAGCCTAAGATCCTGAAGGAACTCGATAAAATGGATACTGAGAGAACATGTCCTCTTGTGGAAGAGAATGGAATTAGTGGACACAGTTTAAAATAAGAGGTAACCTTTTTATTTGGAGATGTCACAGAGTCATAGAGATGCACAGCACAGAAACAGATCCTTCGGTCCAACTCATTCATGTCAACCAGATATCCTAAAGAAATCTAGTCCCATTTGCCAACATTTGGCTTAAATCCGTCTAAAACTTTCCTATTCATGTACCCATCTAGGTGCTTTTTAAATGTTGTCATTGTACCAGCCTCTACCACTTCCTCAGACAGCCCATTCACACACGCACCACCCTCTGACCCTTAGGTCCCTTTTACATCTTTCCCCTCTCACCTTAAACTATGTCCTCTAGTCTTGGACTCTCCCACTCCAGGGACAAGATCTTGTTTATTTATCCTATCCATGTCCCTCATGACTTTATAAACCTCTATAAGGTCACCCCTCAGTCTCTGATGTTCCAGGGAAAATTGCCCCAGCACAAACCCTCCAACCCTGGCAACATCCTTATAAATCTTCTCTGAACCCTTTCAAGTTTCACAACATGCTTCCTATAGCAGGGAGATCAAAATTGAAAGCAATATTCCAATAGTACCTAACCAATGCCCTGTGGAGCTGCAACATGACCTCCCAACTCCTATACTCCATGCACTGAATAACAAAGGTAAGCATACCAAGCGCCTTCTTCACTATCTTATCTACATGTGATTCCACTTTCAAGGAACTATGAACCTGCACTCCAACGTCTTTGTTCAGAAACATTCTCTGGGACCTTACAATTCAGTTTCTAAGTCCTGCCCTGACTTGCCTTTCCAAAATGCAGTATCTCACATTTGCCTAAATTAAATTTCATCTGCTGTTCATTGGCTCATCTGATAAAGATCCCTTTGAGATAACAATCTTTGCTGTCCAATATACCTCCAATTTTGGTGCCATCTGCAAACTTACTAACTATACCTCTTAGCTCACATCCAAATCATTTATATAAATGAAAATTGGTGGATCCTGCACCGATCCTTGTGGTGCACCAGTGATCATAGGCCTTAAGTTTGAAAAGCAACCCTCCACTACCACCCTCTGTCTTCTACCTTCGAGCCAGTTCAGTATCCAAATAGCAACTTTTCCCTGTATTCCGCATGATCTAACTTAACTAACCAGTCCACCGTGAGGAACCTTGTTGAACGCTTTACTTAAGTCCATAAAGGTCACGTCTACTACTCTGCCCTCATCAATCCTCTTTGTTACTTCTTCAAAAAACTCAATCACGCTAGTGAGACATGATTTTCCACACACAAAGCCATGTTGACTATCCCTATCAGTTCTTGCCTTTCTAAATATATGTAAACCTTGACCCTCAGGATTCTCTCCAACAACTTGCCCACCAACAATGTCAGGCTTACTGGTCTATAGTTCCCTGGCTTTTCCTTATCACCATTCTTTAAACAGTAGCACCACGTTAGCCAACCTTCAATCTTCTGGCACCTCACCTGTGGCTATCGATGATACAAATATCTCAGCAAGGGGCCCAGCAATCACTTCCCTAGCTTCCCACACAGTTCGAGGGTACACCGGATCAGGTCTTGGGAATGTATCCACCTTTATGCATTTTAAGACATCCAACAATACCTTTTCTGTAATTTGGATGTGAAGGATTATTTTTCTCTTAGACGATCATGGGTCTGCGCTAGTCACTTCCCCAGGGAGCAGTGGAAGTGCGATCACTGAATATTTTGAATTTGGAGTTAGACAAATTCTTGATAGACAAGGAAGTCAAATGATATCAGAGGTAGTCAGAAAAGTTAAGACCACAATCAGGGCAGCTATGATTTTATCAAAAGGCAGAACAGTTTGAGAGGCTAAGTGGCCCACTGCTGTTCATAATTCATGTGCTCACTGTAACTTGCTGTGTTAAAGAAATTATCTGCATACCCCCACCCCTCTGCAGTTCTTATTGTCAATTAACTTTTATCTACGAGTTCTGGTGACTGGTCCTCCTGCCAAGTGGAATCAGTTCTATAGAACAATGCAGGGGCCATTTACTGTGCCAGTGTCCGTTCTTTGGAAAAGCTATCTAATAAGTCCCACTCCCCTCAAATTGCTATACTTCAATTAATGAAACTGAAATCCCTCATTCCTGGTGCTGTTCTGGCTACTTTCTTTGGCACCCATTTTGAAGTCTCTGAGACCACGTTATCTTCTGACCCGCCCACCACAGGTGTCCTCCAACAGAGGATGATATTTGACCAAGGCAGCTATGAAATCAGGGGAGGTTAATGGGTCAAGCAATGTCAATAATGCAGAATATGGGCATTTTATGGCTGGAGGGGCTTCAATATTGTGAACATACTGGAGGGACTCAAATTGGCAGTGCCTGGAGAGGTGGGTGAAGCTGGGGCACAGAATAGTGTTTTAAGCCTTAAAATAGTACAATTGAAATTGACACTGTATTCAGACAGAGAAGAATGAAGAATACATCTAAAGAGTTTGAAGTCAGAGCAATAGCCTTGAATGCAAACTCTGGACCAAGTGTCTCATTCTACCAGTTATTCGTATTATTCACATAGGTTGCAGCAACAAGCAAGAACAAGTTCAGAAGAAGGAGTGACCAGGAAAATTGGCTGATGAATTGGCAGCTCTTTGGTATAAAAGTGAGATTTACTTCCCACGAATCACTTGGTGCTTTGCTGTTGTGTGACTTGCAGCATTGCAAATCAAGAGGGCCCAGGATTTCCTTGGATCAACCACCAAAATGTTGAGGAATAGTGGAGGAAGCCATTGGGTCTTGTGAAAATTCCGAGTCAGGATCTCGGGCTTCAAGCATACATTGAGAATTAGAGGAAAGCCTGCTCACGTGGATCTGGAACCCATAGTTCCGTTGAACCTGATACTCGGTTACATCATTGCAGCTTCGTAAGTCAATCTCTCCATCCAGATCATTGGCCTGAAAAGACAAGAAAAGTTTGATTAACAGCTCAACTCCACAGTCTGATAGAACAGCGTTGGAAGCCAGTGCCATTTGCAAACAGCCAGTCAGCTACAAATCCACAAAGTTGCAGTCAGTGTGATGGGTTGAAGTATGTCTATTTTAACATAAGAATTATCAGGATTAAGGATGATGAAGTGATCCATGCTCTGTGATGTTGTGGCTGTTATGGAGACTTGGATACCCCGGGGGCAGGAATAGTTGTTGGATGTTCCAAGGTTTAGATGCTTCAAAAGGAATGGGTGGGGTGGGGAGGGAGGTAAAAAAGGGAAGGGCGGGGGGAGAGTGGCATTGCTAATTAGGGATAGTATCACAGCTGCAGAAAGGGAGGCTGTCGAAGAGGGTTGGGTGGAAGTCAGAAACAGGAAAGGAGCAGTCACTGAGAGTTTTCTATAGATCCCCCAATTGCAATAGAGACATGGAGGAGCAGATTAGGAGGAAGATTTTGGAAAGGTGCAGAAGTAACAGGGTTGTCATTATGGGTGATTTTAACTCCCCTAATATTGATTGGAATATCTTTAGTTCAAACAAACAGTTTGGATGAAGCAGTTTTTTTGTCAGGTGTGTCCAGGAAGGATTCCTGACTCAATATATAGATAGGCTGACTAGAGGGGAGGCCATACTGGATTTGGTGCTTGGCAACGAACCAGACCATGTGTCAGATTTTTTGGTGGGAGAGCATTTTGGTGATAGTGATCACAACTTCTTGACCTTTACCATAGTCATGGAGATGGATAGGAGCAGACAGAATGGGAAAGTATTTAATTGGGGGAAAGGGAATTACAATGCTATTAGGCAGGAACTGGGGCACCTAAGTTAGGAACAGATGTTCTCAGGAAAATGTACGACAGAAATGTGAAGGTTGTTTAGGGAGCACTTGCTGATAGTGCTGGATAGGTTTGTCCCACTGAGGCAAGGAAGGGATGGTAGGGTGAAGGAACCTTGGATGACAAGGGATGTGGAACACCTAGTCAAGAGGAAGAAGCAAGTTTACTTAAGGTTGAGGAGGCAAGAATCAGACAGGGCTCGAGAAGGTTACAAGGTAGCCAGGAACTGATGTATGGACTTAGGACAGCTAGAAGGGGTCATGAAAAAGCTTCAATGGGTAGGATTAAGGAAAACCTTAAAGCATTGTACGCTTATGTGAGGAACAAGAGGATGGCCAGAGTGAGGGTAAGGTTGATCAGGGATGGGGAGGGAACTTGTGCCTGGAGTCAGAAGAGGTAGGGGAGGTCCTGAATGAATATGTTGCTCCAGTATTCAATAGTGAGAGGGACCTTGTCGTTTGTGAGGACAACGTAAAACAGGCCGATATACTTGAACAGGTTCATGTTAAGAAGGAGGATGTGCTGAAAAATTTGAAAAACATAAGGATAGATATGTCCCCTGGGCCAGACGGGATATACCAAGATTACTACAGGAAGCGAAGGAAGAGATTTCTGCACCTTTGGCGATGACCTTTGCGTCCTCGCTGTCCACTGGAGTAGGGCCAGATGATTGGAGGGTGGAAAATGGTAAACCCTGTTCAAGATGGGAATAGGGATAATCCTGGGAGTTATAGGTCAGTCAGTCAGTATTATGTCTTGTGTTGGGCAAATTATTGGAGAGGATTCTGAAAGAACAGGATTTATGATTACTTGGAAAACTATAATTTGATTAGAGATAGTCAGCATGGCTTTGAGGGGGGCAGGTCTTGCCTCACAAACCTTATTGAATTAATGTAGGGCACATAGGTTAATTTGATCTTAGAGCAGGATAAAAGGTGGGCACAACATCAAGGGCCAAAGGGCTTGTACTGTGCTGTACTGTTCTATGTTCTAAACAAGGTGAACATGCATGATTCTCCTTTGTTCATGATGCAGGTTTCAGATGCCAGCTAAACTGGTCAACACAATTAAATTGAAGACACAGCAGACACGGCCCCATGGGAGGTTCCTTTCCCTCCCTCAATAAATCCTATCAGCATAGCTTTCTATACCTTTCCCCCTAATGCGTTTAACCAGCATCTGTCAAGCGTATCTATGCTACTCACCGCAAATGGACCTTGAGGTATTGAGTTCACAATTTAACCACATGCTTGTATCATCTTAGTGCTGTAGGTGTTCATACCACATTGGACATATACATAACTCTTGACATTCTCCTAACAAAATACTTTTGTCTTAGTTTCCAGTGGGGTTGGAACCCACATTCTCAGAGCATTCATTTGGACCTGTGGAAGATGAGAGTGTAGTGCTGGAAAAGCACAGCTGGTCAGGCAGCATCAGAGGAGCAGGATAATCGACGTTTCGGGCAAAAACCCTTCATTTTTGCCCAAAACATCGACTCTCCTGCTCCTCAGATGTTGCCTGACCTGCAGTGCTTTTCCAGCACTACACTCTCAACTCTAAACTCCAGCATCTGCAGTCCTCATTTTCGCCTGTGGAAGACTAACCCAGTGACATCACCGCAACACCACTCTTATCCCAAGGAGGCTTTTCACCTCCTTATTCTCTCATGGGATGTGGACATGGAAAGTCCAGCACATGTTACCTGCGTAGTTAGTTAGGCCATTTCAGAGTCAACCACACTCCTGTGGTCCGGAATACAGCAGAAAACAGGTAAGGATGGCACATTTCTTTCTTTAAAAGGCATCAGATGGGGTATTAACAACAATGCCTCTCGGTGTTTTGACTATGATCAAGTTTAAAAAGTGACACCTTCAGAGTCATATTACTGAGGTGAGGAATCTTGAGACTAGCTGCCATTATAGAATTTGATAAAACAAAGGACTGCAGATGCTAGAAGTCTGAAACATTAAAAAAAAACTGCTGCACAAACTCAGCAGGATTCGGCAGCACCTGTACAGAGAAAGCAAACTTAACATTTCAGGTCCAATGACCCTTCTTCAGAACTGGAATTTGAACCTTGAATTATTGGCCCAGTGACATTTCCACAAGGCCACCATTTTCCCACAGTGCTTATACTCATTCAAGAATGCTTCAATGCATATTGGCAACTAATGCCTAACCTAACACCCGCTCCTTAACACAGCATTTACTGCTCGTCCCTAGTTGCCCTTGAAGGTGGTAGTGAGTTGCCTTCTTGAACCGCTACAGTCTAGTTACTGTGGGGTTGACCAACAATGCCATTATAGTCGAAATTCCAGGATGTTGACCCAGAAACAGTGAAGGAATAGCAATATATTTCCAAATCAGGATGGTGTGTGGCTTGGAGGGGAACTTGCAAGTGATGGTGTTCCCATGTATCTGCTGCCCTTTTCTTTCTAAATGGAAGTGTTGTGGGTTTGGAAGGTGCTGTCTGAGGATCTTTGGTGAATTTCTGAAGTGACTGTTGTGGATAGTACACACTGCTGTGACTGAACATTCAATGGTGGAGAGAGTGGATGCTTGTGGATATAATGTCAGTCAAGTGGGCTCCTTTGTTCTGAATGGTGTCAAGCTTCTTGAGTGATGTTGGAACTGCACCGATCCACACAAGTGGGGAGTATTCCATCACACTCCTGACTTTACCTTGCAGATGATGGACAGTCTTTGGAGAGTCAGGAGGTGAGTTACTCTAAACTCTGACATGCTCTTGCAGCCAGTGTGTTTATGCAGCAAGTTTGTGGTTAATGTTGATAGTGTGGGATTCGATGATAGTACACCACTGAATAGCAAGGGGCAGTGGTTATATTGTCTCTTACTGGTGATGGTCGTAATCTGGCATTTGTGTGGCATGAATGTTACTTGTCACTTGTTAGCCCAAGTAGATATTGTCCAGATCTTGTTGCATTTGAACATGGACTTCTTCAGTATCTGAGGAGTTGTGAATGATGCTGACCATTGTGCAATCATTAGTGAACATTCCCACTTCTGACCTTATGATGGAGGAAAGGTCCTTGATGAAGCAGTTGAAGATGCTTGAGCCTAGCACACTAGCCTGAGGAGCTCCTGCAAAGATGTCCTGGAGTGAAGATGACCGACCTCCAACAACCATGACCATCTTTCTATGTGCTCGGTATGACTCTAGCCAGTAGAGGTTGTCCTCTGATACCCATTAATACCAGTTTTGCCAGGGCTTCTTGATGCGACACTTGATTGGTTGCGGTATTGATGTCAAGAGTTGATGTCACTTTACCTCACCTCTGGAACTCAACCCTTTTGTTCATGTTTGAACCAAGGCTATAGTGAGGTCAAAAGCTGAGTAGTCCTTCAGGAACCCTAACTGGGCATCATTGAGCAGCTTATTACTGAGCAAAAGTGTTGCTTGATAGAACAACTGATGACACCTTCCATCACTTTACTGGTGATCAAGAGTAAACTGCTGGGGTTGTAACTGGCCAGGTTGAATTGTCCTGCTTTTTGTGTACAGGACATATCTGGGCAATTTTCCACATTGTTGAAGAGATGGCAGTGTTGTAACTACACTGGAAGAGCTTGGGAAGAGGAGTGGCAAATTCTGGAGCACAAGTCTTCAGTACTATTGCCGGAATGTTGTCAGGGCCCATAGCCTTTGCACTATCCAGTATCTCCAACTTTTTTTGATATCACGCGGAGTGAATCGAATTGGCTAAAGACTGGTATTTGTAATGCTGGGGATCACCTGAGGAGGCTGAGATTAATCATCCATTTGGCACCTCTGGCTGAAAACCTCTCTGAGCTTCAGCCTTACCTTCTGCACTGATGCGCAGCTGAATGAGAGGAAACCAGTCCAGAAAACTGTCCAACTTATTTAGAGGAAACCAGTCACTGCATTAGATTTTGAGGGGCCCTTAAAAGGTATATCACCTTTATTGCTCACCTGGTGCTAACCGTGCGTGAGTTTCGTTCATTCCTTCAATTCAAATTATGGCATTTAGGATCAATACCACATTCAAAAACAAGACTTTCAAACAGCCAACCATTCAGCACGCTCCTCTCAGTATAAATACTATATTCTCTTTATTTTGATGCTTCTTGTGAATTATCTTCATGAATGGAGGATTTGTCTTTTTCTCAATTATGGTGATTAGAATCAAAATTGGGTGCTAAAAATAGATCTTCATACTGGGATATATGTTTAGCTCCAGTTCATACCATGTAACCAAAATAACCTGCAAGGTATTTCACCCACTAAAGGCCTACACAGGCTGAGCCATGATCAATTCTGCCCTACATGCGCTTCTTTACGAATAATAACCTTCTCTTTTGGAAAAGTATGAACTGGCACTGGGTTCTCAGATGGATGAAGCTATTGGCTGGTGAAAACTCTTACCTCTTCTGCTGTGCTGTCTCTGTAATATCTCAGGCTGGAGTCTGTCAGAACAAACCAGTGTTTCTTCCACTGAAAAAGAAACAAACAAATCAGATCATTTCATGCCTGAGGAGGGAAGCTCAATAAAAAAAAAATCATCAGACCCTGTATCAGCCCCTGACATTTACGCAGTTAATAGCAGAGTTGCACACAATATACACTACTCCTGGAAGGTCTCAGCTTCAGTTGATGGAGCAAAAAGGGAAAATGATCTTGACAAGACTCAGGTAGCCACAGGATCCCAGATTATGTTTTTTTTTTATGAAATGTAGTTAAACTCACCAGGTTCATGGACAAGACTCCAGATCATTACAGTTTGGCAATTGTTGAATTATAGCATCAAAGAATAAAGGAGACCATTCATCATAAGACGGTAACATGTAGGAGCAGGAGGCCATTCATCTCAATGAGTCTGTTCCATTGTTCAATGAGACCATGGCTAAGCTGATAATCCTCAACTTCATTTTACTGCCTTCTCCTCATAACCCTTAAAACACTTACTGATTAAAAATCTGTCTATCTCAGCCTTGAGTATATTTAACAAGCCAGTCCCAACAGCCCTCTGTAGTAAAGAATTCCATAAATTCACAATGCTCTGAAAAGAAAAAAATGTTTCCTCATCTGTCTTAAATGGGTGATCCTTATTCTGAAATCATACCCTCTGCTCCTAGACTTTCTCACTATTGAAAACAACATTTCTGCATTTACCCTATCAAGTTCTCTAATACTCTTGTGTGTTTTAATAAAGTCATAGAGTCATACAGCACAGAAACAGACCCTTTGGTCCAGCTCGTCCATGCTGACCAGATATCCCAACCCAATCTAGTCCCAACTGCCAGCACCCGGCCCATATCCCTCCAAACCCTCCCTGTTCATATATTCATCCGGATGCCTTTTAAATGTTGTAATTGTACCAGCCTCCACCACTTCCTCTGGCAGCTCATTCCATACAAATACCATCCTCTGCATGAAAAAGTTGCCCCTTAAGTCTCTTTTATATCTTTCCCCTTTCACCCTCAACCTACGCCCTCTGGTTCTGGACTCCCCCACTCCACGGAAAAGACTTTGTCTATTTATCCTATCCATGCTCCTCATGATTTTATAAACCTCTATAAGGTCACCCCTCAGCCTCCGATGCTGCAGGGAAAACAGACCCAGCCTCTTCAGCCTCTCCCTATAGCGCAAACCCTCCAACCCTGGCAACATCCTGGTAAATAATTTCTGAACTCTTCCAAGTTTCACAACAAGATATCCAAAATTAATCTAGTGCCATTTGCAAGCATTTGGCCCATATTCATCTAAACCCTTCCTATTCATATTCCCGTCCAGTTGTCTTTTATATGTTGTAATTGTACTAGCATCCACTACTTCATCTGGCAGCTCGTTCCATACACGCATCACCCTCTGAGTGAAATAGTTACCCCTGAAGTCCCTTTTAAATCTTTCCCCTTAAACCTATGCCCTCTAGTTTTGGACTCCCCTACCCTGGGGGAAAAGACCTTGGCTATTCAATCTATCCATGCTTACGTAAGTTTATAAATCTCTGCAAGGTCACCCCCCCAGTCTCTTATCCCCATTCTAGAATTCTTCTTCCTCACTAGGAAATGTATTTTTCTGTAAGTCATGAACTATTTTCTGAAACATTTGCCATTGTTCCTCAACCATCCTTGCTGCTGCCCTCCTTCGCCAGCTCTGTCCTTAGTCCTTTGCACTTACACTTATTTAAGCTTAGCAGGATTTCTGATCCAAGTTCCTCCCTCTCAAACTAAATGCTAAATTCTACCATGTCATGATCACGGTTTCCCTGGGGATCTTTTACTCTGACATTATTTATCAAACTTGTCTCATTACATATCACCATATCCAAGATAGCCTGATCCCAATTTGGATTCCAACATTGTTTCCTGGACACTATGTCATTGCTATCAACGTGGATTACTGGATCCCTCTTCTCTCTCTCAACCTTCTTCAGCCCAAAGGGAGATGTCTTTAACTCTGGCACTGGGCAGATGATACAGCATTTGGGACTCCCACTCACTGCAGAAATAGTACTTATTTACTGCAATTATGGTGTCCCCAACCGCTATTATGGTCCTATTTCCTTCCCGTATTTTAATGGCTCCCTGTACCAAAGTGCCGTTGTCAGTTTGCTCATCGTCCCTGCACTCTGTTCTGCACAGCTTACAAGAACCTCACTAATGCTGGATAACTGAAGGGGCTGAGGTTCCTCAATTGTAGTCCCATGGATCCTCATACATGCCTCACCAACAGTCAATTACCTAATCTAACAGGGGTGACAGAGAGGGGACAAACTGGAAGTTTAAGAAGGAAATTGAAGGGAAAGTTAGAACAAGTGAAGTCAAGAAAGACAACAGTATCAATGAAGCAGAAAACTCAAAAAGGGATCATGCCGTAAGTTTGAGTGAAATAGGGGTTGATAGGAAGGGTGAGGGCAGTAACAAATTAAAAATACTATATATGAATGCACGAAGTATTGGAAATAAGATGGATGAGCTTGAGGCTCTTTTGGAAATTGGCAGCTATGATATTGTGGGGATAACTGAAACGTGGCTTCAAGTGGACAGTGCCTGGGAAATGAATATTCATGGCTACACGTGCTATCGTAAGGACAGACGGACGGGCAGAGGGGATGGGGTGGCCCTGTTGGTAAGGGATGATATTCAGTCCCTTGCGCGGGGGGACCTAGAATCAGGGGATGTAGAGTCAGTATGGATAGAGCTGAGAAATTCTAAGGGTAGAAAGACCCCCTTGGGAGTTATCTATAGGCCCCCAAACAGTAGTATGAATGTAGGGTGTAAGTTGAATAAGGAGCTGAAATTGGCCTGTCGCAAAGATGTTACTACAGTTGTTATGGGGGATTTCAACATGCAGGTAGACTGGGAGAATCAGGATGGTATTGGACCTCAAGAAAGAGACTTTGTGGAGTGCCTCAGAGATGGATTCTTAGAACAGCTGGTGCTAGAGCCGACCAGGGAGAATGCAATTCTGGATCTGGTATTGTGCAACGAACCAGATGTTGATCAGGGACCTCGAAGTGAAGGAGCCATTAGGAGGTAGTGACCATAATACAATAAGCTTCAATCTGCAATTTGAAATGGAGAGAGTACAATCGGTAGTGACAATATTTCAGTTGAATAAAGGGAACTATGGAGCTATGAGGTAGGAGCTGGCCAAATTTCAATGGTGCAATACCTTAGCAGGGATGACAGTGGAGGAACAATGGCAGATATTTCTGTGTATAATGCAGAAGATGCAGGATCAGTTCATTCCAAAAAGGAAGAAAGATCCTATGAGGAGGCAGGGGTGGCCGTGGCTGACAAGGGAAGTTAAGAAACATATAAAGTCAAAAGAGAAAAAGTATAACATAGTAAAGATGAGTGGGAAAACGGAGGACTGGGAAGCTTTTAAAGAACAACAGAGGATTACTAAGAAGGAAATACGCAGAGAAAAAATGAGGTACGAAGATAAACTGGCCAAAAATATAAAGGAGGATAGTAAAAGCTTTTTTTAGGTACGTGAAAGAGAAAAAAATGGTTAAGACTAAAATTGGGCCCTTGAAGACAGAAACAGGGGAATATATTAAAGGGAATAAAGAAATAGCAGAAGAGTTGAATTGGTACTTCAGGTCTGTGTTCACTGGGGAAGATCCAAGCAATCTCCCAGAGGTAACGGTGGCTGAAGGACCTGAACTGAAGGGAATTTATATTTGCAAGGAATTCATGTTGGAGAGACTGTTAGGTCTGAAGGCTGATAAGTCCCCGAGGCCTGATGGCCTACATCCCAGGGTACTGAAGGAGGTGGCTCGAGAAATCGTGGATGTGTTGGTGATTATTTTCCAGAGTTCGATAGATTCAGGATCAGTTCCTGCGAATTGGAGGGTGGCTAATGTAGTACCACTTTTTAAGAAAGGAGCGAGAGAGAAAGCAGGAAATTATAGACCAGTTAGTCTGACCTCAGTGGTGGGAAAGATGCTGGAGTCTATTATAAAGGATGAAATTACGACACATCTGGATAGCAGTAACAGGATAGGTCAGAGTCAGCATGGATTTATGAAGGGGAAATTATGCTTGACTAATCTTCTGGAATTTTTTGAGGATGTAACTCTGAAGATGGACAAGGGAGATCCAGTGGATGTAGTGTACCTGGACTTTCAGAAAACCTTTGATAAAGTCCCACATAGGTGGTTAGTGAGCAAAATTAGGGCACATAGTATTGGGGGCAAAGTACTGACTTGGATTGAAAACTGGTTGGCTGACAGGAAACAAAGAGTAGTGATAAACGGCTCCCTTTCAGAATGGCAGGCGGTGACCAGTGGGGTACCGCAGGGATCAGTGCTAGGACCGCAGCTTTTTACAATATATATTAACGATATAGAAGATGGTATTAATAGTAACATTAGCAAATTTGCTGATGACACAAAGCTGGGTGGCAGGGTGAAATGTGGAGAGGATGTTAGGAGATTACAGGGTGACTTGAACAGATTAGGTGAGTGGACAGATGCATGGCAGATGCAGTTTAATGTGGATAAATGTATGGTTATCCACTTTGGTGGCAAGAACAGGAAGGCAGATTACTACCTAAATGGAGTCAAGTTAGGTAAAGGAGCAGTACAAAGACATCTGGGTGTTCTTGTACACCAGTCAATGAAGGCCAGCATGCAGGTAAAGCAGGTAGTGAAGAAAGCTAATAGCATGCTGGCCTTCATACCAAGAGGGATTGAGTATAGAAGCAAAGAGGTTCTTCATCAGCTGTACAGGGCCCTGGTGAGACCGCACCTGGAATACTGTGTGCAGTTCTGGTCTCCAAATTTGAGGAAAGACATTCTGGCTATTGAGGGAGTGCAGCGTAGGTTCACGAGGTCAATTCCTGGAATGGTGGGACTATCTTACGTAGAAAGATTGAAGCGACTGGGCTTGTATACCCTTGCGTTTAGAAAGCTGAGAGGGGATCTGATTGAGACGTATAAGATTAAAGGATTGGACATTGTGGAGGCAGGAAACAGGTTTCCGCTGATGGGGAGTCCGGAACCAGAGGACACAGTTTAAAAATAAGGTGTAGGCCACTTAGAACAGAGATGAAGAGAAACTTCTTTACCCAGAGAGCGGTGGGTGTGTGGAATGCTCTGCTTCAGAGGGCAGTGGAGGCCCAGTCTCTGGATTTGTTTAAGAAAGAGTTGGATAGAGCCCTCAAGGATAGTGGTATCATGGGTTATGGAGATAAGGCAGGAACAGGATACTGATTGAGGATGATCAGCCATGATCATAATGAATGGTGGTGCAGGCTCGAAGGGCAGAATGGCCTACTCCTGCACCTATTGTCTCTTGTCTAATGACCACCGTCTGGAGCAAAGTGTCCAGGTACCTTTCCCCAACATGCAGCAATGTCTGCAACTTGGTTTCTAAATCCTCAACTTGGATCTGAAATTCCTTGAGGTGCAAACACTACAGATTAAATTCAATACCATTAGTATTGAATTTAAGTTATAGATTAATTACTCGAAATTCCTTGCTATTTACGTTTCACACTAATGATATTATAAACAGAAAAGAAAACTCCTCACCATTATCAACAATTTGGAGATGCCGGTGTTGGACTGGGGTGTACAAAGTTAAAAATCACACAACACCAGGTTATAGTCCAACAGGTTTAATTGGAAGCACTAGCTTTTGGATCGCTGCTCCTTCATCAGATGGTTGTGGAGTACACAATTGTAAGATATTGAACTTTTGCTATAAATTCTGTGCCTTACAATTGTGTACTCCACAACCACTTGATGAAGGAGCAGCGCTCTGAAAGCTAGTGCTTCTAATTAAACCTGTTGGACTATAACCTGGTGTTGCGTAATTTTTAACCATTATCAACCTTATACTTAAGCAGTTATTTTTAAGAGAGAAGAAAATACTGGAGGCCTAAACACAAACTGACGACCTTGTTTTTACGTTGAAGGTTAGAAACATTCACCAATCCTAATCATCAGTCAGTTTCTTTCCCTGTCCTCACATCACACTGTGGTTTGTGACGTCACTCCATCTATGCTCTGACGACTGGCTGGTCTCTCAATCCATGCCTTTTATTCTCTCTGACTCACCTCTCATTCTGGAGAAGTTACTTCTTGCAGTAAATCCTAATTAAAGCATCTCTCTCCCCCTTTGCACTAGATTCCACTTTGAGCCAAATTGCCAACAATATAATCAGTAACTCACTCATCTTTTGTCTCACTTTGCTGCAATCTCATTCACACTGACCATGCTCTTTACTAACTGTACAGTGAATGACTTCCCACTCTTATAAAGGTCTTCTCACAGAACCACCCGATCACAGTTGGACAAAGGAATTCAGGTGCTTGAATTCTAAGAGCCAGCAACAGGCTTATTTAAGTTTTAATCAGGCACATGTACTAGCTCTTTGAAAGAGTGATTAATTTTTTTTATTATATAGATGTGGGCTCAGCATTTGTTGCCTATGCCTGATTACTTTTGAACTAAGGACTTACTAGGGCCTTTCTGAGGACAGTAGAAAAGTCAATCAGATTGCTGATAGCCTGGAGTTGCATGTTGTAGATAAAAGGAACAGACATTGTGCCTGTTTCAACTTAAGAAAATAAGCCATTCTGTGGGTCATTCTTCAGGGCAATGCCATGACCAAAGTAAAACTGCATGGTTTAAACTTCAACAAAGCTTGACAGTTAACTGTCAGTCATCACTTAACCAATCAGGACCCACTTCCCAAGTTATCAGTATAAAAACTTTGTACTCCTTTACATTGATATCCTATCAAATTAAGAGTCTCATGATGATCATGAAACCTTTGCCAATTGTCGGAACAATCCACCTGGTTCACTAATGTATTTTAGGGAAGGAAACGGTTGTCTTCACCTGGTCTAGCCTACATGTGACTCCAGACCCTCAAATATTTGGTTGACTCTGGACTGCCCGCTCAGCAATTAGAGATGGACAATAAATAGCCTGCTATGCCCACATCCCATGAATGAAAAGAAAAAGTCCTGTTAATTGCCAGACAAAAACCTTTGACAAAATGTTTGTTTTTATTCAGTAGTACTCAAGTCTGGTGCTATCAAATTATGATTTAACTAAAATAACTCATGCTTTTTAAACAGTCTTCTCACCCTATGCTATCATCTTCAAAAGTTTATTGCCTAGTACAGAATCCGACAGAAATCCAAATTATTATCAACATTGGAGTGAGAGTGCAGTCAATGGCCACTTCCAAAGTAGATTTAGTGACAGATTCATTGAGTCACGGAGTCATTCAGTCATAGATCCAGATTCACACAGCATGGAAACAGATCCTTCAGTCCAACTCGTCCATGCTGACCAAGTTTCCCAAACAAAAATCAGTCCCATCTGCCTGCAATTGGCCAATATCCCTCTAAACCTTTCCTATTCATGTATCTGTCCAAATATTGTCACTGTTCCTGCATCTACCTTTTCCTCTGGCAGTTCATTCCACATGCAAACACGCTCTGTGTGAAAAAGTTGCAATGAGGTCTGTTTCAAATCTTTCTCCTCTCACCTTAAAAAATATGCACTCTAGTTTTAAAATCCCCTACGCTAGACTTTTGCCACTCAACTTGTCTCTGCCCCTCATGTTTTTCTAAATATCTGTAAGGTCACCCCTCAACTTCCTACATTCCAGTGAAAAAAGTCCCGTGTATCCAGCCTCTCCTTATAACTCAAACCCTCCATTCCTGGTAACATTCTTACAAATCTTTTTTGCACTTTCTCTAACTTAGTAATATCCCTCCTCTAGCAGGGTGAACAAAACTGTACACAGTAATCCAAAAGTGGCCTCACCAATGTTCTGTACAACCGCAATATGATATCCCAACTCCTATACTCAATGGACTGAGCAATGAAGACATGCTAAATGTCTTCTTTACCACCCATCTACTTATGATGCAACTTTCAAAAGAACTATGTACCTGAATGTCTAGGTCTCTCTATTTGACAACACTCCCCAGGGTCCTGTCAAATCTATGTTAACAACTGAGAAAAAAGGCATTAGGGTGTTCAAAAAAAGATTGAAAATGCTGACAGTAGATTAGCTGGATTAATTGACAAAGACATAATGACAATTAATTCTTCTGTGAAAAATTGCAGAGTACAACTTTGTAGATGTACACTCACCTCACCGTGAGCATCGAGAATGGACATCCAGCCCTTCTTGAAGTTCAGGAGATCTGGCTGAAAGTTGAAAAAAAAGATGATCAACACTTTACTCAATTAAATGAAGTTACACAAATTAGCTGACCAAAGTTCTTCAACAAGTGAAGTTTGTTTCTATAAAATGGAAGGCTTATTTTGGTAGGCCATTATTTAGAGATAAGATGGAGGGCATTCAGTTCTTTGTACCTGCACTATCACTTTGAAAGAGGGAATCACTTAGTATCACTCCCAAGACATTGAGGACAGAAATGAAGAGGAATTTCTTTACTCAGAGGTGGGTGAATCTTTGGAATTTTCTACCCAGAGGGCTGAGGATGCTCTGTCATTGAGTATAGTCAAGACAGGGATTGATAGATTTCTAGATCCTAATAATCAAGGGAAGTGGGATAGTGCATGAAAATGGTGTTAAGATAAATGATCAGCCATGATCTAGTATGGTGTTGCAGTACTGAGGGGCTGAATAGCCTATTCCTGCTCTATGTTCTTTCTCCATGTTGCTGCTCTTTTCTAAGTGATATATCCAATTCCCTTTTTAAAGTCACTATGGAATCTACTTCCTTCATCCTTTCAGATACTGCAGTCCAGGTTATAACAGAGTAGATTAAATATTAGGGATGGGTAATAAATGATGGTCTTGCCTGTGAGGCTCATTTTCCATGAATGATTAAGAAGAAAATCTCCCCACCTTCTCCTTGTTTGTATGCCAATTATCTGAAGTCTTTGTCGCCTGGTTATCAATCCCCCTGTCACTGGAAGTAATTTTTTCTGTGTTACTCCTTGTAATTTTGAACATTGTTATTAAATTGCCCTTAAGTCTGGGCAGGGCAATTACCAAAGTGAAATTCTAGAGAGCTCGAAGAGGTGGCAAGAGGGGGAAGTTGGAT
Source organism: Chiloscyllium plagiosum (assembly GCF_037043375.1). Classification (NCBI taxonomy): domain Eukaryota; kingdom Metazoa; phylum Chordata; class Chondrichthyes; order Orectolobiformes; family Hemiscylliidae; genus Chiloscyllium; species Chiloscyllium plagiosum. The sequence goes on from NW_028270171.1 coordinate 24,188,998, forward strand.
TTGGACTAACTGTTGGGATATTTTATGATACTATAATTGCTATATAAATAGGTCTGTCAGGGCTGGTTCTGGAGGTGGAATCAAAGTTAAACTACAAATACTGATGCAGCATTAATGGGTGTAATTATAATTTTTCCAGTTTACAACACTTAGTGAGACACCCCTCCATCTATCAGACCTTTCACCAGGCATAACAGGATATCAAATTTGCTGACATTTTCAAGGCAGCATTAACAGAGACAGGCAACAGATTCCCTCCATGCCATAGACCATCCTGGCCTGGAAATATTTTTCCACTTCTTCATTGTCGCTAGGGCAAAATCCTGGAGGGAGGGAGCGTGTGTGTGTACCTACGCTTTTTAGGGATGAGTAATAATTGCCAGCCCAGCCAGTGATGCCCACATGCCATGAAGAGAAACCCATAACCACCAGATGACAACTTTCAAAGAGCAGGTTTCAAACAGTGAGTGAAAAGCAAAGCTCAGACACTGGGGTTAACATTTTTCAGGAGGCCAAATAAAACCATATTGAATGGATTTTCACAAATTACAACATACTTTTCCAGTGTTATCAGAGATTTGAGAAATGTTAACAAACTATATTGCTGCTGACAGGTTTAGTTCCCATCAGGAAGAGTGTTAGCAAAAGCTTCAATGCCCTGTGTCTCCACAAGACCCCAACTCTCTTAACTTCAGCTGTTCTCTGCCTGACATGTAAACTCCCCATATGGATGCAGAAATAACTCAAGGTAACAGTGCAGATTGTTAAAACCACAGGTTCCTTTTTAGGGGGACAGAATTGAAAAACAGAAGTTACATTAAACCTTAGAGAAGGAAACTACTATCCTTACCTAGTCTGGCCTACATGTGACTTCAGACCCACAGCAATGTATCTGACTCTTAATTGCCCTGTGAGCAATTAGGAATGCGCAATAAAAGCTGGTTTAGACAGAGATACCTACATTCCATGAATGAATAAAGGAAAACTTGTATACACAGTGTCGGCTTAGCCACACTTGGAGTTCTGTGAAAATGTGACTTCAACAGACTTCCAACAGTTAGTGTCACTCGAGCATATAAATCTGAGTCTTGTGGCTGTTTATCACCACCACAGCTCTGGCGGCTTACTCCCAGAGGTATGTCATCCCAGGGGGAACGTGATGACCAGTTTTGTTGCCACAGAAACTGCCGCAGGAAATGGTTAAAACCCTGAAACCTTTTATTTGAGCACATATGGTATTGTAAAAGCTGAAATCAACTACATGAATTTATAAGTTCAATGATTACAGATGACATGTCCATTTATCATGATATCACAGCAATCCAGACAAGCTGCTGCTATCAGATATGTACATGGTATTGTTGCTATATTTACATATATTCAAATAGAGGGCTCTGTTCACCGCAAACGGCACATATACTACCCGCTTGGCACAAAAGCCTCATTCCTGAAGAAGGGCTTATGCCCGAAACGTCGATTCTCCTGCTCCTCGGATGCTGCCTGTCCTGCTGTGTTTTTCCAGCACCGCATTTTTCAACATATACTGGCCTGCTGCAAGGTTCCAACCTGAAATGTCGACTCCCCTTCTCTTCTGATGCTGCTTGACCGGCTGTACTTTTTTCAGCTCCACTCTTTATCCACATGTACAGACAATGCAGTCGATTCAACTTAACAAACACTTTGGCGACGACTATTCCCTAATGCATTCCCATGGCAATTTCCATTGTTAGCCATGGTTGGGCCACCTTTACAATTTCATTTTTGTGCCAGACAGGAATCCTTTTTGTGCCAAAAAGGCATCCACTGTCACCATGGCAACACTCAAAGCAAGACCACCTTCCTTAAGCATCATCAGAACACAACGACTTGCTTTTGGACAGGATTTTCAAACATACTGAAATGTCCCAAGACACCTCACAGGAATGTAACCAAATAAAATTTGCACAGAGACACAATTAGGTGTACAGAATTGAGACAATTGACCAAAAGCTTGTTCAAACTGCAGCAGGACAAATGCTTTCAATAGCACAGTCACAAAGACCCAAGGTCTCTGTGCACACAATTCTCTTACATCAGTCCTCTGTGCGATTAGCTCAGTCTCACCACTGGGCAAGACTTTATGCCGTACTTCTGTTGGCTCATGATCTGATCCCCATAGAGATTAATGACTTGCAAAATAAAAGGAAGTGAAATTTACATTTGATAGCTGAAAGGATGACATGAAAAAGATTCACATTTTATGACTTTTATTATCACAGACCAAGAGTAGTATTGACTAAACACTTTT